>NC_072000.2:60847707-61150738 GCF_028885655.2 Pongo abelii | reverse complement strand
CTAAAATTGAGAAATGGGATCTCATTAAACTAAAGAGCTTCTGCACAGCAAAAGAAACTACCATCAGAGTGAACAGGCAACCTACAGAATGGGAGAAAATTTTTGCAATCTACTTATCTGACAAAGGGCAAATATCCAGAATCTACAAAGAATTTAAACATATTGACAAGAAAAAAATCAGACAACCCCATCAAAAAGTGGGCAAAGAATATGAACAGACACTTCTCAAAAGAAGACATTTATGCAGCCAACAGACACAAGAAAAAATGCTCATCATCACTGGCCATCAGAGAAATGCAAATTAAAAGCACAATGAGATACGATCTTACCCCAGTTAGAATGGCAATCATTAAAAAGTCAGGAAGCAACAGATGCTGGAGAGGATTTGGAGAAATAGGAATGCTTTTACACTGTTGATGGGACTGTAAACTAGTTCAACCATTGTGGAAGACAGTGTGGCAATTCCTCAGGGATCTAGAACTAGAAATACTATTTGACCCAGCCATCCCATTACTGGGTATATACCCAAAGAATTATAAATCATGCTGCTATAAAGACACATGCACACGTATGTTTATTGCAGCACTATTCACAATAGCAAAGACTTGGAACCAACCCAAATGTCCATCAATGATAGACTGGATTAAGAAACTGTGGCGCCTATACACCATGGAATACTATGCAGCCATAAAAAAGGATGAGTTCATGTCTTTTGTAGGGACATGGATGAAACTGGAAACCATAATTCTGAGCAAACTATCACTAGGACAGAAAACCAAACACCACATGTTCTCACTTATAGGTGGGAATTGAACAATGAGAAAACTTGGACACAGGGTGGGGAACATCACACACCGGGCCTGTTGTGGGGTAGGGGGAAGGGGGAGGGGGGAGGGATAGCATTAGGAGATATACCTAATGTAAATGACGAGTTAATGGGTGCAGCACACCAACATGGCACATGTATACATATGTAACAAACCTGCATGTTGTGCACATGTACCCTAGAACTTAAAGTATAATTATAAAAAAAAAGAAAATTATTTTCTTTAAGAATGTTGAATATTTGCCCCCACTCTCTTCTGACTTGTAGGGTTTCTGCAGAGAGATCCACTGTTAGTCTGATGGACTTCCCTTTGTGGGTAACCCGACCTTTCTCTCTGGCTGCTCTTAATATTTTTTCCTTCATTTCAGCCTTGGTGAATCTGACGATTACGTGTGTTGGGATTGCTTTTCTCAAGGAGTATCTTTGTGTTGTTCTCTGTATTTCCTGAATTTGAATGTTGGTTTGTCTTGCTAGGTTGGAGAACTCCTGGATAATATCCTGAAGTGTGTTTTCCAAGTTGGTTGCATTCTCCCTGTCACTTTCAGGCATACTAATCCAACATAGGTTTGGTCTTTTCACATAATCCCATATTTCTTGGAGGCTTTGTTCATTCCTTTTCATTCATTTTTCTTTAATCTTGTCTTCAGGCTTTATTTCATTAAGTTGATCTTCAATTTCTGATATCCTTTCTTCCACTTCATGGATTTGGCTATTGATACTTGTGTATCACGCAGTTCTTGTGCTGTGTTTTCGGCTTCATCAGGTCATTTATGTTCTTCTCTAAAATGGTTATTCTAGTTAGCAATTCCTCTAACCTTTTATCCAGACTCTTAACTTCCTTGCATTGGGTTAGAAGATGCTCCTTTGGCTCGGAGGAGTTTGTTATTATCTACCTTCTGAAGCCTACTTCTGTCAGTTCATCAAACTCATTCTCCGTCCAGTTTTGTTCCCTTGCTGGTGAGGAGTTGTGATCCTTGCCAGCCACCTCACAAAACTTTTTATATTGTGGTTTTTAAAGCCAGTTGGTGTAGACAAAGGGCAATTTCATATACAAGTTTTCTCATTCATAAATGTTTTACAATTTCTCTTCTATTTGATGACATATTAAATAAGAGTATCTGTGAGGATAACACAATACTATGTTATTCTTCTAAAAAGGCCAGTTCATTCCACTTTACCTTCTAAATTATCCTTAAAGAGATTTTTTTAAAACAGCAAGATTAGCAAACTTCCCCCTTCATTCTGTTAAAGTCAGGACTTTTATAACTATTGATTTCTTTCAATGCTTTACTATTTATACTATTATGCCATCAGATTTCCTGTCAGTACAATTTCCTGTTGTAAAATCAAGTGGTCACTGGGTAAACTTTTCTATTTTTTAACTTTTATGTTAGGTTCAGGAGTACATCTGCAGATTTGTTATATAGGTAAACTCATGTCACAGGAGTTTGTTGTACAGATTATTTCATCACCCAGGTACTAAGCCCAGTACCCAACAGTTATTTTTCTAATCCTCTTCCTCTTCCCACCCTCCATACTCAAGCAGGCCCTAGTGTCTGTTGTTCCCCTTCTTGTGTCCATGTGTTCTCATCATTTAGCTCCCACTTGTAAGTGAAAACAGGCAGTATTTGGTTTTTTGTTCCTGCGTTAGTTTGCTAAGGATAATGGCCTCCAGCTCCATCTATGTTCCTGCCAAGGACATGATCTCGCTATTTTTTATGGCTGCATAGTATTCCATGGTGTATATGTACTGCATTTTATTTATCCAATCTGCCATTAATGGGCATTTAGGTTGATTCCATGTCTTTGCTATTGTAAATAGTGCTGCAATTAACATACACGCACATGTGTTTTTATGGCAGAATGATTTATATTCCTTTAGGTACATGCCCAGTAATGGGATTGCTGGGTCGAATGGTAGTTCTGTTTTTAGCTCTGTGACGAATCGCTACTGCTTTCTGCAATAGTTGAACCAATTTACACTCCCACCAACAGTGTATAAGTGTTTCCTTTGGCAAACTTTTGCCAAGTCACTCAAAACCTAGAAGCCTAAAGAACAATTTGAATTTCTAAGCAAAATTTCAGTTATGTTTCAATCATTGAAAACATTGGGATGCTGCTGCTGACCCAAGGCCTTATTATTAACTTGAGACACATCTAGCAAAGAACTAAAAACACATGCAGAGAAAGTTTGTGCAAGAATGTTGACACTAACGTTGGTTCTTCCTCAATCTAGCTTTAGTCCTTATCTGAGAAAAAAAAAAAATTCATTTGTAAAATGTGACCTTTGTTCAGTCCAACAAACTTATTTTGATTCATTTCAGAGTTGTATTCTAAAAAATTTTCTAAATAAAAATTAGAAAGAAAAGATTCAGAGTCATGAAGCCATCTTTTGAGGAACTTCTTGGACCATGTATTTGGAGCAGTATCTCCCAACTCTTTCAGCTGCTATACCCTTGAAACTAGGAGCCACAGACAAGGTAAATAGTAAGCTTTAAGGCTGAGGTCTCATGTCTGGGGTTAGATTCTAGATTTGCTTGCCACAGTGATGGAATTTCTGCTTTCCAAAATATCCAGTTGCAAGACCTTGAGGCTGGATCTCATAAATGGGGACACCAAAGATCAGTAGCATATACGAGTCCTCTGTGTGTGTCTTGTATATTTCTATTACAAGGATCAATTTTTGTGTGTTTTTGTACTTATGCACTTTCCTGACCCCAAATCTGAAAGAAAGAAAATTTAAAGCCTATTTATATCAAATCATTTGAATATTTAGAAAAATAAAATTGTATCCATTGCTACAAACTCTGGGCATGAGAAAACATTCATTCTGGTTTGTTCTGTTAATTTTAAAATGTCTCGTTATCACCGAAAATATCACATTGTAAACTCTTTCTAGTATTCGTAAGATGCAGAATACTTTCTAGAAGAAATACAAACAAATCTTATGCATGTTTATATATCACAGTGTTTTCAGGACTCAACTTCCTTTGGAGAAGCCTTTTTTTTGGTTTTGAATCAACTCATAATTACACCAACAAACACTACTTTCACTGTAGCAATGAAACAGGTGGATATCCAGATGCACCCACTGGAAAATTGAAAAAAACAACAACCAAGATCCAAATTTCTGTTTGTTTGTATGTTTGTTTGTTTGAAAAAAGACAAGGTGTTGGAAGATTGAGAGTAGAAAGTGTAAATTAGATCTCATCAAGGTTAGGGAGGAAAATATTCTGGATAAGTCTATGTTTTGCTTATGCAAACAGAAAAATTAAGAAAAAATTATATTCCAGCTTGAAACTGGTTATATTTTGATCTAATCTCATCTTTTCTGACATATTTGAAGAGTTAAGCACATCTGACAACTGATTGGGTAAAAGTTAATTGCTTTAACAAAGAAGTCTTAAATACAGAAGCTTAAAAAAGAGTGTTCTGGAGAGAGCACTCCCCGCGGTAAGATAGTTTCTATTCCATATGGTCATTCAGGAACCCATACTGTTGTTCTGCCATCCGTTAGGGTCCTTGTTTGCACAATCAAAGCTGGCTTGTGGTTACGTCCATGTTCCAGCTTATAGGAATGGGAGAGGCATACTGGGGCAAGTGGCTTGTCTTTAAAGTTGGAGATCTCAGGAGTTGCACACCTCTTATTGGCCTGAATTTAGTCACATAGCCACACCCACATGCAAGGGAGGCTGACAGTATAGTCTTTAGCTGGGCGCCTATGTGCTTGGTTTAAACCCCAGTACTGTAGAATGGGAGAACAAAATTTTGTGGACAACCAGCAATTTTTTTAGTCTTTGTGGGATACTCTGATACAAACACTATAACGCTGAGCTTAAACACATGCCTTAAGCAATGAATGGTTAAACTGTACTAATGGTCATATTGCAGAATAAGGGAAATAGAATGCAATCTATTTCAAATGAATCTTTTTCAGAGATGGAGTAATGCATAAAGATAGTAAAAGACCTAGAGCTTAAATAAACACATTTGTATAGAAGGTGATGTATTGCAAGACAAATGAAAGTCAGTTGCTTTACCATGCCTCTATCCAAATGAAAATAAGGTCACCCCTGATTCTGAGAAGTTCATATAGGAAAGGGAAAGAATTCTAATTAGGATTAAGAACATTATCTCTCTTCAAATGTCTGCAAGCATACAATATTGGTTCTGTCTATGGCTATACCTATAATTTTGCAATATGACTTTTCTTTTAAAGGAGGAGACAATTTGGTAAACTGATAACTAATTTAGATAATGCTAATTGTATTGGGTGGAAGATGATTAGGAAAGTTATAAAAGAAACCTCCAGTGTGCTCTGCATGGGATATTATTGAAAACATGAATATTGTGTAAAGCTGTCATCCCTTCCCCAAAAGAGAGGTGATTCCTGGATGTGCTTGTATTGTACAACATGAGAAGAAAAGGAACTGGAGGCAGGGGTGGAGGACATAATTGTTATGCTGATTTGGGATACTTTGGAACCCCTCTTTAATTCTCTTCTGTGAATGGTGCATATGTGCTTGTACACACATGTGACTTAATTGTGTAACGTCATCACCTGGCTTTGTATCAAAAATCATGCTTTGCATGTGGATTGCCAGTATAAATTTACTTCTTTCTTAGTGAAATACAGATAGCCTTGCGTACTAAGTAAACCCTCTTGATTGTAGCTATGCCCACAATTTGCTGCCTTAGAATATTGTGGGACTTATATACCCTTGTTGTGGAAGAGTTGCTCTTATCAATCAGTTTTTGGAGGGCTAGTCCAATATTTGTTTCCCATTAGGTAAGCATAATGTATATGATGGTTAATTTTACACGTCACCTTGACTGGATTAAGGGATACCTAGGTAGCTGGTACTATGGCTTGAGTGTCACTGCCAAAACTCATGTTGAAATTTAATTGCTACTGTGACAGTATTGGGAGGTGGATTTTGTTCTTTTTTTTAACTTTTATTTTAAGTTTAGAGATACATGTGCAGGCTTGTTATACAGGTAACCTTGTGTCATGGGGGTTTGTTGTACAGATTATTTAATCACCCAGATATTAAGCCTTGTACCCATTAGTTGTTTTTCTTGATCCTCCCTCTCCTCCCACCCTTCACTCTCCAGTAGGCCCCAGTCTCTGTTGTTTCCCTCTATGTGTCCATGTGTTCTCATCATTTGCCTCCCACTTGTAAGTGAGAACACGCAGTATTTGGTTTTCTGTTCCTGCATTTGTTTGCTAAGGACAATGGCCTCCAGCTCCATCCATGTCCCTGCAAATGATATGATCTCATTCTTTATTATGGCTGCATAGTATTACATGGTATATTTACCACATTTCTTTATCCAGTCTGTCATTGATAGGCTTTTAGGTTGACTTCAAATCTTTGCTATTGTGAATTGTGTTACAATTGACATGCATGTGTACGTGTCTTTATAATAGAACAATTTGTATTCCTTTGGGTATATACCCAGTGATGAGATTGCTGTGTTGAATGGTATTTCTGTCTTTAGGTCTTTGAGGAATCATCACACTGTTTTCCACAATGGTTGAACTAATTTACACTAAGAGATTGGGTTTTTAAGGAGTGATTAGGTCATGGGGGCACCACCCTTGTGAATGGATCAATGCCTTTATTGTGGGAGAGGGTTAGATATTGTTTTGTTGTAAAAGTGTGTTCTTTCACATGTGTATCTTCCTTACCCTTTCACCCTTCCACCATGTTTTGTTGCAGCAAGAAGGCTTTCACCTAATGCCAAGCAGACATCACTGCCATGCTCTTGGACTTCTCAGCCTCCAGAACTAAACTTCTTTTATTTATAAATTACTCAGTCTCTGGTATTCTGTTGTAGCAACAGAAAATTGGCTAAGAGTGCTGGTATAGCATTATTTGTGTGTGTGTATCTATGAGGGTGTTTCTGGAGGAGACTGGAGTATGAATTGGTGGACTGAATGGGAAAGACCTGCCCTTAATGTGGGTGCCACCATCCAATCAGCTGAGGACCTGGATAGAACAAAAAGGAAGAGGAAAGATAAATTTTCTCTCCCCTGGAGCTGGGACACCCTTTGTCTCCTGACCTTGGATATCAGAACTCCAGATTCTCCAATTCTCTGGTGCCAGAGAATTGCACCAGAGGCCACCCATGTTCTCAAGCCTTTGGCCTCTCAGACTGAGAGTTACACCGTTGGCTTCCCTAGATATGAGGCCTTCGGACTTGGCCTGAGCCACACTATCGGCCTCCTTGGTTCTCCAGTTCGCGGATGACCTGTTGAGGGACTTTTAGCTGCTATAGTCACATGAGCCAACTCTCCTAATAAATGCCCTCTCATATATCTATTTATCTATATATTCTATTGAAGTTGTCTCTGACTAATACAGTGTACTAATCTCCAGAAGTATGGTATGCTATACAGAATCTCTTTGGTATTATTTGGGGTAATCATATTTTCTTCATGTCATGTTATAGTCCACAGTGAAGATATGGTAACTGTCCCAGGAGCACTCAATCAAGCAAAAGATATGTCTTTTAACTTCTAAAATTCAAATCAAACAATCCCTCTGAGCTAGTTGTTTTCTGTTCTTCCCCTCCTCACATGCTGATCCATTCTCCACTCTTTTCTGCCTTGCTTTGTGCCATGGAAGGATCATATCTCCCAAGCTCCCTTGCTCATGGACTTCTGGTTAGACTTAGCTAATCTTTGGACCTCAGGGGATGAGAGTCATAGTTCGGGGTAGTTCTTCCTGGCTCTCTCCTTCTTTCCATGCTCTATATCAGGCTACAGCTGGCTCTCTCTATGAACACAACTCCCACTGTGTGTCCCTTTTCTACTGTTTTATCTCTCATTGTGTTCTTGTAAACTTATTTCTTCTCTTTGACTTTTCAGTTTTGAGGTGGTAACAGCTTTCCATTGTAGCAAGTGTCTGAGTACCTCACCATCTATTGTTAATCCTGTAAACCACCCCATACCTCTATAAGTAATACTTTTCTTAAGGTTTCTTTATTTGAACCACTTGGGGTGAATTTTATTTCCTGCCACACCATGACAGGGAAGGTAGCAGACAAGCTTTTGTGTTGATCTCCATTCAATAGATTCTGGAAAGAGTTATCCATGCTCACTCTGTCTAGTTTCCTTTATTTATTTCTCTCTTGAACTCATTCCAACAAGTCACTGCCCCATTACTTCACTGAATCTGCCCTTGCCAAAGTCACCAAACACATTAATTAATAAAATCCAGTGGTCATTTCTCAGCCTTCATCTTACTTGATCTTTCAGCTGCATTGGACACACTTAACCATTCCATCCTCCTTGAAATTTTCTCTTCACTTGGCTTTCTAGACCTTACACTCTACTGACTTTTACAACACCTCATTAGCCAGTCTTCTTAGTATCCTTTGCTGGATCCTCCTTGTGACAGAACCTGGAAAGCTATTTACCAAGCCTGCTTTCTACTTTTTTATGGACACTTATTTAGACTGCATTTCTGAATCTCCCTTGCAGTCTAGGGAGGCCATAGAGGTACCACTTCCAGATACGGCCCCTAAAATCTAAAATCTTCTTCCATGCTATTTCCCTGTCTCCTCACACAATGCAAATGTTCATGATGACCTTGAAAACCATGGATTGAAGATGGAGGAATCACAAAATGGAAGAAGAGTCACCTACCAATCAGGAACACCCATTTTTAACTTTATATGAGTTGGAAATAAACTAAGTCATTTGGATCATTTTCCTTTTTGGTTTTGTTTGTTATAGCAGGCAGTATTCCCAAACTCTTCTACTCCTTAGCTCTCTGCCGCCTTAGTGCTGGGTGCCCAAGGCTCAGTCCTTGAGTCTCTTCTTTTTCTATGCTCTTTCCCTTATGACTTCACCCAGTCTCATGGCTTTAAATACCATTGATATTTTTTGTCAGCCTCACCCTTCCAGTTGCTCAGGCTAAAAACCATTTTTGAACCCCACATCTGATCTGCCGATAAATCCTATTGGCTCTGCCTTCTCACTATATTCAATATCTGTCCCCTTCTTACCATCTCCACAGTGATCACACTGGTCTAATACCTGCACCTGGAACACTGCGATAGCCTTTTAACTGGTCTCCCTGCTTCTGTCCTTGGCTTTCCAGTCTGTCCTTAACGTAGTCACCAAAATGACTTACGGTGAAATCAGATTACGTTACTCCTCCCTCAGAACTTTTTTTTTTTTTTTTTTTTTTTTTGAGACGGAGTCTCCCTCTGTCGCCCAGGCTGGATGGAGTGCAGTGGTGCCATCTCGGCTCACTGCAAGCTCCGCATCCCGAGTTCACGCCATTCTCCTGCCTCAGCCTCACGAGTAGCTGGGACTACAGGCGCCCGCCACCACGCCCGGCTAATTTTTGTGTTTTTAGTAGAGATGGAGTTTCACCATGTTAGCCAGGATGGTCTCGATCTCCTGACCTTGTGATCCGCCCGCCTCGGCCTCCCAAAGGGCTGGGATTGCAGGCGTGAGCCACCGTGCCCCGCCCCCTCAGAACTTGTATAGTTTTGCCTCCCACTCTGAAAAAACACAGGAGCCCTATGCCAAGCAGCCATGGTTAGTTAGCTCTTTGACCTCATTTTCTACCACTGTCCATTTCAATGCCCCTGCCATGCCAGTCTCTTTGCTGTTTCTCCTTTCACATTCTGCAGGGCATTTTTTTCTTCCTATTTTCTTCCCCTCCAATGGTCCCTGACATCTGACGTGGGTCCCTGACCACCTCGACTCAAATCTTACCTCATCAGCAAGGTTTCCCTGACCATCCAATTAAATTGCAACCCCTCAGCACACACTCACTTCTCTCCCTTTCTTTCCATTCTTTCTCCATAGCAATTATCACCATCATACACAGGATTTGTTTGGGTAAATTGTCTTGTTTCTTTTATCTCCCCTATGTTTCATCTCAGTGCAGGCAGGGATTTTTGTTTTGTTCCCTGCTGTATTTCAGCACCCGGAGCAGGGCTTGGCACACATAGGAGTGCTCAAGAAATATTTGTGAAATGAATGAATGAATGAGTGAATGAGTTTTCTCCACCCCTTTTAAGCCAGACAGAAAAATCCAAGTTTTAAAGTTATCCTTAAAAAAGCAGAACGCGTATCACTGCCTCCTCCTTCACGGAGGAGAAGGGCATGACCTGAGAGCACAGCCACCACCTCAGCCTCCTCAGCCAGCCCAAAAGAGAGAGATGGCTCTGGAGGCGCTACAGGGGCAGGAGGAGTTCAGCACGGGCCATGCTCCATGCTCACACAGTGGGTCAAGCACAATACTCTAGCGCTCTTTAACTGTCAGGAAGTGCCTGGGCTTCTGGATCTTCCACAGGCACTGCAACACGGTGCTGAAGGATGTGAAAAAGATGTGGGCCTAAGTCCCCAAGAACGGGAAGGCAAGGAAAAGTCCAAGCCAGTCAACAATGAGTGCTACATCTCCAAAGGGTTCTGTGCAGGGACTCAGTCATCGTGGTCCTGCAGAAAGAACCTGCTCATCAAAGCAAGTAGGCACCTTCTCCTTGCAGGCAGAACTTGCTCCCCTGGCCTGCAAAGACTGGGCTTTTGTGATGGAAATTATAAAGACCTGTGTTTTTTGTTAAAAAAAAAAAAAAAAAAAGCAGACAGTACATTAAAGGAAGGAAGAGAGGAGAAAGGGAAGGAAGGAAGGAAGGAGAAAGGGAGGGAGGGAGAGAGGGAGGAAGAGAGGGAGGGAAGGAGGGAAGAAGGAAAGAAAAGGAAGAATAATGGTGGCTTTGCAATGTGACAGAAAATACTCTGCACCATTACCAAACAGCATTTTCACAGCCCTCAAAATCGAACCCATCCCAGTAATCCTGCTGACAGAGCCATTTGGAGATTGGGGTCCTCTGACCAGCATTCCAAAACTGTAGCAAGCAGGCATTTGAAGCTACTGTTGGCAGATTTAACATAGCAATATGTTAACTGAGTGTGTCTTTATTTTATGTAATAACAATGGTTATAATTTTATTGCTTTTAAAAATGGATTTTTCTTTGTAAAAATAGTGTATACTCAGTATACATACACTGGAAAATGTATAAAAAGGATAAAAGAAAACAGAGTGAGAAAGGAAGAAAAAAATAGGAAAGATGGAAGGAATATTCATTGCCACAGACATAAGCAATTAAAATACTGCTGCATGACCTACAATCTTTTTTTTCCTTACATTAAAAAAGTCCTCTTTCAATGGCCTTCATAAGTTGAATCACATCAAATCCTGAACCAGAGCTGCTCTTGTTTCTTGCTACATACACTTGGCAATCAGTTCAATCATTCTAATTATCCTGTCATCAGCAGCATTTAAAGACAGATGGGGCCATTCTAACATTATAAACAGCCCAATGTGCAGACTTCAGTTACCTGTTTTCTCCACATGAAATAACCATTCCAGTTACGTGGCAGTAATGAAACATTTCTTACTGAACAACCGTGAGAGATTAAAAATGGTTTTGGCCTTGCTTGTGAGTAATGATGTCCAATGATGTAGAGGGGTAATTATTGTGAAGACTTAATTCCTGTGTCATCAGGTATTTATAGATATACTAAGCATTCTACTGATTAAACAGCATTCAAGGTGACTAAACATTAACTGTGATTGACAGTTTACAGCTCAGACAGACTAAAAAGATTAAATAACATTAGAAAGTGGCAGTTGCCTTCTTTCCCCTCAGGGCATTTTGCCCTGTGAGGAAAACGATTGAGACTTCTAATAATATTGCTAACAAGTAAGTTCTGAACTGTTTGCTTGCAGCAGTCATATTCCAGTAAGGAATGCAAATCCTGTTATGCATCTTTTTCATCTTGGTGAGGTTGCAATGGCTATAAAAGTTAGATAGAAGGTAAAGGAAAGTATAACTTCCCTTAAGACTTAAAATACCCTGAAACATGTCCAACTTCTAGGGGCAGATAATGTTTCAAAGCTGTTAGCCAAGATCAATTTGTTTTATATCTGATACATTCTCTCTCAGAAATAGAGCCAAGATGATCCCAAATTCGGTTATTCATAATTTCAGGTAACCAACATTGCTTCTCTATAAAATTTCCCCTGTAACTGAGCCTTCAGTTACTTTACATGATTCCTAATTACATACCTATGCATGGCTTACCTCAGCCTCTGTCTTTTTCTTTTTCTAGAAGGTTCAGAGATTTTTTTTTACCATCTCCTCTTTAAGCTGGATGCCACTGCTTCCTATAAAACCATAATCATAAAAACTTACATGCTTGTGGTTCTTTGAACTTTATGAAATATTTCTTCTTTTCTTTTTTATCTCATGGCAATGGTAGTACCTAGGCATAGGGTTATCATGAATGCTAGAGGAAAGAATGCACGTGAAGTGTTTGGCAAAGTGCTGGCCCCATATCATTTGCCAAATATTGTGAACCATTTTAATGAATTAATTTGCAGTATTTCATCTTTACTATAGTCTCATAAATTGGATAAAGTAAGCAGTATATTGCTTTTGTTTAATGGATGAAAAATCTAAGGCACAAAGGTTGAGCGGCTTTCCTAAAGTAAAAAGACTTTTGAAGACCTGAGTGGAAATTAGAATCCAAACCTGCTGGTTCCCAACCTAAGTGTATTTCCTACAGTCTCTAACCAGAGGTTCCCCAATCTTTTGGACACCAAGGACTGGTTTCATGGAAGACAATTTTTCCATGGACCGGGGGAGGGAGGGATGATTTGAGGATGATTCAAGCATATTACATTTATTGTGCACCTTATTTCTATTATTATTACATTGTAATATATAATGAAATAATTTTACAACTCACCATAATGTTGAATCAGTGGAAGCCCTGAGCTTGTTTTTCTGCAACTACATGGTACCATCTGGGGATGATGGGAGACAGTGACAGATCATCAGGCATTAGATTCTCATAAAGAGCATGCAACCCAGCTCCCTCACATGTGCAGTTCACAATAGGGTTTGCGCTCCTATGAGAACCTAATGCCACCACTGATCTGATGGGAGGCAGAGCTCAGGCACTAATGTGAGCGATGGGGAGCGGCTGTAAATACAGATGAAGCTTCGCTTGCTCGCCCACCACTCACCTCCTGCTATGTGGCCTGGTCCCTAACAGGCCACAGACAGATATTGGGAGGTTGGGGACCCCTGTTGTAGACCATGCTATTGCTCTGGAGGGAAAGATGTCCCTGGATTTATTTCTCCATGTCTTATCCCTTAAGGCTTCACTAGTAGCACAATGCTCCCCACCAGTGCTCCCACCAACCCCTTTTCTCCCTCTTCCATTTCTCTCCTCTTAATACTGTTTTGTACTCATTAAGAGCATAAGCTTTGCTCCATGGCAGATCTGGTTTGAATTCTGGTTCTGGCTCTTAATAGCTGTGTATAAAATGGACATAGGATAGTTGTGAGGATTAAAGAAAGTGAGATATTGCTTACGTAGTACCTGGCTCATGGAAAGCACCCCATGCATTATTTTCATTGTTATTATTATTATTCCTAGATAAACTACAGAGCTGTGCTGCTGTACCTGCTGCCATATCCACCTCTTAGACCAGCTGTCTCCTTGGGCTCCAGCCAACCTGGCTCATGGCCTCAATGCTCCACTGAAACTCCTGATCTCTCTGTCAATGAATACCTTCTTCTGACCTATCCAGGACTTCTCTCCTGCCTGGGATACTGTGGATCCATCCTTCTCTATTGGACATTTTTCAGCCTTGGCATCAGTGCACCCTACCTTGGTAGTTTTCCTGATACACGGCAGTGCTTCTCCCATCTCATCTTGAGCCCTGCTTGTCCCTGCAGACAAAGTCTTGGACTTACTATTCTCCTCTTCAAATATATCCTACAAGGCTCATGGTTTTATTTACCATCTTGTATTCACCATCTCTGCTTCCAGAATAATTAATTGGCTTATTCCTCTGCATATATAATTATAAATATAATTTTTTCTCTATCTCTGAAGGCTAGGAGAGAACTGAAGAAATATGATTAGCACTGTTGGCAGGATGCAAAATGAAAAATTCCTAAGCATCATCCACATCATTTTAACTACCCTTTGCAAACCTTCAGAGGTGCAGACCCCTGTGGGTCTCATCCCTTTAGTGAAGGTGTCCAGTAGCAGTATAAGAAAGCAGTTCTCCCAACCCCTTCCATATAGAGTCTTAGCAATCTCTTAAAAGGTTGGAAACTTATGAGTAAACAAGGCATAACTCCAGTACTGATGTCCCATTTGGAGTCTTACTGAAGTGGCAGTAAATTGAAACTCATATAAATGCTCCAGTCCTGTTGGGCACCCCTGGAACAAGTGAGTCATGGGCCTGTTTGAATAACCAATCTTACTGCCACTATCTCAGCACTGAAAATCATTCTTATAACTTGCTCTATGGAATCCTGTAGTACTAAAAACCCCTTTAAAATCTCAGAACCCCCTGCCCATTCTTGTAGTCTCCCTCCCACATGTGTGTCATGGTGTATCTCACTGTACAACATGCCCTATATGTGCCATTACTCAGGGGTGTTGTTGTTTGCCCCCAGGCATTCTGAATATCCTGTTACAAAGACATAGACACAGAAAAACTATGACCATTGACACAAAGTGGTTCCAACAAGGAAGAAATTTGAGGCCAAAGGGTGGGAACTCTGGAGCCTCTTCCTGCTTCTCCAGTTTGGTGCCTGGAGAGACCCTAAGTATGGTATAGACATGCATGTCAGTGCCCTTTTACATGGAAAATAGGAAATGAATTCCAAACAATACTGGAAACAGCTGACCCTTTTAGCACAATGCTTAAATATGCTAGTGCTGAGCCAAGGCAACATGTGCAGAGTAAATATTTTAATCCCTAATTAATCACTTTGGTTAGATTGGTAAAACACAAGTCTAATGAAAATAATTTGAAATTTCCTTCATGAATAATTGCCTTGTTCGGGGAATTGTGGGAAGAGTCAACTGACTGACCTTCCATTCCTAGTCATCTGTACTGCTCTGAGACTTAATTTGTGTCCTTCAACCCCTTCCAGTCACCGTCATGAGATTACAAATACCTTTCGTGCAGTTTAGCAGCAACTATGCAATATGACAGTTAAGAACCAAGCAACTCCTTGCTTTCTCGCCGTGGAGTCTTACAGTACCCGGTAGAGGGGAGAGTGTCTTTGCGACCCTGCATTCTTTTATTAGGTTGTGAGCATGATGGATTGCTCCAGGTTATTGAACTGTTCCTGTTTCTTTTTAATTAGAAACTTGAATAATAAGGTGCCCAGGGTTTGGGCATTTACAAAGGGGAGAGAAAGAATTTTCCAGCTCCGAGTGCTGAATGCTATCCTGATTAGCACTATGCCACCAGATTTAATTACTTCTTTGAGTAAATCAAATCTTTCTCAGAGGGCAATGTTCCCGGGTGTGCAGACAACAAAGGTTAAGCCACCTTACTAGTTACCTGTTCAGACATGTTGGAACCTGTTAGATTTGGGTTGTGAGTATGTTCTATTCCATCCCGCTTGCCTGCCTATTCTTCTTCACTTTCTCCCCGGTGCCCCTCAACCCCCTTCCAGCAATGAATGTATTGCTTATCTGGTTGGAATGTCACTAGGAGTGATGACTGGCACTGTGCCATATGGCTGGTGCACTCTGGCTCACACTGCAATCATTGCTAAAAATTGCCTGGTCCACCAGTCAGTTTGGCCAGTTCTGTGGACTGTCAAAGTCCACCTGGTGGACCATCTGCCACCTCCCCCTGGAGGTTCCTTCTCTCTTTTGTTTTCCAGTCTGGTCTTCCTCCTCAATCTTGCTCTTTTATTTGGAAGATTCAAATATTTGGGGGAATTTTGCTTTTGTTTCTCAGCAATCAGGAGGACATGATGTTCTTGGGTTGCTGGAATGCATTTGGATAATAACACCTTAACTCTTTGTTGTCCTGCAGTTACCTTGCACAATAGCTAATAACTGGCTTAAGAAGCTTGGTTACAGCATAGAAAAATACTGCTCAAATGAAAAAGCATAGAGGTAGGCAACTTGTAACCCAGGTGATAATTGAGCCAAAATTTGGAGCAGATTTGGTGTCTCTATTCACAAATGGAATTAACTACATTCCATGCCAAAAGGGCTATGGAAGTCCTCCCATTTTACAGGATAAGAGATGTAGAGAATTGGAAGTCAAACCATTGGTATTCACTATATTTTTTACCATTATGGGTGTGTGGAGGGATAACTGTGAATCTACAGCATAATATGTAGTTAAATATAACCAGCTGAATGTAGCATTGTCTTAATGAACATCTTTAAAAATAACTCTAAAGGATTACTCCCCAGAAGTCCCACTGCCAGATCTCTGAATCAAAGGGTTGCCAGCAACAAGTCTAATTCAGGGGGAAATGGCAGAAAGAGGAGACTTGGCTGCAGAAGGAAAGTTTGACTGCTTTATCACAGTCTCCAGATTGGTTCCTGCTCATGACATCTACCGAGTGTTTGCCCTCTCTGGCCAGCGTACACATGCTAGGAAAAGAGCAAGAGTGACTGCTTCCTCTTCCAGGCTGGCCTGTGCTGCTGAACTACCTTTCATCCTAGCCACACTACCCTATTCGGGAGGTCTCCATAAAGCACGTCTGGGACTATTTATCTGTGTTCACTCTTGCTTTTCCTGACTTTTCTGACTTAAATGGGTTAGGTCAAAAGTATGAATATAAAAACGTCCTTTGTGGTTATCTTGCCCTGTGTTTCCAGAATCATTGGATAGGATTTGGACTATAGAAGTTTCCCTCTGCAACTTAACCCTGCACTGGAGCATGTTCTATCTATTACCTGCAAGTCTTAATTTATAAGTGTTTTCATTTATTGGGCACCTACTGGACACTATGTATTGTGCTGGGCGCTGCCTTAGCTAAACATAGCCCCTACTCAATTTCAGCTTTCCTCAACACTACAATTTAAGTCCCTCTTCCAGACTCTTCAGTTATTTTAAGACCTACTATTCAGTAGGTCATTCATACATTTCTGCCTTCTCTCCAACACCGACACTTTAGTTTTAAAGTCCTTTGCTGGCTGTGCCTGGAAACACAGTGAAACTGAGACTACACTGTACCACTTTACAGAGGGTCAAATAGATATAGGTATGGATATATAAATAGATAAACACTTTTTTTTTTTTTTTTAAGAGTCTTGCTCTGTCCCCCAGGCTTGGAGTGCAGTGGCACAATCTCGGCTTGCTGCAACCTCTGCCTCACAGGTTCAAGCGATTCTCCTGCCTCAGCCTCCTGAGTAGCCAGGATTATAGGTGCGCACCACAACGCCCGGCTATTTTTGTACTTTTAGTAGAGACGGGGTTTCACCATGTTGCTCAGGTTGGTCTCAAACTCCTGAGCTCAGGTGATCCGCCTGCCTTGGCCTCCCAAAATGCTGGGATTACAGGCGTGAGTCACCGCGCCTGACCTAGATAGATAAATCTTTTGGTGCAAGCTGTTACGTGGCATGGCAAAACTAAATTAGAAGACATGTAAGAGGTCTTGAAGTCCTTCTCTCATAGAATTTCATAGGCTTAATGACTTACTCAAGATCACAGCTAATTGTGTTGAAGTTGAGACTTGAAAACTGCCTTCTAACTCCTAGTCATTGCTTTTTCTAACACACTATGACCTTTAGCTTGGATAACTTAAGGTCTATGTGCTGATTACTTCTGCTATCCAATCATTTAAAAAATGGGTAAAATATCAAGATTCAAAATTGAAATAATAATTAAAAAAGTATGAAACCTTCTGATTTAATCTCTCCTCAGCATACCCAAAATATATTCATAAAATGTTGGAACTTTTTACTGATTTTTCCTTGGGATAGCCATTTTAGGCAACGGCCCAGAACTTGGCTGTCATCAACACTGGAGAGAATCCAGCCCTTCCTGTCTCTTCTCCTATCCTGTTTTAATTACTTGAGTGGCACTTCTTCATCAGCTGAGTTTGTACATAAGGCTGAATACCTGGCCCAGTGCCAGGGCTACCTCTTGGACTAGGTAAAACCCCTGGGTCTGAGTTTGGAGGCCAAGTGGTGAGTCCCTCTTCTCCTCTCAGCCTTTCATAATGACAGTTTCAGGAGGAACGAAACCTTCCTCCCTTAATAAATCTACCCAATTTCCAGAAATCAGCTTATCAAACTTGAAGCCCACTAAACTTGCTTTTTTGGGCAGATATCTCATTCATAGAATGTTCCTTTTCCTTATCCATATCTTAAAGGCAGTTTCTTTCTCTTTTTTCTTTTTTTTTTTGGACAGATTCTCACTCTGTTGCCCAGGCTGGAGTGCAGTGGCATGATCTTGGCTCATTGCAACCTCCACCTCCCAGGTTCAAGCTACTCTTCTGCCTCAGCCTCCTGAGTAGCTGGGACTACGGGTGCATACCACCATGCCTGGCTAAGTTTTACATTAGGCACATTTTTGTATTTTTAGTACAGATGGGGTTTCACCATATTGGCCAGGCTGGTCTCGAACTCCTGACCTCACAATCTGCGTGTTAAAGGCAGTTTCTTATTGATTTGCTGTTTGTTTTCATCAGAGTGGCTAACTTTTTTTTTTTTTTTAAATACAGCCATGAGTTCTGAAAATAATCACATATTGAAAGCCTCAAATCATTTAGGCCTGTGAAATCAGGTCACCATTATCAAAATGTGCACACCACAGCACTCAACACGTGAATCCCACTTTGCTCTGTTTTTTTGAGTCATTGTTAGAAGCCAGGATCGGGGAGGGTACATAACAGGGGAAGATGCTGTCAAGGTCAAATGATTTAGGCTGTGGCTTGAGGAATGGAAGGGAGACTGGATGTCAGGTGGTTTGGGGAGATTAAAGGACTAGCCCCCAGAATTAGGCTCCCTAACTATGTAATTGCTGTGGAAAATGGTAAAATTTGGTAAAAATTTCATCCTCAGAGCTGCTGCTGGTGGGGCTGGCCTCTTGGAGTTTTTAATCCTGAGTCAACTTGTGTTCCCTCTCATTCATGATAGTGCCTTTGAGGGTATCATTTTATTTGGGAAGGTCTGAGGACCGCAGAGGAAAGCAGCTCTCCTGTTTGTCTTACCCTCCATGCAGATGAGACTTACAGGGAAGGCAGGTTTGCATTCAGTACGAATAAGAACATTTTAACAATTAGTGAAGATCAGTCAGCTGAGGCGTACAATGAGCTCTCTGGCATTGGAAGTAAGAGGCTTAAAGGCTATCTTTCAAGGATTCGGAAAGAAACATCCTGCTTGCGTAAGAAGTTGGATTACATGACTGAAGATTCATATAACCAAGAGGACTGGGATTCCCTGAATATCTTAACTCTTACCAACTCTGTGTTACAGGTTTATGAATATTATTTAATTCCATCTCCAAATTGACTCATTAGTGTACATGAAGGCCAATGGCAACTGCTTCCAGGACTGGGTTTTGGGGGCCTCAGGTAGGCTCTACAGATTAGAAACATACACAATTACAGCTTCGCGCTTTTGTTTAAGGCTGTGTTCCCTAGTCAAATGCAACCACTCTGGGAGAAGCAAACCATTAAGTGTTAACAGCCATCTAATATCCATACACTAAGGCATAATTATAGAGTTGTATGATTAAGAGAACAAATTTTTTGATGAGACTTCCTGGGTTGGAATCCTTGTGTGAATTCTGGCAAATCTCAATCCTGGTCCTTAAAATATGCATAAGAATAATGCCTATCTTATAAGGTTCCTGTGAGAATCAAATGACAATCCATGTATAGTGCTTAGACTGGTGACTGGCAGAAAGCAAGAGGCAGTAAACATTAATTATTGTTTACTCCTTGGTTTGAATTGTTTGATCCAACTCCTTCTTGAGAGTAAGTTTGGCTGTGTGTGGGTGAAGGAGGAGGGAGGATTTTTGCATAGAGAGGGAGGTTCTTTGAAGAGCTGGAGATGGGAACCAAGGGGGAAGAAGGCTGAAGAAAGCAGAAACAGAGAGCACTGGAGACAGAAACACCTGCTCCACAATTTTGTCCAGCAAGGTCCAGCTCCATCTAGTTTTCTGACTTTCCATTTTGATGAGGAAACCCCAGATAAAAAGTTTTGAGAATTCAGTTGCCCATCATCTCTGCAGACTTAAAATGCATAGAAAACACACCAGTTTTCAATCTTTAGGCTTTTCCCCTCCCAAGTTAAACAAGTCAGAGAGAATTAAAGTCTCTTAACAGAACGCATTCGCCATAAAAGTTTAATCTACTTCCTGGAAAATTATCCATGGATTTTAATTAAGTTCCCCTAAATGCCAGTGAACCCAGAGGGTTCCAAACAAAGGAAGAGAAGCAGCCTGCCAGGCTGTGTTCTCCGGTGCCTTTCACCAGCTTCTCAGAGATAAGTTAGGGGGAGCAGTACGTACTTTTGTCTTTCTCATGACTGGGCCCAGCTTTATCACAACATAAAGAAAACTCATGTCATGGTATGAAGAAAGTCTTTGAAGGCTCCTTCAGTAGTTGTTTTAACAACACAGGACACAGCCTTGCTTTTAGTGACTCCCCACTCCCAACCCCACCTCACTCTCTGCTTATGTGCGGTTTAAAAATTAATTTAGAATACAGTGAGATCAGCAAAACAAGGGCATTAGACGGTGTCCCCCAGAAATGGACTTCTTGTACTCCAACAATGTTCTTAGAAACACATGTGAGTTTCTTTGCACTCAAATTAAGGAGGATTAAAGCAGCTAGACAGTTGTTGCTCAGTTCCTTTGGATCATGTGGCCAAAGCTGAAAAGCCTTAAGTTGCTGGCATGAGCCTAAGTCAGTTGCCTGATCTCCGAATTAATTTTTGAATTAAATGATTGTCCCCCCCTCCCTTTTTTCTTCTAATTGAGACTTCCATTGAAAAATGCTTAGCAAACAGATGGAAAAACCCAGAACAAAAGGCCGTTGTGAAATAATAAAATAAAGGTCATTTGAAACAGTTTTAGGTTAGCACTAGAAGTACAATGAAACCTTACGTTTAATTATATTTTTATTAACTATAAAAATATTTTAAAATAATCAGCACTGTGGTTTGAAACTAAAGAATGGCTGGAAATAGCTTAGATCATTTAATAGTTCACTTTTGTGAGCTTCTCATCTTCCCAGAGACTCAGAACAAAGGCTCTTTGGCAGAATACTTTCATGTTTAATTTTAGAATAACAATGACATTATCTTACAAATCTTAGCGTTTTAACTATCTGAATACTTGTTAAACTTGTAAAATGTTTCAATATAGTAATATAAAAAGAGATATAATTTTAAAATTCAAAAATGGGAAACATCTACAAACTTAACAACAGTAAGGACAGGCAAGTGTTAGAATAAAGAAGTGATATTCTAAAAATAAAGGCTTATTTAAGACAAATAAACAAATAAAATGCTAACTTTAAGGATGTGCAAAAGTCTCAATTGTGCTAAAGGTTTAGATTCAAGATGTCCAGGAAAAAACTTCACACTGAAAAAAAAATGCAATATTGAGTAGTTATGCAGATTTCAAAACGTTAAAAAGTCAACTTGATCAATAAAACAGCCCTGAAGCCCCTGATATTGGCTGACAGTGAAATAAAAATAGTTTGCTCAATCAAATTTATTTAGACCAGTCACATTTCATCAGACCCATGACAAGACTTACTGCATGTGAAGAGTTTGGGGTTTTATGATTCTTGTCGTGCCAAGACCTCTTCATGAATTGAGAAGAGAAAGGAATAGATGTGAATAAACATCATTCCTTCCTTAGGTGCTGGAGAGGCTTTCTGTGGCGCAATGGACTGTAACAAAATTTTCAGAGCTCCTCAGATATGCTGGTTATACTAACCGAGGGTTAAGTTATAGCAACTTTATTAATGGAGAGCCGTGGGTTGGGGCAGGGGACGGAAGAGTAGAATAGCAATTGAAAAATAGAGTTGTTACCTAGAGTCTCCAGACATGGCTCTTTCAAGGTGCTTTAATGTCAGTTTTGAAAAGGTTGACTAAAGACTCCTTGGTGATTAACTTGTATGCAAATTCCAATAGAACCTTAATGATACACTCTTTTTCTTGCCATATTGAAGTTCTCTCTTTGCTGATCCAATTGCAGGCATAATTCTTTACCTGCTCTCCCTGCTTGCAGAAGATGACAGTCAAGCGAACCTGAGATGAGTGAAGAGATGACAAGAGAGTAGCCAGTTGTTCTAAATGAGTTAGTGTCTTGACCTTCATTCATTTATATATATATATATATATATATATATATATACACACATTGCATGCCTATTACTTGCCTCACATTGTTCTAGGTGCTGGAGATATATTCATTAACGAACAAGACGAAAACCCTATCCCCCTGGAGTTTACATTCTAGTGGGATTTGGAGAAAGAGCAGAAAATAAGCAAATAATTGTGTCAGAAGGTGGCAAGTGCTTTGGAGAAGAGTAAAGCAGAGAAGGTTTTGAGTGAATGGTACAGGGAAAACGATGGTGATGGCAATTTTGAATAGGAAAGGCAGGAAAAAGCTCACTGAGAAGTGCCACTTCAGCAAAGGAGTATGGGAGCCATTAATGTAGGTATCTGGGACAAGAGCTCGCCAGGCAAAGAAAACACTAAGTGCAAAGACCCTGCAGTGGATTGTGCCTGCTATGTCCTAGGAGTTAGCAGGAAAGAGAATCAGAACCTACAAACATCTCAATGGACCAACCCAAACAAGCTGGAATCTAATAGGAGTGATGAAGTGTAAGGGGTTGGTAATGAGGTTAGAGAAATAATGACGGACCTGTTTGTGTAGGCCTTTGCAGGCCATTGTGGGAACATTTTCAGGTCTCCCAGGGAAAAAGAGCAAACAATATTAATCAACCACTACCTTAGTCAGTTTGGGCAGCTATAACAAATTATCATAAACTGGATGGCTTAAACAACAAGCATCTCTTTTTCTCACAGTTGTAGAGGCTTAAAGTCCAAGATCAGAGTGTCAGCATGATCAGGTTCTTGGTGAAAGCCTCTTTCCTGATTGCAGATGTTCATCTTCTTGTATCCTCACAGAGGGGAGGGAGACAGAGAGGAAGCAAACTCTCTCATGTCCCCTCTTATAAAGGCACTAATCTCATTTATGAGGGCTTTGCCTTCATGACCTAATCACCCCTCAAAAGCCTCAGCTCCCAATACCATTACATTGGGGGTTAGGATTTTAACATATGAATTTTGGAGGGACACAAATATTCAGTCCATAACAACCATGATTGACCATGACAGAGGTAGAACAGAAAACAGGAGAGGAGCAAAAAGAGTAGAGATGAGAAATGTCTGCTGTTTAAAAGATAGAAGTAGATGGAGCCTGCAAAGTATGGACCAAGGATTGGCTTTTTCTGTAAAGGATCAGATAGTAGATATTTTGGGTCTTGTAGGCCATATGGTCTCTGTCACAATGATTCAACTCTGCCTTTGCAGTGTGAAAGCAGCCATAGACAACGTAGAAATGAATATGTCTGTGTTCAATGAACTTTATCAATGATGAGCTAGATTCAGCCTATAGGCTATAGTTTGCTAACCTGCGCATATAGAATAATAATTTGTGTGGATTTAAATGAGAAAGCAAAGAATCACTAAAACTTAGTTATTATAGAGTAGTCTTATCTCTTCATTTAGTGGTACTATCAGTCTGCTAGATTAAGTTAAATAGGGTCAATATTATGGAATTAGACTTCACCAGGACACCTAAGAAATTCTTTCCTTATTTTCTTACAAACAAGATGGAGAAATCATCTTGGATTCAAGAACAATCCATTAGTAACTGATTAAACAACCCTGCCCAAAAAGGGCTATAGCAGTCCTGGGTGTGTATGAACTCAAATCCGCTTCTTATCCTTCTGCTCCTCTGTTTTTTATCTCCAGGGCTGACCTAAGCAGGCTGTGTTTCCCAAGCTCCTTCATCAGCAGCTTCCAGCTAAGTTAGGTGAACAGGAGGAAGGCTAGCACGGCTGCATCTCCTGCTTGGCTCTGACCTTTTGCTGATGGGTTCATCTAACATTGCTCACTTGGTTATGCCAGTCTATGAGTGACAGTGGCTTCCCGCTCTTGCTGCTTTCTGGGTTGCCTTATCATTCCCTGGTTGGCTTCTCAGATCTTCCATTTTCTGTGAAACAGCTCCCCTGTATTAAATTCTCTCTGTTTTAAATGCTCAGGGTGGTTTCTGTTTTCCTGGTTGGACCTTGACTGACACAGGCACTAACATGAATATCACCCTGGAGGGAAGTTTAGACTCCAGTGTTGCCAGGCTCTCTTGTCTGCTCTTACCATTTTTATCAATAACTTGGATGATGATGTAGCTGGGATGCTAATCACATTTGCAAATGGCCTGCAGCTCATTGGAAAAGCTATCTGCTGGATGGCAGAATCAGAATTTTAAAATATCTCAATGGGCCAAATCTAACAAGAAGGAATTTAATAAGAAAAATGTAAAGTCCTGTACTTGGGTCCAAAAAATAACCCAAGGCTGGGGAAATTGTGACATAATAGCACATGAGGGTTTCAGGTATTCGTATTGACATCAAAATGAAGTAAAGGTTAACAATAAAAGGGGGAACAACAAAGGAAGTACTGGTTGCATTAATACTTTAGTGCAGATAAAAAGGGAGCCAACTGGAACTATTCTCTTTTTTCTTGGTCAGACCACTCTTGGAGTGTTATGTTTAGTTTGGGGCACAGTTTGGAAGTAACATAGACAAAGTACTTTGAGACACAGGGGAATGTCAGAACAATAAGAGGAAGTAAGAGTTATTGAAGAAAACTAGAAAGAAGCAGTCCGGGAGATGAGTGCGAATAAGATACTTCCATGTCTAAAAGTATTAAAAGGGTACCACAACAGCATTGATTCTATGGAATGAATACAATAGCTGATACTTCTGAAAAGGCAGAAATTGCTTTTTCTTCCTCTGTAGCACACTCTACCATCTTACATATTCATATTAGAAAAATTTTTCTTATGTCTATATCAAAATTATCTTGTTCTAGTGAAAGTCCTGATGCAGTCATTGTTGAAATGAAAGCTCAGTTTTGCATTTAATCAATGGCTCAGGAATCTGAAACTTACTCTTGTTCTAGATACTTACTCCTTTTGCAGCCCTGGACAACTTTTTAACTGTGTCCATTTCCTCACCAAAAGAAACTGCTAAGGAGGCTCTGTGATACATTTAGCAAATACTGGACTTCCGGAGCTTAGTGAAACTTTTTGGTTTTCTTCCCTTTTCTGCTTCTTACTATTTATATGTTATGCAGAAATCAGAGGCACAAACAGCATGGGGTTTCTCTGCAGATGTGATGAGAAGAAATAAGTAAGAGAAAACTAGAATGAAATTAAGAATGATTGCCTTGATATTCCATAGAGGAGCTGACACCCAGCCTCGTTAGAGCTGCTGTTATTGCTGTTTATCCCGTATTTTCTTCTTTTGTTTCTTGGGTTGGGAGACTTTTATAGGCTGAATACTTAGTCTGCATTGTGCTCTAACAGAAACTTCAGGTTCTATTTTTGTGTAATTTTGAACATCAAGCTGTTTTTTCTTTGAACTCTGATTTTTAGCTGTGGGACGCCTTTGGTCTGGTCTGCTTCCTGGGTAACCACTTCCTTCTCTTGCTTCTTTGGGAAGAAATTAAGAAATTGACTGACTCTTTTCTGTTCAGACAAAAATCAACCTACTGAACAAATAACCTAGAGTCAGGAGTCAGCATTTCCTGATGTGGCCCAATAATGTTAAACTAATTAACACACTGGATATTTCAGTGTGTTTAGCACGGACAGATAAAAAAGAAATGTTGAATAATGTGTAGCCTGATATTTTGTGCTATTTTGATGTATTTAGGAAAAACCATGGGCGTTGCTGGCTTTAACACACTTTTCTTTTAATGTTTTGGGATAACATGAATTATTACACTTTCTGTGTGATACAGTTATATTTAACGCATTCTAAAATAATTCATGGAGTTCTAGAATAAGAACAGCAGGTTTTTATAGTATGTATATTACATTATTAGTTTTAAAAATATTATAACCAGATGAGATCTTAGTGATTATTCAATTTATGTTACAGGTAAGGTTAGGTAAAGCCCAGATAGGTTAAGTGAATTCCCTATGATTTCGAGCTAGAGTTATGCTTGGAACTCAAGAATCTTGGGTTCTTTCTCTTAGGTCTGCATGCTTTCTGCTATACCATCCTTAGGAAACTCTGTTATTTCCTTACCCACAATTTCATGTGTAGATAAAATAAAATGAAGATCATAAATAGTATTATAATGACATAAAACAATACTTCTGTCAGCTCAGAATTGGGACTATCTGCAATTCTGTTCTAGTGAACAGAAAATGGATATGGATTTGTAGACATCACTTGCTTCATTTGTGCTAAGATGCATCGTTATGAAATTTTATTTTATATTTACTGAAAGTGTTCTTTTAGACTTATAGTGACACCAATTTCTATAATATCTTACCCTTGTGTATAAGTAAAAATAAAATGTAAGCAAAACTAATGGTACTTCTAATACTTGTTTATAGGCAGTGTTCAGTTCTGAATTATTTTTGGACTTGCAGTTGTTGTTACACATGTTTTTCCACCCAATATTCTCATCAAGATTATTAGTGATGAAGTATTTCTGAAAAGAGTATTACAGTCTCTGGGGCTTTTTCCTAAGCACTGACATCCATTCTGCAAGTTCTGAGGAACGTGTTCAGGTAAAGACAATGTGTTCGGGTAGAGAACGTGTTTGAGTAGTGTCTCAACTGCCATCTGGTGACAGCAAGTTTAAGATATATTCTGATTGCAGAGATGCTAAATGCTGAAAAAGTTAAAGAAAAGAAGAAAGGATGGAAGGAAGGAAAAAAGAAAAGAAAGGAGGAGAAATAGGAAGAAAAGAAGGAAGAAGTTCTAGAATGAATGAAATATGGCATGTCATTTGGCAATTCTAGTATTTCTTCCCTATTTAGTGTGTGAACATGTATGTGTGTGTGTTTGGGAACTTCTGCCAGCCATCTTCCCCAGGCCCTTTAAGGAAGGACATTTGCAAAGCAGAATGAATGGGACTCACATATAGTCGAAGGTAAATCTGAGAGACAGAATTTAAATGACATTTGCTCCTGGATTTAGCTGTACCTGAAATTACTTGAATGAGAATTCAGACTTTTCACTTAAGAGAGCAGATCAAATACCTTTTAAGGCTTACATTAGCTTGACTTGGTTCTCTTTCACTAGTACCCAACAAATCTTGACTGGTAGATTGGGAAATCTGATGCATATTAAAGGAATATCCTATAGACTTCAACATTTACGGGATAGTAAAAAGAAAGAAAATTTGTTTGGTTGCAATGTCAGATAATTGTCTCCATGAACAGGCACCAAAAAAAATATTGGGGAAACATCTTAGTCCTTTCTTGGACTAAGAAAGGACTAAAACAAATAACAAAGTTTTTTAAACAAAGCTGAAGTTTTGAAATGTAGTATGGAAAGGACACTCTGAAACCTAGCCTGTCTTTGCCAGCAGAACTAAGCCAGTGCTCCTTCCTCCTGCAGACTGCTGGCGTGCTGTGGGGCGGTGGGTGGCGGGGGGGAGGTCGCTGTGGCACTATGCAACTGAGGATGAGCAGAGGCTTACCCTCTGCCACAGGAGGCTTCCATGGACGTTGCCACTTGCTGGGGATGACCGCCCAGTGGAAACCTATCTGTCCTCCCTGGCTAACACATAGGAGGTAATGAAAAAGAAAATAAAAATAAAGGTAACACTTGCTTTCTCCCACTCCTTTCACTGTGCATGATGCCTGAGGAAAGATTAGAATCTATTCACTCCTTTTACCTTGCACAGAAACATCTATGTCCTGCCCAGGGCTGTTTGGAAGGCATTTCTTTAAGGAAGGCTAGAGTTTGGCTGACAGTAATTTGTGTGTGTGTAAGTGTGTATTCACCCAACAGCGACGGTAACTATATAATTTGTCATTACGGTAGAAGACCACAGAGGGCCTGGAGGGATGGAAAGGGTGTCATTGGATCAAGATTTCTGAGCTGGTGAAAACAGGATCGAGGCAGTAGTAAGAGGCAAAACAGAGTAGTGTGGAGGGGGTCTGGGCTTTGGGCTCTGATTTCTTTATGACTTTCCTTTAAAGGCCAGGAGGATGGCTGGGCTGGTTTCCTGGCTGAGATTGAACAGTGTTGGGAAGGTTGGGGGAAGGAAAAGATGAGGAAGCACAATTTAGAAGCAGGTGATGTTCCTTCTTGAAGCCCTCGTATCCACACTGGGAGATCTCTTTATAACATTTCTAGGTATACATTACCATAGGTGACCTTGGCTGTTAAGGCTGTTTCAAGTCCTACCTAGGCCTGCCCTTTTAGGTGAGGGTCTTGCTCAAAGCTCACCTCTCAGTCCTGCTTCTCCTTCCTCTCATTCCTTCGGCCAGTGTCACCTGCTGTTAGTCAAGTTCATTTGTATACTAATCATTTTTCTTACCTTATGAACTTATAGCTCTCAAAATGATATTATGTGAAACATAAGATATTTGGTACTAAAACAATATGAGTATTGGAGTCCCATCAACCTGGGTTCAAATCCTCATGCTCACTATATTGTTCTGGGGACGCTATCTAACCTCTCAGATTCTGCATCTGTGTAATGGGAAAACTAATGTCTATTTTACACAAAATTGTATATAAATTGCTTAGGCTAGTTGTTGGCTCCAAGTGGATGCTAAGTAATTATCTCTCTCTTTGTCTCTTTCAAATTCCTCAAAATCATAGATCATTATTCTCTATTTAATAATTAGTAGGCAGTTGTTCTCACTTGGCTGGAATTCATGTAAAGGAATGGGGTAAAGTAATTTTAAACATCAGTTTAATTTTTAAAATCAACTTCTTGGCAATTCTGCTTCAAATACATTATATTGGTTATTTGAAGTAAAACAATAGTTCATATTTAGACTTATCACTCATAGAACAAAAAATGAAATATTTTACCTGCTTCTAATAATGTTTAATATTAAAACAGTGATTGACTATGTCCTAGCATTACAAAAGGGCCAGCTGGCTGCTCTGTAGCAAAAGCTACCACAAAAACGAGGAGAGCAGTGGATTTCTATGGTTTTGTTCTTTACAGAATGGAGGTAGATCATGAATAGTAGTCACAGTTTAAGATTGTTAGAAAGTTAAAGATAGGAATAAAAAGGGATGTTAAGCCATTTATTCAAAAATGCAAAATCAAAATTCTTCAGGCACGTGCCAACAGACATAGACCTGTGGGGATCTGAACCTACAGGCCAAAGGCATCTCGGCAGAACTTGATTTTTTTGTTGGTTTGTATTCTTTCTATAACGACTTCACATCAATAGGAATATAAGGTAATTGTATTAATAAGAACAGGGCTAAATAATCATTTCCCTAGAGAATTGTTCAGTTTACTTCTGGTTCATATGTGAGAGTTGAGAGAATCCAAGGAAAAGAAAGGAGCCAGAAACGGTTCTAGGAGGGCTGGAAGGGAGGAGGCTTTTCTCTTGCCTCTCGGCAGCAGCCCTCCCCAAATGAGGAGAAGAGAAAAGCCAATTCACTGATGAGGAAATGTTTAATGAACTTCTCAGAATACCCACCACTGCCTGAATTAACCAAATATGCACCAAGCTGATAATAGACAAACAACCCGCTTCAGCTTTGAGAAGCCTGGTTTTTGCCCCCTCATGTAAAACAATTTCTTTCTCCTTTAACACAGTTTCTTCCTGGAGAATGTTTTCAGTGGGAGATAATGCACAGAAGGTGTACAATACCACTGGTTGTCAAAGAAAAGAGGCTGGGGTCCCTTCTAGTGGGTGGTAGGTAAGAATTACTAATCCAATCTGCTTGAGTTAACTCAAAACAAGGATTAGTGTAAAGTTCCAGAATATGTTAATCTTCCTTTATAGAAGTAAACTTCGGCACTGCCACCAACCCCATGGTTTATAGTTCCTGGGAACAATGAGCCAATTAAACTTGAGAAGGAAAAAGAATCTTGCCCAAGTTTACTGATTGTTACCTCATACTTGGAGTTGCTTTGATTCTTGATTATTTGGCATTGTGTCTAAGACACAGGAAATAAAACATCATTTATTATTCATTAGAATGTTCCTAAATACAGTATACCTTCTAATTAAACACATACTCTTGTGCGCTGGTATTTTTTGTCTCCCACCTTATTAAAGAGGCTATTTAAAATGGCTTTTGTATATAGCCGATCTTGCTTTGCCAAATGTGTCCATCAATATTAATATACTTTTTTCAAAAACACATCTTTAGAGCTTACATGATTAATGAATGGAACAAATTGTTAGTTGTTTGGATTTGACCCACTTGGTAGAGATTTCCAAATGGAAAAATAGGTTCTTTTTTTCAGAGTAAAAACATAGGAAAGGCTAGCAAAATATCTCCCCTTCTCCCCGTCAGTTTGACACTCATTTTGGGGAATATTTTTGCATCTAAAATTGTTGACATTAACTTAATTTTAATTAAGCTTTTGATATCTGAAAAAAATTGAAGTTATTTGCTTTCATTTATTTATTTATTTGCTTTAGATAGGTAATGACTGGCTTATTGAAATATTGGATCAAGAATAGAAGTTGCAGAATATCAATTACTTTGATCATTAGTGATCAGATAGTTATCCAAAAACTACTTAAATCACTCAGTAACAACAACCAACATAATAAATACTTACTAGGTACAGGAACATCTTATATATTTCCTTATTTAAGCAATTTAAAATCATTTTTAAGGTTTAGTTTGTGCTGCTTAAAACTAATAGGGACATGCTCATGTAACATCTCAAGATATCCTAAGTTAGCTTATATGTTAAAATACCTTCTATGGAGATTTTTTTTTTTTTTAAGAGCTTGCTGGGAAACGCTAATTTTTCAATTAATGAAATTTGCAATGAGATCACTATATTTTGAAATTCTGTATCTTTCAAAGAATATATTTTCATTATTAATTTAAATTTCAGGTGCCAGAATCATTTTTTTAAAATAGAGTATTTAAATTTATTTATACTATTCAGATTTAACAACTTGATAACTTGAACCAAATTTCATTTTCTATTAGCAGGCTTTTTATCTTGTCTTATTGTTCAACATCAAATTAAAGAACTGAAATGAACATTGGAAAAGTTACTAAAGTTCAAAATGTCGATTCTCTTTTCTCATCAGTGCCCATGTATAAACTCCCCACACATCATCGGGAGCAGTCTCCCTCGAATAGGCTTACATGAATGCAGGTCAAGAACTTGGGCTTTTTGGTATAGAGAGCCTAGCAATGTTCTTGAAGATTTGGAAATTGTTTACATTCCAAGTATGTGAAAATGTCTATGTGTTGTTGTTATTGTTGTGTGTGTGTGTGTTTGTAATTTTGGGATTTTATTTTCAGTATCAGTATGCAAATATATTTATTATAAGTTGAATCTCATTGAAATGAAAATGAAAAGGCAATACTATTCCTTTAATATGGTTCACTAACCTTGTTCACACTGAGTTACTGATGCTCAGTAGGAGTTTGCCAACACCAGTTCTACTCAACCCTTGATGATTATGGAGGATTTAATTATAATTGAAAATGTAAAAAAAAAAAAACAAAAGAGTTGAAATCTAATCCAAAAATCAACTTTGCATAGAATTTAATAACAGATAAAAGCTTAAAATTCTATAACTAACAAATGAGAAATATCAGCACTAGGAAATAAGACTTTAGTTTCCAGGATCAATCCCACTACCTGTGTAGATGCATTCTGACCTCGCTTGTTTCATCAACACATGACAAAGGCATTGGTCTCACACTGAGGCATGGTAAATACATTACGAAGTAAAGACAAACATTATAAACAGGACAAACCCTGCGAGGCAAAGGCACAAACAAGGCTGCAAACAAATAGTTTCTCCCTCTCTTGTATTTAGGCAGATTTCCCTGGAACCACAGTCATTAGTTTTTAGATTCTTGTTCTTTTTTTTTTCTTTTTTTCTGAGACAGAGTCTTGCTCTGTCACCCAGGCTGGAGTGCAGTGGCGTGATCTCGGCTCACTGCAACCTCCACCTCCAGGGTTTAAGCAATTCTCCTGCCTCAGCCTCCGGAGTAGCTAGGATTACAGGCATGCACCACCATGCCGGCTAATTTTTGTCTTCTTAGTAGAGACGGGGTTTCACCATGTTGGCCAGGCTGGTCTCGAACTCTTGATCTCGTGATCCACCCACCTCAGCCTCCCAAAGTGCTGGGATTACAGGTGTGAGCCACTGCGCCTGGCCCATATTCTTGCTCTTGTGCCTGCTGTGAAATGTATGGGAAACAGTCTTTAGTGGTTGCCCAAGAAGTTAAAACAGCTCAGGAATGGTTTATTTCTCAGATGCCTCTTCTGTATTTGCCATGCACACCAACAGAAAAACCACAGGAAAGAGTCAGTGAAGTTTCCTGCATTTTTCCTTGTTTTGCTTGAATGCCTGCAATAGGGGCTCAGGAGTGTGGAGCTGCCCTCTGTTTTATTCATAATATGAACCTCCTGATATATTACAGCGAAAGTTAGCAAATATTATTTACAGTGTAGCATGTGTTTCCATTATATTTTCTTGATGCAGCAATCTGGATTCTGAGAAAGCTGACTTTTTAGTTGTTTTTTTAAGCATGGACAGTGATAAAATATCAAGATTTGTGAAAAGGCACCCACTTCAAGAAAAATTACTGCTACAATTTTAAAGGATGACGGTTGAAATTGCTGGTATGACCTTAATATTGAACCAAATTTTCCCATTAGGAGGCCATTAGGACTTTGATGACAACTTCAGTGTTCCCCAGCCAGGACTCCTCACTAGGTTCTTCTGCAAATAAATAAACAGTCCCCTTCCCCAGTGTCCTGGCTGTCCCCTGGGGAGGAGCCCCTGGCTGGTGTGCAGGGCATCTGACTCGCTCTCCTTTGGGTAACACTAGTAATAATGTAACTATATTATGGTCCTGGATGGAAGGGAGCAGCGGATCATTTGCTTGAAAACACGACCTTTTAATTTAAACAAAAGGCTTGAAAAAATAAAAGTGAGTCTTAAATGCAGTTTAATCAGTCAGGCGAGAGATGTCTAATGAAGCTGCCAGACGGATTTGTAGCCAGGCTGTCACTTCGGCCATCATGTTTACAGCTCCGGGAGTGAGATTAGCACTGTGTGAAGGCACAAACTCGGTCAAAATTTCCTGTGTCTGGGATGCCTGTAAATTTTGACAATTTGACAAATTATTTTGTTGCAGTGATGATGGTTTGGAAAACCTGACATGTAAGAATTTAGTTCTTTGATCTTTGCTTCTTTCCACTGGCCCTAGAGAGCATTATATCATTGCAACAAAAAGTAACAACCAAAACCAAAACATTGATAAATGGATTTTTACATTTTGTATATATATATATATGCTATTCTTTCATCTAGTGCTTTCAAGGAAAACTTGCCATTTTGGCCCATATTTCAGCTAAAAGTTCTTTCCAGGATTTTTTTTTTTTATGGAGGAAAATCACCTGTGTGTCAGTATGATAATATCATGTCATAGTTATTAAATAGTTCTTCTACAATTTGAATTTTCATTGCATTGTACGTTTTACCTTCAGGAAAAATGCCATCCTGTCTTGGAGGTGTTTAAGTAAGTATTGGGGAATTCAAGTCAGTGTTTTACCGTATTAGTATTCTTTCTCAGCACTGTTAGACAAGCCAAATCATAATTTTCTTTTGAAATAAATGTGCACTCAGTGTATACTTGAAAACATGCAGTCAGAAGGAGTGGTCAGAAAACTTAAGAAGAATAGAAACTTTTTAATTATTGTTTTTCAGTAATTAGAAAATATTTTCCTTTAATTTTTTTTGAAAATTAAAGGAAAGGGAATAATTGCCCTGGGAAAAAAGAATGGTTGGGTCTTTTTATTTCTTTCCTTCTTTTTCGAGTTTGCCATATTTATTTGCTGCAAATGGCATGCAGTTGTGCATAAACATTAATATTATCCACTTTGTTTCCTCTTAATAACCACAGGGAAGTCTCAGCTTATTCTCTCACTCATTTCATGCCTAAAGCACAAGTGTATTGCTTTTGTTTTACTACATGTTTCATTCCATCTGTTGGGAGCCTAGTAAGTCAATATTTATCACATTTATAGATTCTGAATCACTAGGGGAAAAAATCACTTCTGGGAAAAAACGTGCATCAATCATTCTCGACTATTTTAAAGTTTAAAAGTGTTGTCTCTTTTATGTTAACTTTGGTCTTTTGAGCTAAAATAATGCAGCTTGCATTATTTTTTACTTAAAGCAATTTTAAACTACATGTTTTCAAAGTTTTTCATTTTCCCCAAACCTCTCTGTAATTGCCTTGTCATGATTATCATTTTCCTTTCCCTGTTGCTTTCTATGGAAGCCCCAGGAAAGAGTTACTAAAAATTAAATTTCATGCTTGCATGTGTTTCTGTGATCTGTAGCGTGTATGATCTCTGAGTGGAAAACTTCTCTGAAAATAAATGGATTACCCTTTTTACTACACTGTCTGATGTCTCTTCAGCAGATAGCATTGCTTCCCTGTGATCTCTAACCCACCACAATTGAAATGACAAGCGTTGAAATGGGGGCCTCACGGTGGCGCCCTCTGCCTTTGCCGGCCCTTTCTGCAGCACGGAGCGCTTCACGCCGCAGAGCACCGGTTCTCAAACTTGAATAATGCCTGGACCCCCTTGGGAAGGATAGAATCGTCTTCAGAAACCCCACAACACATCAGTGGAGTCCACTTTGAGAAATGCTGACCTAAAAATTAGAATCTTATTCTATTAAAATGGCTTACATTTGAGAATTATCACTGCAAAGAAAAGTTCCGTCTTTAGAACTGCTAAAAGGCTGAGTTTTTACATCTTTACTCTGCTATTGAAACAAAACTATTAAAATTATTTTAAATATCCTGAAAGTCTCAGATTCCTGAAAACGTGTCCATAGATCCCTGCTTGAAAAACCTGCCGGAGTACCTGCTTTTCCTTGCATTTGTTGGCAGAAGATGAGCGTTTGACCTTTTACAAACTGCTCTGTAAATATCATCATTGCCTAGTTTGTGAAAGACTAATGTGTTTCCACTAACAAAACTGTCTTTCCAGGGTTTCTGCTTTCGAGAATAATGCTTGTTTTCCTACTGGGCTTTCTGTTGCTGGTGTTTTTTTTAAAGGCAACCAAATTTGTCTAAGGGATTGCACTTTGAGGCAATCCAGGGACTCTTAATGAAGAACTGATGAGAAAGCCAAAGTCTCTGATTAAAAAAAAAAAAGTGACAAAGTAGCAGATCTCAAAAATATTAACCAAGTAGATTCTCTAATATTTGGTACTTTAAACGCAAACTGTTTTCTAAACAATGTTTGTAAGCAAATGTTAAAAGTATTTTTTTCCGGGATTACTGCTTCTATATTAAACAGACAATATGAACAAACGATAGAGTTGGCTTTTCTGTCCTCACAGCAATCAATAAGTGTGGCCTTTTTTTAATCTTAAGAAGAAACACCAAAGTAAATGATTCCTCTAAAGGATCTAGTATTCCTAAAAGGGTGAATAAAGAAAATTTAGAACATTGATATTTCCATAACATAACTAATATGTTATTGTTTGTAACAGAGGAAGGAAATAAACCAGTTGACAGTACTATTTATAAAAGAGCTTTGAATTAACGTCTTTGGCTAGGAAAATCAAGCCATATTGCTCAAAGGTACTAGGATTCCTTGAGTCCTCCATGGCTCTTGGAATTCTAATGCGCTTACAACCACAGGTGAAGCTGGCAAAAGTTGTCTATCTTTGAGCCAACCCACACACCTCGAAAACAAATATATAATAGTTATTCATGTGCTACCGTGGGAATGTACCATAAAACCAACAGAAAGAAAAATAATAAACATGTCATACAATAAGCATATGCTATGATGCATGGCTTCAGATTTTCAATAGCTGAGCTTTAGTACAATAACCACAACATGAACAGCTTTGGGAAACACAACAGGGTCAATATGTAGGCCAAAAGAATCCATCAGTCAAATGGTCTTCTTTTGAAAACCCAGCTATCTGTGTTGAGCTAGAGTTAAGTGCTTTGTACCAGAAGTCTTTGTTCATCCTAGCAGCTTCATAGATATAAATAAAACTAGTTTGCCTGGATTGAAATTCATTTTTGATATGTCATTAAAGTTTTGTAAGTAAATTATTTATTATTAATCTCAGAAAGGATTCTATTTTAATTAACCTGATATGTGATCATGCTGTATATTCTAGAAGACCCCAACTAATCTGTTATAGAAGCCTAGAAATTAGGAAAACGTGCACTACCCAAGAGGCTCAATATGCCTTTGTGTAAGAATTAGGTAGCAGTTCTTTTAGGTGGTTATTATTTGGTGGGCTTAAAATACCGCATCAAACATGATTTAAAATTTTTATATAAAATGAAAATTATGTCCTCAATTTCCTACAGTGTTATTTTAAATTTTAAATATTCAGCAATTTTCAAAAAAATTTAACCCCTTAGTAATTTCTTATAGTTTACATATATAATCCCGCTGTGCTAATATTATTTTATTAAACCAGAATATGGTAGCTAGAGTAGGGATTTTGTTTCCTCTTCTCTTGTATCCTCAGCACTTAGATCAGTGCCTGACACGTAGTAGGAACCCAATAAATATTTGTTGAACAAATGAATAAATGAATATTATGTTAAGCTGATAAAGGGCATACATTTTAGTGGTATTAATTACATGAAGATAGTAATTATGGTTATCAAAGTAAAAACAGATAATGCCTTTTGATGTTTGCATTTCCCTAAGTGTGAACCAGCAGCACCTACCCTTTTAAAATATTCTTGCATCTAGCAGAACTGATTTATTCTTCTCTGACTTGGAAAACTTTCTGCTTCCAAAGATTTTTCTTAAATGAATCCTCACCAGGGAAATGTCTATTTTTAAGCAAACCATAAAGAATTCATTAGTTTATATGATTGTTGCTTTGGCTCTTTCCCATAATATCTTTGTTTTTTGTGAAGCCAGGGAGTGTGCTTTCACCTGTGATCTACAGAATTAAAGTGCAGGGTGTGTCTGATGTGTTGGAGCCCCTACTTGAATGTCTCATATCACCTGCTGGGCATTAGCCTTTAGGTATACATGGAGGTTTTCTGGCAAAAAAAAAAAAAATAATAAATAAAGTCTGTACCAGACTTGTAAAGAAGAATTGAGTATTTACTCTTTTAGAAATTCATTCTATTAATTGAAATCTTAGCACTCAAATATGTCAAGCCTTTTATTTTTCTGTGAAGTAAAATGGCATGCATACTAGGGACAAAAGAACTATTGGCAATGATTGAAATATTTCACAGTGCAGCCGAAGTAGAGGAGAGATATTTCAACTACAAGTAACTACTGTCCCCAGACTTGGATAAGGCACCTTGGGAATTCAAAGCAGAGGAAAATAAGGGATCTGACTTAGAGGACTTGTAGTGAATTGAGGAAATAAAGCCCGCATACATGTGCAAGCACACACACACACACACACACAAATTAATAAGAGAATAATTAAAAACAACACACGAATAATAATAATTGCAAGATGGCAAGATTAAAAGCTTATATAGAAATCCATGAGTACAAAGTGCCTTCTGAGAGTGGGAATCGTCAGGAAAAGCCCTCTGAAGTAGTGGGATTTGAGCAGAGCTTGTTAAATGCAATATTTTATGTTGCCTTTTGTTCAACAAACATTTGTGAAGTGCCTCTGTGGGTTGGGTTCCGGGTTCGCAAAAGGCTGGGATGTCAAGATGAACAGGACAAGGTTGGATTCCCAAGTTTTGCTGTTCATTTTGCCGTCAGCCCAGGCTATGTTCTTAAGTATATCACAGAATTTTTAGTTCAGTATTTCCAGATCTAGGGACTGATGTTGATTTTCTGGTCACTACAAAAGCAAGAAAAATTAGAAGAACAATTGAGGCTGTTATCCAAGGTGGATCATCACAGCTGATGTGGAAAAGAAAACCCAAAAATTCTGTACTAAAAGGAGCATAACTGAGGTCTCAGGCACACGTGCACTGTGAAAACTTATCTAGCAGTTTGGCCTATTCTGTCAAAAAGTATCCAGGCCAATTATTTGCTATTTTGCTTATAAGACTTGCTTTATTGAACTTTTTAATTAGTGGAGTTGTTGTTTATACAGATGCAGATTTAAAGGTTTCCTCCAAATTTTCACTGATGTTTTCAATCTCTAGTACTTATAATGTTATATTAAACAATTTTTAAGATTTTTAATTTTTTTCATGGAGGAAGGGTTTGTGTTTTAGCTTTTTGAATTGTCACATTTTAAAAACAAAAATTGCCTATGACACACAGTCCTCCTTTTTCTTCTAGCTGCAGTACCCACCACTGACCACCCTCTGTGAATACATTCTCTGTGTATTTTCTGGTTTCTTTTCCCCAGACGTTTTCTGGTTGCTGCCCCCTCACTTCTCTGGTCTTTTATGATTGCATTTAAATGTTGCTATCTGTCAGAGGTCTTTGCCTAGTTCTACTGATGCATCTACAGTGTATTTCAAAATCCCTACTTAGTTTATTTAGTTTTCTCATATCTCAAAACGAGTGTATCCGAAATTAGCCAGGCCTCGTGGTGCACGCCTGTAGTCCCAGCTACTCTGGAGGCTGAGGCACAAGAATCGCTTGAACCTGGGAGGTAGAGGTTGCAGCGAGCCGAGATTATGCCACTGCACTCCAGCCTGGGCGACAGAGCGAGACCCTGTCTCGAAAAAAAAACCCAAAAAACAACAACAAAAAAACAGTGTATCCAATATGGAATTTACTCTGTTCTCTTCTACACGTGCTTCCTTTTCTACTCACCCTTTCTTTGCCGGTGTTACCATTTTCCAACCTCCCCGCTGAAATGGTACCACATTTTCCAGGTTTTCTGCCTACTTTTCCAATACTTCTTTCTCAGTCTCTTTTGTCAATCTTCTTCTGCCACTCACTCCCTGAACATGAGTGTTAGCCGGAGTTCTGTCCCAGCTTCTTCTTCCTTGTCATCCCATTTTGTTTTCCATGGTAAGCTCTCTCAAACCTGTGTCTCCAGCCCAGATCCCCAAATCAATGTGTCTAACACTGTATTCATCATTTCTCCCCAGTGCCACCCTCTCCCCACTCACTGCATGTACCTTCTTGTGTATTCAGTGGCTAGAACAAATGGCTAGGCATCCACTCCAGAAATCTGGGAATCACCCTTGACTCCTTCCCTTACTCTCTTCCCACACTCGGTCAGTCCTGTCAATCAGACCTCCTTCGTGTCTCTGGAGCATATAATCTTCTCTCAACCCCTATTACCAGAGCCTTATTTTAGGCCCTCATCAGTTCTCATCTGGATTTCCAAGATATCATCTTGGTTAATACTCATATCAGCCCATTTTCCAGAAGAAAAAAACTGAAGCTTAATGACATTAAGTAATTATTGCTTATGATGACACTTGCTGGGACCAAGATTTGAACACAGGAAGTCCGGCTCTAGGATCCTCACTCTTAAAGCACAAATTATACCAGTTCTCTGTTTTGGGAAAAGGAAGAGGGCAATTAGATGGTATATTCTATTTCTTTGTTACCCAAGTGTGGGCCAGAGACCTGCAACATCACATTATCAGGGACTTTGCTAGAAATGCTAAATCTCAGAGCCACCTAGGCCTCCTGAATCAGAATTTGCATTTAGCAACATGTCCAGGTGTTTCATGTGCTTGTGAAGCACTGCTCTAGTCCAGGTGTGGAGAGTACTGTGTAAGTGCACGTAATTAAACCCAATGCTAGCCTTCAGGCCCCCATTCTTTAATTTCCTCTCAAATAGACTTATCTGTGGTTTGAGGTAAGAATTTTTGTTGTAAGACAGAAGCACTTTTAACCAATGGCAATGCATCTTTCTAACATAGCTCAAGAAAGTTTTGGGGACACATAAGAAGAGAAGTGGGGAACTGGGGTCACAGCTGTGTGATCTGAAGAATATTTGCTCACTCCGGGGTGCCAGCTCCATGTCCCGCCATACCCTGCACTGTTTTCTATCAATGCTAACAGGGGAAGGAATACAATAAAGGCATTTCTAAGAGGGTGGCTAATATGGAGGGGAAATATAGCGCCTCCCATAGGTTTCTTACACTGGCCTGATGACTGAGTCATACTCATTTATAGTCATGAAACAGAGGAGAATAACCAAGACTCGAGTGCACAGTGAGTTGGCAATAGATGTAATCATAAGACCCAACAATTCCTAGCTCTTATTCCCTGGCTCTAGCTATGGGACCACACACGTGAAATCATCTTTTGTACTGATTATTGAGTCCTCCCTTACAAAAATCTTGCCCTGAGACTCCCTGTCTCCATCCCTGAGGCCACGCACGTGGAGGAAATCATGAATGCCACCTCATCTGCTGTGTAGGGGAAAGATTTACTTTCTGTATTTGCACTGACATCTACAGTCTGTGTCTATAGTCTTTGATGCCTCAGAACTATATCCAAAGGCTGCCATTGTCTTACAGCTTATATAAGAAAATCCTTATCTTGGCTTTACAATTAACACAGAAGTGCTAAATGGCAATATTGATGAGTTTGGGAAGAGAACCAGAAATCTAGGGAAAATGTGAATGAATCTCTTTTTTCAAAAGGCAGGCTTAGTGAAATTTATACCACTGGATCCAATCCCATTAAAACGGGTTGTAAAAAAATAAAGTTTCCATGCTGCTAAGCTGCTTTTATGTGGCCTTGGCATCTCTGCACGCAGCTTGTATGTTTGGGATGCTTCAATTCCAAGTCAAGCTTGTGCAAAGGTAGACCTCAGATCTGCTGTCTGCACTTAGGCGTCTTCCAAGAGAAACACCCGCCAACTCAATCATTGTCTGACTAAGAGAACCTGGAGTCCTCAGATAGGGAAAAAGGAAAAGTTAAATCAAGTGGTTTCATACATACCTGTGACTCATTGTGAAACCCAAGCTGCAGAAAACTGACAGCAGGAACAGAGGATGCTGACCTAGTTTGCCAGAACAAAGGTAGGATTTACTTTTTGGGTTGTGAATTTTTTTTTCTTTATTAAAACAGAGGAGTTTAATGAACATTAGTTCTTAAGGAAACAGGAGGCAGATAACTGAGGGTGGAGCCGGCTCTCCTTTATCCTCCCTCTTCCCTGCCTGGCCCAGTCACTAGGCCTCAGCTGAAACCTTCAAAACCCTTATCTGCCCACTGAAGTGGCAGACTTCTTTAACCTTTGACCTAAATTGTGTTTGAACTTTCATCTTGAGGAAGCAAAGTTTTAACATTAAGCCACTAAAGACTTCAAAAGCCCTGGATTTATGTCCTGTTCTTCAGCAAGAATCCCAATACCCTTGTCTTTGACCAACAAATAAAGTGGAGCTTGTTCGTCCCAATTCTAGTAGTGATATGCTAGGTGAAGAATAATAATAAAGAGGAGGGTATTTATAGCGCTTGATGCATTTTAATAGAAAAGAGCTTCCCAAGAAACAAATCAAAGGAAAGATTTCCCTAAAGTTTTCAAGACTTTTTATTTGGAGTTCTTATTTTTATTCACAGAGTAAATGTGAACATTGCTTAAGAAAGACTTTCATTTCTGCCTCTCTGAGAGTATCTAAGGAATTTTAAAGTAAGTCATGTTAATATTTTGGGATCCAAATTGAGAAAGTCCAAAAGTCACAATACAATATCTCACAATCTCTTTAGAGCCAGTTGCATTTGAAAAAACAATGACTATTTTAATGGATCGTCCTTTATATTCTCGCCTAAATTCACAGAGGATTTGCATTTAGCCGTAAACATGCTCAGATGAGAACATGCCTTAAAGAGAATATCTGAAGGGCAAAGTAAGTCTGAGAGGATTAACAGCAGAATAAAACCCAGATTAAATCAGATAACCAAGGAAAAATTAGTAGAAGAACTAGAAACATTTTAATGTCTATAACAGGGAAACACCAACCTCAGTGCCCTGAAAAAAGAGGGATGCCCAACAGATTTAAATCAAAGGCCAAAACTAACTTTGATTTATATCTGTAACTCTTATGACTTGCTCTTTTTTTTAAAAAAAAATTTTACATTAGTTTTATTTGTCCTGTCAGTTAAAGTAACTGAGGCTGCCAAAACACTGTCATTTCTTATAACTGATTACTCTCCCTTCCCATGGCTGTCATATGTGTCTCAAGTGTATTTGTCTTTGGAATGTTGTTCCTTTATTGCCTTTTGTGGGACATGTCTTGCTCTGGCATTTTTACTGTGGTAGACACATTGCTATATTACAGTAAGCCAAAGGTCATCTACACAGCCATCAATTCTAAGAATAATTTTTTGGTTAATAAAAGTAATTTTCTTAGCTGAGGGCTACTTGCTGTGAGGAGGATTTATATTTGCCAAATCACATTTTCTAGAAAGTGATAGAATGTCAACCATTGAACTATAATTTTCGATGCTATAGTAGTTTGTTAAAAACCAAATTTTCTTTCTTTAATGTGGCTTTTGAATACAGTAAGAAAGTTGAGTGAGGGTAAGTGACATGATGAAGCAAAAACATGTTTTGGGAAAATGTGTAACAAATGTTATTTGCTTCCTGGCTTAGAAAGCATCTAGGCAGAGAGAACAGAGGGGGTGTGTTGATTAAGAGCAGGAGTTGGAGCTACAGAGATATGGAATGGAAAACTGTCTCAGCCATCTGCAGTGATCCTAGACAACTTAATTAACTTCTCTCAGCTGGGGCTTTTTCATCTGTAAAATGGGCATGGCAATAGTACCTACCTCCTAGGTTTATTTGGAGAAAGAAATGGGATTTGCACAAAAAGCGTTTGGGTCTGTAAATGTGTATCTGCCAGGCAGGGCTGCTTATACAGCATTGACACACAGCCCCATATTCTCAAGGGCTTAAAACAACTGAGAAGCTCTTGTTGATGCTGATGTCCACTGCAGATTTGTGGGGTGCCAGTGGTCGTCTGCCCATCAAAGTCATTTAGGGATCCAGGCGATGGAGCAGCCACTCCTCAGATTTTGTTGCTTACGTGCAAAGGAGAAGTACAGTCTGCAGTTTTTCTTCCAGCAATTATGAAAAGCTCAGCCTAGAAGTGACACATATCACCTATCATCAAACTTCGTTGACCAGAACCAGTCTTATGACCCCACGTACTCACACAGGGCAAGAAGGAGGATGTACCAGAGGCAGAGAGCTGGAAATAGTTGAACAGCACTAATGGAGACCACAAATATTTTTTATACATGCATATGTGGGAGGAGAAAGAGAGAGAGAACCCAATTCACTCTCTTTCTATAGGCGAAGCAGAGAGAGTTACTCCAGATCAGTGTCCAAGTACCATGATCACAGTCAGGCAACCAGACAGCTGCAGGAGCAGGCGCCACCCCACTGAAATACCCCAGGCAATTTAAGGAAAAATGTGGATCAAATGGGAGGAGTTTCCCCAACAACAGGGAAGAAGCCCTGCCACCATTCCTACTAGATATTTAGTGGAACAGTATTATTGGAAACATTTTTTTTCAGTAAGTCATTGCAGTGCACATACAATATTTGGCAAGAAAGAGTCTGTATGAGTGACCTTATCCATCAGCCAAAACGCCACCTGGGGTGGCAGCTGTTGAGTAACGGGGCACTCAGATGCAGTTGGGGGTTGGGCAAAATCAACATCTGATGTAATACTGGGCGAGTCACTTTAACCCTCTGATCCCCAGTGTCCTCACGTGTTAAGTGGGAATAAGATTAGACTTGGCAGGAGGTTTGGGTCACAGGGAACAGATGAGATTATACTCAGAACTCCGGAAGCATGTTGGAGAGCCACTGGCACAAACAGCCACTCAACAATGTTCATTCATTCATTCACTCCATCAGAGTCACAGATCCTCCCGGTCTGCCCTCTTTAGAAAATGCAACATTCCTTTCAATTCTATTAATGCAGTCATTTTCAGAAATGGAGTTTCCCAAATGAACTCTGCCCAGTTTACGTGGCGATGTGCACAGTATGGCAAAAATGCCAAGGGCCTCAGTAGCAGGCACAGCAGGTCTGAGCTTTCAAGGTATCCCTGGGCCCTTGGACACAGGTCAAAGTTGCAGTCCTAACCCAGCTGGTGGGTTGGAACTAGTCAGGGGAGGCCCTAGCTAACTGGCAATGTTGTCAATTAACCAGGGGCTCTGCAGCCCTGCCACAGTCTCAGCCATGGGCACAGCCATTTCCTTGGAGAGGTGTTCGGCTCAGAGAGCCTTGGGCTGCGTGTCAGCTGGACCTGGGTTCTGGTCCTCATTCTGCTGCTGAGTTGCCTTGTTCAAGCAACGTAACCTCTCTGGTCTTCAGTTTCCTTTGGTGTAAAATGTCTGAATCAGGTTGCTGGTTTTCGACGTTCTTTTTCCCATCTTCAGAAATAAAGGAAATCTTGCGGTTCTCAAGTTAAAACAAATACAGGCAGTGCTGCTCTGAGCGCTGAGCTCCAAGGTCTCTCCTGGAAAACTTCAGCTCCCTGTGTTTCCTTCACGCCTCCCTCTGGTGTCTGAAAACCCAAGAACATTCATTTCCTTATGTAGAGACTCAACAAGCCTTTATTGGGATGGGAGAGGGAGCTCGCATTCATCCACTGTCCCCTTCACTGTGAATGAATTGGTCGGTTTGCATTTGGTCACCTCTGTAGAATTGGAGGGAGCAAGATACAGAGAGAAAAGAGTAGGCCAGAGGAACAACTGCCCAGGAGTTGGGGCAAGAGGAGAACTGCTTCCCCCCAGGGGTGTCTCACCTGGGTCAGAATCACTCATGATGGCCTCAGGGACCAGGAAGTTATGAGCAAGAGACCCTTGGTGAGGTCTACACACCACAGTTTTGCCTGAAGACGATCCTTATTTTAGAGAGCCAATTTAAAGTAGCAGGAAAGCAAAAGGAATGTTACTGAATTGGTGTCAGAGAGGAGGAGGCATCAGTAAGTATCACTTTGTTCTCTTTGGAGCAGGAGCAGTTCCCTCCATTTTCAACTGCAACTTCCTCTCTTCTTTGCTTTCCTCCCAGAAGTAGCCCATGGAGGCGACCTGCACATGGACTACACGAGGCAACTAACATTTTTTGTACACTTATTTTATATAAACTCTGTGCTTAGCAATCTGCACACATTGTTTAAGTTAGCCATTTGCAACCCTCTGAAGAAGGTTAGAGGCTGTTACTCTATCTTCATCCTAACATCTCTAGCTGGGAAAACAGTGTTGGAAATTGAGTTAAGAAAATTCACACAAAGCCAAAAATTTAAACCTCACATATGTCTGACTCTAACTCCTGTGTTTTTAAATCAGTACACTCTCTTCTCTCCCAGATTCCCTCTCTCCATCTTCTCAATTTCATCAGTGCTAGAGAGAAAAATTAACTTAAGGAAAAGAAGAAAGAGAAAAGTGTGGAATTTCTGTTTTATCATCATTTTTGCCACATATTAATACATCTGCTCATGAGTTTTTCCTACCCAAACCCACTTTTGGCTTTGTATTGCCTACAAAGGAAAGTTCATCCTCCTTAGTCTCTGTTTTCCAAAACACATACAGTCTGATACCACATCCTTTCCAGATTTATGCCATGTCATCATGTACAACACCAGCCACCTAAGTTCTTGCTATTTCCCAAACACACACATGCACCGTCATACTTCTGTGCCTTCGCTCATGATGTTCCTTTTGCCTGAAATTCCCTTTCTTTGTTAATTTGTTTGTCAATTCCACATATATCAAGCTCCTACTTATGTACCAGGCCCTGGAGCTAGAAAGGTGAATAAATCCAGGTCTCTAACATTCAGCTTACAGTCTGGTGGGGCACACAAAGAGGTAAAAGGGCAATTATAATACAGTGGGAGTGTGTAAGTTATGACAGCTCACAGGGGAGACCTACCCCAGATTTGGAGGTAGGGAAGCGAGGTTCAGGGAATGATGACTTCTCATAGGAGGTAAATCCTTAGCTGGGACTTGAAAGATGGGAAGGAGGAAGAGGTTTTCCTAGACGTGCATGAAGGAAGGAGGGAACTGGTGAATATTTGAAACTAATTTAAAACTTCCGAAAGTGGATTAATTGACAGCAAGTGAGAGGACGAACAAATGAAGCTGGGAGGGGCTTTTGGGTCATGTTAAAAATTTTTGAATGTTTAAGTTAAGAAAATGGAGAGCTACTGAAGGGTTTTTCTACTTAAGCGGGAAAGTGACATAATCATATTTGCAGCTTTGGGTATACCAGTCTGAAGATAGCTTAGGGAAGACGTCACAGACTTCAATGTTTCCCAGCTTTTGAGTGAAGCTGGTCCAGGGTAAGAAAACACACAGGAAAATTCTTCATTTCTTCAAAGAAAAATGTATTTCCTCCCATTTTTTAAGAAATGTGGGCCTATTGGTTTGTCTTTTATTTTTTCATTTTTAAGAGATTCAATGAATGATTAAAAGAAATATCTCACTTTCCTCTTAGCTGTAAGAGTATAACAGAAAATACTTAGATTAGTGGCAGTGCTTTACTTGTCACAGTGTTGGGCGGAATACAGGGTAGGGGACTGTGGTGAACGGTGGTGAGCAGGCCCCGTCTAAGAGGAGCAGCCCCCACTTCACTCCAGCTGTCTGTTTTCGTGCAAGAATGTAGGTCAAATCTAGACCTTCTGCTCTTTCAAAGAAATCCAGAGATCAAATCTTAATGTAAAAATCTACTGATTTTAAAAATTGACCGAAAAACAAAAACAAAAACAAGAAGCTTAGAATTGCCAGATTTAGCAAATAAAAGAACAGGATGCCATGTGAAATTCAAATATCAGATAAACAACGAATGCTTCTTAGTATAAGTATATTCCAACTATTGCATGAGATATATTAAAGTATGATTTGCCATTGATCTGAAATTGGAATTTAACAGGGTGTCCTGTATCTTGGCTGGCAACCCTAGATCAAACAAAATATGCACATGAATCACATTAGATATGTCAGCCACCAGTTGGCAACTTGTGGTATTGATTGGTGATTCTAGACTTTATCTGAGAAGTGTTGTCTTTTATAGCAAATAAGTCATGTCGTCATTTTCATTATGCTAAAATAAAATTTATAGATAGTACAACCTATTTAATCATAATATTTTAAAAGTCAACCTAAGGCCTAATTATAAAGAAGAAATGAAGAGAAAATTATTTCAATATGTGATTCCTTGGTAGCACTACACTAGTAACTGGCAAGACATCTGAGAGTTGTGAAAGACATGTGGGTGCCCCAGGTACTACAGGGCATCTAGCTCCCTGGAACCTGGCTATCAAACACTCACACTGCTTCACAATCTTTGTGATAACCAAAAATACTGCCCCCCATTTTCAAAATCTCCCTTAGGTGTGGTACCGCCTTCAGTGATGAAGAGCAGTTAGTGAAAAGATTCACAGGAAAAAGGCAGAGACTGGTACTTGAAGTTGGGAGATCAATTTTAAATAGAGATAGGGCTGGGCGTGGTGGCTCACAACTGTAATCCCAGCCCTTTGGGAGGCTGAGGAAGGAAGATTGCTTGAGGCCAGAAGTAGCTATGATTGTGCCACTGCACTCCAGCCTGGACAACATACCAAGACCCTGTCTCCTGTAGTCCTAGCTACTCAGGAGGCTGAGACAGGAAGATCCCTTGAGCCACGGGTAGCTATGATTGCACCACTGCACTCTAGCCTGGATGGCAGAGCCAGACCCTGTCTGTAAATAAGTAGCCAGGCACCGTGGCTCACACCTGTAATCCCAGCACTTTGTAATCCCAGGTGAAGGTGGGCGGATCACTTGAGGTCAGGAGTTTGAGACCAGCCTGGCCAACATGGTGAAACCCTATCTCTACTAAAAATACAAAAATTAGCCGGACATGGTGGTGTGTGTCTGTAATCCCAGCTACTCAGGAGGCTGAGGCTGGAGAAATGGCTTGAACCCGGGAAGCGGAGGTTGCAGTGAGCCAAGATCACCTCAGTGCACTCCAGCCTGGGCAACGGAGTAAGACCTTGTCTCAAAATAAATAAATAAATAAAGTAGAAATGGCTGGAGAACCAACCAGAAGTAGGAAAAGAAAGGATGAAGGGTCAAGTGGGATCATTCAAATAGATAGGCAAGATGGGAACAGAATTTGTTTTGGAATAAATAAATCCTATTTCTTGAGTTTTAGATTTAGATTTCTGTGTGAGACCTAAGAGGAGTGGTCTGTTAGTCTGTGAAATTCATGAGTGCTGTGGTCTGAGATGGCCGTAGAACATTGGGAATTCGCAGCACATTGTCTGTATGTGATGAAGGTATGGGAATGGATGAGATTGCTCTCAGGAAGGCTACAGGTAGGAGGCGACGTAGTCCATGGACATAGCCCTGGGAACACCAACTTTCATGAGATGTCCAGCCTTTTTCATGCAGGAATGAAGGAGTTCCCAGAATGAAAATGGCAAATCCAGGAAAAAGTGATGTAACAGAAAGCATGGGAGGAGAAATGGGTGGGACCAACACTGCAGAGAAGACAGATTCTCCGGGGAAGATAAACAAGAGAAGAGTTGAACAATGTCCATTCAGGAGGTCCCTGATGAGCTGAGTGACTGCAGTTTCAGTGCAGGGATAGTTGTGGAATCCTTTTTAGAGTTGATGAGAAAATGCAGACAGGGAGCACAGGCCACTTAAAAAGCGGCATGGCTGTGAAGGAGTATGAACTCCTTTCTGCCCTTTAGGGTCCTCCTTTTATGAGATCTCTGACATTTCCTTCACCTTCAGTATCTTTTAGGATGCCTTTGCTAGTAATTAACAGAAAAATGAACCCAGACTGGCTTAAAAAGTAAAATTCAATAGCGGATTTAGGCTACTGAAAAAGTCCAGCAATAATGTCTGCTTCAGGCATGATTTGATCAAGGCTTTAGATCCAGTTCTCATAATTTTTTCCTATGTGTCTTAGATTTGCCCTCAGACTGACTTCCCAATTTTTTAAGTTTATTTCACAAATATTTATTGAGCACCTACTGCATGCCAAGAACTTTTCTAGGCCCTTGAGATATAGCAGTAAAGTAAAACGGATAAGGATTCCTGTCCTTGATGCTGGGTGTGGTGGCACGCACCTGTAGTCCCAGCTTCTTGGGAGGCTAAGGCAAGAAGATTGCTTGAGCCCAGGAATTTAAGGCCACCCTGGGCAACTTGGCAAGACCCCATGTCTAAAAATAAACATTCATATCCTTGTGGAACATATGTTCAAATGGGGAAAGATATCCTGTAAAAATGCATATACATATATATAGACACATATATAAAATCATAGTATGCGACATGGTTTGGCTGTGTCCCCATCCAAATCTCTCCCATAATTCCCACATGTTGTGAGAGAGACCTGGTGGGAGGTAACTGAATCATGGGGACAGGTCTTTCCCATGCTGTTCTCATGATAGTGAATAAGTCTCACGAGATCTGATGGTTTTATAAAGGGAGTTCCCCTGCACATGCACTCTCTTGCCTGCCACCATGCAAGATGTGACTTTGCTCCTCCTTTGCCTTCTACCATGATGGTGAGGCCTCCCCAGCCATGTGGAACTGTAAGTCCATTAAACCTCTTTTCTTTATAAATTACCCAGTCTCATGTATATCTTTATTAGCAGCAGGAGAACAGACTAATACAGTATGTTTAATGATGATAAAGTCTATGAAAAAAGAAAAACAGTTCAGAGTACAGAGGATTGGTAATATAAGAAGGGGTCAGTTGCAATTTATAGAAGGTGGTCAAGAAAGGCTTCACCAAGAAAGTGGCATTTGGGCAGACATGAGGATATGACAGAGTGAGATGCATGAATAGCTTTGGGAAGGGTATTGCAGCCAGAGGAAACAACCAGCACAAAGGCCCCAGACAGGAGTGTCCAGCACGTCTGAACAGCACCAGGGAGGCCAATGTAGCTGGGGTGGAAAGAGTGAAGGACTAGTAGTAGAAGATTAGTTCAGGGAAGCAATAGAGGCCCAAATTTATGAGCCCATGGCAAGGGCTTTTCATCAGCAGGGCGTTGAGCCCAAGAGTAAATGATGCAACTCCAAGTGTGAGAGGATCTCTCTGGCTGCTGTGTTGAAATGGGACTGTAGCGGAGGGAGAGTGGTATCTGAGAAACCACTCAGGAGGCTCTTTCAATGATCCAGGGAAGAGGTGATAGTGGCTGGGCTGGGGTGGTTGCTGTGGAGGTGATACACATGGTAGGATTTTGGGAAAGTTTGAATGTAGTGCTAACAGGATTTGCTGACAGACTGGATGAAAGAGAGGACAGAAGAGTCAAGAATCACTCCAAGCATTTCTGCCTAAGCCACTATCTGAGATGGGGAAGGCTGTGGGTAGGAACAGGTTTGGGAGGAAGATCCAGACTTGAGTTTTGGACATGTTAAATTTTAGAAGCCTGTTAGACATCCTGGTGTAGCTGTTAAGTGAGTAGAGGGCTCTAGGAGTCTGCATTTGGAAGAGAAATCTAGACAGGCGATATCTATTTCAGATTTGAAAGCAGACACATAATATTAAAGTCGCAAGACTGAAGGAATCACCAAGGAACTGAGAGTAGGTAGAGCAGAAAAGAAGACCAAAGACTGAGCCATGGATCCCTCAGACACTGAAAGGTCTGGGAGAAGGGTGGATTGGAAAAAGAGACTAAGAAGTCTCATAACAGAAAGAAATTGGAGTGGGAGAGATAGGGCATCTTTCAAACATAAGTCCCAGATTTCCCTCTGGCTGGACCAAATTAGGTTCCTTGAATCATTCCCTTTAGCCAGTGGAAAACAGTAGACAAAGTCCATTTTTTAACTAATCCTTTGAAAAGGTCTTGGTTTGTGCAGAAGAGCTTATACTTATGGGGACTTACCTATGGAACTTACCCCTGGAACTTATCCCCTCCCCAGGGGGGTGGTCAATTCCTCACAATCCCACCCAGCGGTAAAGCTGAATATTGGGAAGCAATGGATAAAGCAAACCCACCATTTTGCCACACATTTTCTGGGGATCAGTTTTTCTCATGTACCCACAGATCCTTTCTTTCATATTGGTAGCTGTATACTTATTACATTAAAAAACAGTTGGCTATCTCTTTGCTGATTTCTGCCCAGATTATGAGCTTTTTGAAGAAGAACTGTGTCCTACTCATCTTTGAACCCCAGGATCTAGCCTCAGTGAATATTTGTTGAAGTGAGTTAAATATGAACATGTGAGAGTGTGTAGACATCTGGTTTCTGTGGGTCCTCCTGGGTTACGTCAAGCCTCAAAGTTAAAAGAAAAAATTTTAAACCCTTAGAATAGTTTATGATCCACCCGTAATATGTAATATAACCACACAGACCATCACCTTGTTAAATTGGATGTATGAAGCTATTTCTTAATAGTTGTGGCTACAAGAACAATCAGTTCTTAAATAGTTTTGAGACAGAGAAATTTAAAAGAACTCTTTGGTAATTTGGGTACACACACACACACACACACATACAAACACACACACAGAGAACTTATAGTTGAGAGTTCATAAAATAGCCTAATGAATCTATACTGTAAGGACATATAAACTGATTGTATATGCTATGGGCTGGATGTTTATGTCCAGCCCCCTCCAATTCATATGTTGAAACCCTAGCCTCCAATGTGATGGTATTTGGAAGTCAGGCCTTTGGGAGGTAATCAGGGTAAGATGAGGTCCTGAGGGTAAAGTCCTCATGATGGGTTAATGTAGTTATAAAAAGAGGAAAAGAGTACAAAGTTTCAGTTAGATAGGAGGACTAAATTCTTGTGTTCCATTGAGCAGCGTAAAGAGTATAGTTAATAATAATGTATTGTATATTTCAAAATAGCTGAAAGAGAAAATGTTAAATGTTCTTACCACAAAGGAATGATAAATATTTGAGGTGATAGATGTGTTAATTAGCCTGATTTGAATATACATCCTTCCACAATGTATTCATGTATCAAAACATCACATTTACTCCATAAATAGATGCAATCATAATTCATCAATTAAAAAGATGATACTTTTTCATGTTTATTTTTTGAGATGGAGTCTTGCTCTGTTGCTCAGGCTAGAGTGTAGTGGCTCAATCGTGGCTTATTGAAGCTTCAGCCTCCCAGGCTCAAGAGATCCTTCTGCTTCGGTCTCTCTAGTAGCTGGGACCACAGGCACATGTCACCATGCCCAGCTAATTTTAAAAAATATTTTGTAGAGATGGGTCTCACTGTGTTACCCAGGCTAGTCTTGAACTCCTGAGCTCAAGTGATCCTCCCACCTCAGACTCCCAAAGTGCTGGCATTATAAGACATGAGCCACCATACCCAGCCACAATAAAAATTTTTAAAAAAGAGGAGAAGAAAAGCTATGGCTTGTCCTATATGCATACAGCAAGGAAGGCCGTGTAGGGGCATAGGCTGGCATTCTGATATTGGACTTGGACTTCCAGCTTCAGAACTGTGAGAAATAAATGTTTGCTAAGCCAAGTAGTCTATGGCATTACACTGACCGAACTGACTGAGACAGTATATATAGTTTGTGAGTGTTGATTAAAACTCAAGGAATAATGTCATTGGTCAAACAAAGGATAGAAAGAAAAGCTTTAAGAGGGAAAAGGAAAGGAAAGAAAAGGAAGGAAAGGAAAAGCTTTAAGAGGGAACAGAATGCACTTCCTTCTAAACATTGGTTTGGACAGAAAAAAAAAAACAGGCATATGCTCTGCTACAGGTATTTTCTCTATGTCGTTATGATCTTTTGTTGGACATGATTTTTCCCATAGCTTATCTGAATCTATACAGTGAGCTATATTATTAAAGGATTCTAGTTAACTTTGTGCTTGGCCACAAGTAAAGCAGCCTAGACTTTCTTAGAAGAGAATAGAAATACCAAAATATTTTTTCTGTCCAGTATTTGAGTGAAAAAAAAAAGAATGGCAAGACATAAAGTAGAACATCCAAAACACTATCAAGTATATTATATTCATTCAGTCTATCACTGACTTTGTATTTTTTGGAAATATGTTTCCCTTGTTAACTTTTCCCATGGACATACTAGACTATATTTATCCATATGGGTATTTTTGGAAATGTAAGCACCAATGTAACTCCTTTAAATTACAAAAGATTCTGAAGGTTTGTGTGTTTGCTTGTTTGTTTTTAGAAAATGATGGGGATACCTTAGAAACAATCTTTTTGAACATTTGAAGGCATTTGCTACACAAAAATTGTCAGTATTTAAACTTTCCCTTTGAAGGCAAGCTATTTAGCTTGCTTTATATCTTGTGGATGTTTATATATCTAAACATCCAGCCCATAGCTTTATATATTTTATATATTTAGCAATGCTTTTTATAAGATATAAAGAAACATCAGTCACAGCTATGGAATCTCTGAGCTGAACCTGGACAGGGTGCCTGACGGTTCTTGGGTTATTAAGTGAGTCACCAGTTGGGCTAGGCCAGACTCTCTTTACAGTGAAATAAAAAAGAGGACACATCTGAAAAACCAGATAATATAATGAATAAGACATTTGGTAAATAAGAGCAATTAAAAATCAAAAACAGCACACATCTGAAAAAACAGATAATATAGCAGGTAAGACATTAGGTAAATACGACCAAATAATTATGTTGTAAACCTCTACCTGAATCAGGCATCCAGGAGGCAATTCTACATCAAGTACTTTTTTCCCGTCCCTTTACTAGATCTAGTTAGACTTTTGAAAAATTAAGGTAAACTCCAGAGGTCACAAAGAAGTTGCCTTGTTGTGTTCTCTGGCCTAGAATGAGGCTGGAAATTGGGTGTGCACTTTCAGCTGGACTTTCGTTAGCACAGCTCCCTTCTCTATTTCTGAGGTGACCCAACGAAGAAGAAATGGGACAGAAGAGGGTTTACAGTGTACAAGGCAGATGCCATGGGAGATCATGTGTTCTCCCTGCTGGACAGACAGGAGACATGAGCTGGCTGTTTGGTTGGTGGGGGAGCGCTGCTTGGTGGTGAGGAGGTTGGGTCTGTTTTATGCTGTTATTATTTTCTATTCGCTTGCAGGGCTTTTGGATCTCTCTCTCTCTCTCTCTCTCTTTTTTTTGTCCTTGAAAATGGCATTAAGTGATTCTGTGTGTGTGCATTTGAGAAAGCCAGTGCAATATCCTATTAATCTGCTGAGCAACTTCAACAACTTGAAAATGATCAGAGCTTGGTTGGTGACCGCATTGTCGGTTTGTGAGAGCTTTCCTGAGAGGTCACGCAAGTCATTCCATTTAAGGGATCTTCCCTTCTGTGGTCACCCATGCCTCCTTTGCCCAACAGCTTGGTGGCCTCCCTGGGGTCCATTGTAGCCATCCTTCCAGGACACTGGGTCGGTTCAGGGGGCAATTGTTGCCTTCTTCTCCCTCCAGGGAGCAACTTCCCTTCATAAGGATTCTTTTTCCCAGCAAGCAAAGATGACCTGGAAATTTGATAGTGCCAGAGTTACAAACTATACTTTCTCAAGAGAGAAATATTACCTTTTAGAAACTAGTTTTTATCCTGCTGGGAAACTGTACTGTGTTGTGGGGATTGTCTCTTATTAGAGCCGTGTGAGCTGGGGGAAGCATGTAGGGCTATCTTCCACTCACCAAAAAGGCTGCTGGAATCGCGTATGACCCCGAAAAGAAACTGCCGTGGTACTTAGTGGGGAGGTAGGGAAAGACAAAAATGTCAACATAAGCCAGTACATTTCTTGCGCAGAATGAGCCTGCATACTCTTAAACACACCAGGAGAAAAGTTCTCAAGGTTTTGAAACTCCTAGTGATGGTGGAGTTCTTGGCTCACTTCCTAGAGCATTATGAGGCATTATAAACGTCCTTCGAATTCACGCAGTCCCGTAAGAACACCAACAAAAAAATTGTTATGGGGATTTTAGTATTTAATCTTCAGGGGGTCCAAAGCCTTTATTTGCCATTTCTCAATAAAAAAACAAATCTTTATATTAAGAATAGGGTAGAGGGAATTGGGAAATCATTTTGTAACAAAAAGGTACTACATCAATTAGTCAAATAGTATTCATTGAGCACTTACAACGTGCCAGGCATTGTAGCAGGGGGTGGGATCATGAGGGTGACTCCGACAAGCCTGGGCCCTATACTCATGACACTTATATTCTAGTGGGCAGCAAAGGTGCAGAGCAAGTGTGCTGAGCTAGTTGTGTAATAGAAGATGCGAGGTTAGCTTACAGCCTCCCAATTCAGAGATCTCAAAGTACATCTTGTTGGATTTAGACATGCAGTATCCTGGAAGAGGACTGCAGCCTTACAAATGCTCCTGATTCAGCCGGTGCAGTGGCTCACGCCTGTAATGCCAGCACTTTGGGAGGCCAAGGCCGAGGCGGGCAGATCACGAGGTCAGGAGATCCAGACCACCCTGGCTAACACGGTGAAACCCCATCTCTGCTAAAAAATTAGCCAGGCGTGGTGGCGGGCGCCTGTAGTCCCAGCTACTCGGGAGGCTGAGGCAGGAGAATGGCGTGAACCCGGGAGGCGGAACTTGCAGTGAGCCGAGATCGCACCACTGCACTCCAGCCTGGGTGACAGAGCAAGACTCCGTCTCAAAAAAAAAAAAAAAAAAAAAAGCTCCTGATTCATTCTTTCCCAGCAAGATGCTCTTTGGACATGTAGGACCTTGGGCAACACTTATTTCTTCTTAGGGGATCTGAATGTCTCTGTTATTCTTAAGAAATACCTCACTGAGAATGTGTGTTGCCTTAAGAGGCTATTATATTTTCTTCTGTGGATTTTCAGATGTACCTCTTTCCACAACATCTTTTCACAATCTGTTTTTATTCTATAAATTTTTTTTATCATCTCAAAAATCTATGTCTGTCTACAAGTTAAGCTAAGTATCTCCAGATAACTCTCCCAGTCAGAGACACAAGATCTCAATTTCTAAAAATAATAAATGTTCATATTAGCAAACTTGGACAATGCCCACTTGTACCAAAACTATGAGCAGGAACATTTATTTTCTTTAGTTGAAAATCTGTGCTAATAATTTTAAGTTTACCTCTACATTTTAATTGGGGAAATTTTCAAATATACACAAAAGTGGAGAAGATAGTTTAGTGAACTCTAATGTACCCATCACTAAGCTTCAAGAGTCATTACAATTTTGCCAATTTTATTTCATTGATATAGTTTCCCCCACCAAGTGCAGACACCTTTTTTCCCTTTTAAATTTTGGAGTATCAAAATCAAATTCCAGACATTGTATAATTTCAATCACAAATATCTTAGTAGAGAGATAAGGATACTTTAACTATAACATGCCATTACAAAACTAACAAAATAAACAAAAAAATTTTTAGTATCATGTAACATGACCCAGAATCAAGTTCCTCTGACTGACCTGAAATACGAATTTTTATAGTTTGTTCAAAACAGGATCCAAAAAAGGACCAAACATCATACTTGGTTGTTATATTTCTTAAATTTCTTTTAATCTATAATACGTCCCTCCTTCCTTTTTTTCACACCATTTAGTTTTTTAAAGGACTAAGTCTTTTTTTTTTTTTTTTTTTGAGACAGAGTCTCGCTCTGTCACCCAGGCTGGAGTGCAGTGGTGCGATCTCGGCTCACTGCAACTTCCACCTCCCGGGTTCAAGCGATTTTCCTGCTTCAGCCTCCCGAGTAGCTGAGACTACCGGCATGCGCCATCACGCACAGCTAATTTTTCATTTTCAGTAGAGATGGGGTTTCACCATCAAGAGATGGTAAAGACCATCTGTTGACCTCGTTATCTCTTGACGAGGTCAAGAGATGGTCTTGACCTCTTGATCTCGTGATCCACCCACCTCGGCCTCCCAAAGTGTTGGGATTATAGGCGTGAGCCACCATGCCTGGCATAATCTTACTGATTTTCTCACATTCTGATTTGTCTATTAGCTTCCTAGTGACATTGTTCAGCTAATTTTTCTATCCCCCTATATCATTTGTAAACTGTTAGGTCTATAAGCTTTATTAGATTTAGGTTCCCCTTCCTTCCTTCCTTTCCTTCCTTCCCTCTTTCTTTCCTTCCCTCCTTCCTTCCTGTCTTTCTTTCTTAAAGAATATTCATTGGTAGTGCCAGGTACATCCTATTGTATCACAGTACAAGACACATAATGTCTTAATGTCTGATTGTTCCACTTTTAGTGGTGCTGAAACTAATCCAGGGGCCCAGGTGTTGCCAAACTGATACATCCATTATAACATTCCCCATCAATTTTTCACCTCATGGCTTTCATATTCTTTGATGATCTTTGCATAGATCCATTTTTTTTATCATGAATGAATTTCAATTATAATATTACATTTCATCAACCATTATTTTGAATCTCAAACTATCTTAGTAAACTTTTCTAATAGAAATATCCTACATAGTACTATATTGAATTTATAATTGAAATGTTTTATAATTAGGAAATGTGTCCACTACAGAAAATTTGGCAAATGTAAAGTATAAATTTGAAATAAAATCACCCCCAATTTTTCCACCAAAAGATAATCATTTCTATGGTTTCAATGTATTCATTTTGATCTTTCTTTCAGACAGTATATTGGAACAAAACAGGAACCACAGTATACTCTGTTTTGTACCCTTTTTGCTCTTAGTAATCTATTTTGGACATCTTTTCATATTAAAAAATACCAGATTGACATCATTACTTTTAATGGCATATTTTAATTTTCCTAAAAATGAAACCTTGGAATGAAAGATGCTAAAAAAATTTAAGCTTTTGATATTTATTTTCAAGACTCCTACTGGAGAGTTTTCCCATCTAAAATGTGTTATGAGTATTAATTTCTCTACATCTTTGGTAACACTGAATATTATAATTTTTATAGTTTTTGCTAATTTGATACAAAAAAATTTTCTGCCCAGTTATATGTTTTTGATTAATTGCCAGAGACTAAAGTTACTCATATGTTTGTTATTTATTTGTATTTTTCTTCTATGAATTTTCTATTTATTTATTCTGTCAATTCTTCTATCGGTGTGCTAATACTTTTTTTTTTCTATTTCAGATATTTTATTTTTCTTATTCTGACATTAGGGTATGAGAAGTACAGAAGATCCACAAGTACCAAAAACTCTATATAGCTTTGTGGTAGTTAAAAAAATACAAGAGAACAAAACAATTTTTTGAGTAATAGTCATCTCTACAGATCTGAGTGACAGTCCACTTGAAACATCACTGTAAAAGTGGTAAAAAATGATTTTATTGTGATTACGTTAAAATTTTTGATGTCTCTTTCACTTGTTTTAGGAAATCTGTCTTCTGACATTTATACTGGATGGATTCTTTACCTGTATTTTGCTGAAGCCCAATTCCCTGCCTCTTCAGGGCTTCAATGATGGCACTTTTGTTTTTGCAGTCAGCTTGTGATGTTTTGTCCAAAGGAAGATTCTGATAACAACTTCAGCAGCGAGAAAAGCTGGATATAAATTGATAGTTATTATCCCTTTCAATGTAAGAAAAAAAAGTTGAAAAATACTGAAGACTTTTTCTTAGTGTTAATTTCTCTTCCTACAAGGATTTAATTTCATACTCATGCTGAGGATGAATTACCTTTGATGTGGTTTTTTTCCAAAGTATTTTTAAAAAGCTTTCTTGAAAAGATGAATTCTTCTTCCTAACCCTAGGATTCTGAGTCAAGATGACATATTGGAACAGGAGAAGTCCAGGTTTATCTTTCTACTTTCTTACCTAATAACCTGTTGGACATAGATAATTGAGATCTCCATGGATGTCCAGCAACTCTAGGAATGGCTGAAATTAAAAACGCAAAACCCAAACCGACTTTATTTAATCATAGATAATAAACACATTGCCAGAAGTTTATGGACACAAAGGCCAAGTGAACAACGGAAAGCCACATTAGAGGCTGCCTGACAGTTTAAGACTTTTTTTCCCTCTCCTTAATAAGAAATAAGTTATCATTGTCATCATCTTCCAAGCATCTCTCCTTTTTCTTCTCTTGCCCTTCTTACCCTCCTTGGGAGACTTGTCTTCTCTCGACATATGGTAATGCGATGAATGATGAAAGGGCTTGGAAGGCTTCTGGGTTTTTAAACTGCCAGGAGAAGAGTAGGTTTTGGGGCCCCAGGGAAAATCCTCATCCACTTCACGATGTCTGTCAGCCTTCCTGTGCTTCTCTCAGTTTTCATTCTTGTTCTTCGTTTCTTTTTGTGTTTCTTTGTTTTCTTTTTTTTTTTTTTTTTTTTTTTTTTTTTTTTTTTGCAGACTAATTTCTTTATTGAAATAAAGATGCAATATATATGGAAAACTCCTCCACAAAGTACTAGCAACACAAACCTGGCAACATACAAAAAGGATAAGACACTATAACCAAGTGGGATTTATTCCAGGAATGCAAAGTTGGCTTACTGTATGAAAATCCATTAATGTAATACATCATATCAATAGGACAAAGGATGAAAAACCATGATCATCTCAATAAATGCAGGAAAAGCATTTGACAAAATTTTTTTTTTTTTTTCTTTTATTATTATTATTATTATTATTATACTTTAGGTTTTATGGTACATGTGCGCAATGTGCAGGTAAGTTACATATGTATACATGTGCCATGCTGGTGCGCTGCACCCACCAACTCGTCATCTAGCATTAGGTGTATCTCCCAATGCTATCCCTCCCCCCTCCCCCCACCCCACAACAGTCCCCAGAGTGTGATGTTCCCCTTCCTGTGTCCATGTGTTCTCATTGTTCAATTCCCACCTATGAGTGAGAATATGCGGTGTTTGGTTTTTTGTTCTTGCGATAGTTTACTGAGAATGATGATTTCCAATTTCATCCATGTCCCTACAAAGGACGTGAACTCATCATTTTTTATGGCTGCATAGTATTCCATGGTGTATATGTGCCACATTTTCTTAATCCAGTCTATCATTGTTGGACATTTGGGTTGGTTCCAAGTCTTTGCTATTGTGAATAATGCCGCAATAAACATACGTGTGCATGTGTCTTTATAGCAGCATGATTTAGAGTCCTTTGGGTATATACCCAGTAATGGGATGGCTGGGTCGAATGGAATTTCTAGTTCTAGATCCCTGAGGAATCGCCACACTGACTTCCACAAGGGTTGAACTAGTTGACAGTCCCACCAACAGTGTAAAAGTGTTCCTATTTCTCCACATCCTCTCCAGCACCTGTTGTTTCCTGACTTTTTAATGATTGCCATTCTAACTGGTGTGAGATGGTATCTCATTGTGGTTTTGATTTGCATTTCTCTGATGGCCAGTGATGGTGAGCATTTTTTCATGTGTTTTTTGGCTGCATAAATGTCTTCTTTTGAGAAGTGTCTGTTCATGTCCTTCGCCCACTTTTTGATGGGGTTGTTTGTTTTTTTCTTGTAAATTTGTTGGAGTTCATTGTAGATTCTGGATATTAGCCCTTTGTCAGATGAGTAGGTTGCGAAAATTTTCTCCCATTTTGTAGGTTGCCTGTTCACTCTGATGGTAGTTTCTTTTGCTGTGCAGAAGCTCTTGAGTTTAATTAGATCCCATTTGTCAATTTTGGCTTTTGTTGCCATTGCTTTTGGTGTTTTAGACATGAAGTCCTTGCCCATGCCTATGTCCTGAATGGTAATGCCTAGGTTTTCTTCTAGGGTTTTTATGGTTTTAGGTCTAACATTTAAGTCTTTAATCCATCTTGAATTGATTTTTGTATACGGTGTAAGGAAGGGATCCAGTTTCAGCTTTCTACATATGGCTAGCCAGTTTTCCCAGCACCATTTATTAAATAGGGAATCCTTTCCCCATTGTTTGTTTTTGTCAGGTTTGTCAAAGATCAGATAGTTGTAGATATGTGGCATTATTTCTGACGGCTCTGTTCTGTTCCATTGATCTATATCTCTGTTTTGGTACCAGTACCATGCTGTTTTGGTTACTGTTTTGTAATCCAGCATATAAACAGAATGAAAGACAAAAACCACATGATTATCTCAATAGATGCAGAAAAGGCCTTTGACAAAATTCAACAACCCTTCATGCTAAAAACTCTCAATAAATTAGGAATTGATGGGACGTATCTCAAAATAATAAGAGCTATTTATGACAAACCCACAGCCAATATCATACTGAATGGGCAAAAACTGGAAGCATTCCCTTTGAAAACTGGCACAAGACAGGGATGCCCTCTCTCACCACTTCTATTCAACATAGTGTTGGAAGTTCTGGCCAGGGCAATTAGGCAGGAGAAGGAAATAAAGGGTATTCAATTAGGAAAAGAGGAAGTCAAATTGTCCCTGTTTGCAGATGACATGATAGTATATCTAGAAAACCCCATTATCTCAGCCCAAAATCTCCTTAAGCTGATAAGCAACTTCAGCAAAGTCTCAGGATACAAAATCAATGTGCAAAAATCACAAGCATTCTTATACATCAATAACAGACAAACAGAGAGCCAAATCATGAGTGAACTCCCATTCACAATTGCTTCAAAGAGAATAAAATACCTAGGAATCCAACTTACAAGGGATGTGAAAGACCTCTTCAAGGAGAACTACAAACCACTGCTCAAGGAAATAAAAGAGGATACAAACAAATGGAAGAAGATTCCATGCTCATGGGTAGGAAGAATCAATATCATGAAAATGGCCATCCTTCCCAAGGTAATTTACAGATTCAATGCCATCCCCATCAAGCTACCAATGACTTTCTTCACAGAACTGGAAAAAACTACTTTAAAGTTCATATGGAACCAAAAAAGAGCCCGCATCGCCAAGTCAATCCTAAGCCAAAAGAACAAAGCTGGAGGCATCACACTACCTGTGTTTCTTTGTTTTCTTGAGGCCACCTGTTGCTTTTCCATGAGGCACAGCCCTTCTTTATATCATGATGGGGGTTCTCATTTGCTGCTTTTATGTAAGGTAGCTTGGATGGCTCTGGGATATCCCCACTCCTCTTGAGTACTTTTATTTTTTGTTTTACTCTCTTTTCTCTCTCCTTAACTTCATATTTGTCATCATAGTAGCAGATGAATGGAGATACTGGAGACAGGTGGTACACTTCTCTTCATTATGGACTTGTGTCCATAATGGCCTTTTGCATGCAGTGACAGCAATATACTAAGGCTGATGGTTTTGAAGGGGTCTTTGGCTTTTTGAGTGTCCGGGTTTGGTCGTTAGGTGATATTGCCTCCAGATTTCTGTGCAAGCATCTGTATAGTGGTCTAGCATATGACATCGGTCACACTGTTTATCCCAGGAATGTCTGAAAAGACATGAGTGGTCCCACATCTTAGGCACAGGACAGTATTCGCAAAGCAGGGCTGGACAGGAATATAGGAGGTGTCCTCTCCAGGAGCACAGGAAGCAGTGACGAACTTTTCATGGTAAGGGGCAGTTTTTTGATAAATGGCCACGTTTGTCACAATTTCTACAGATAATGTTTTCATTGGCTGAATAATATCACTGGGTCCATCTTCCAGGTGATTGGTTATTAGCTATCTGGGCCTCAATGTCTTTGTCACTGATGAACCAGTTTATACCATCTTCTCCTTCAGTAACAGAGTTTTTACATCCCAGAAGGTTGAGAAGGATATCATCATCTTTATCATCTACTTCACATCCCAGTAGCATCCAGCTTTCCACATTATCACCTTCTGAAATGGTGCTCTCTTCCTTTGCACTTGAACTGACCTCTATAATCATGACCTCTTAGATTACACCTGATCTTCTTCAATATCACTCTTGCATTTCTTATCAACCAGCTCGTTAGATTGAAGGAAAGCAGAAGGACCATGGGTATTTTCTTGTGCTTGAGCTCTAACATTCTTTCCTTTACATCTATAAATACTATCTTCATCAGGCAAAGTGATGTCCTCTGACCCATCTGACAGCTGGATGACCTCACTATCTGAAAGGACAATTAGCTTCTTCTGATTTGTTTTGCTACTTGAAGATTCCAAATTCCCAGAGTTCTTTGCTTCATGTTCTTCCTCCCTGATGACATAATCAAGATCTTGGGCATAATAAATTCGGCTATAGAGTTGAAATTCCACCTCACTATCAACACTCAGTTCACCAGATAACTTGTCTCGATAAAGATTATCTTTGTATGCTTCTATAGTCTCATGGCCACCAAACATCATTAAAAGTCAGTAACCTTGATGTGCCGCGGCTGCAAACCTACTTTTCTTAATAAATTATAATGATGTAATAATAATCATTTATCTGTCATATTTCAAATATATTTTGCCAGTTTGTCATTTTTTAAATTTTGCTTAAGACTTTTTAATGTTCAGAAGTTTTAAATGTTTATGTCATCTATTAAAAAGGTATCTATTTTTTTTCTTTGTGATTTCTTCCATGGCATTAACATTCTCCATCTCAAGGTCAGTGTAAATATTTGCCCATAATTCCTTCAACAGTTTTGGGGTTTTTTTTTTCATATTTTACTTTCAATTCCTTAGCCTATGTTGAATTTTTTGGCTATAATTTAATGTAGAGATCTGATTGGATTCCACCACCACCCTCCAACCCCCCCCCATATTCTCATTTTCCCCACCTCCATTGTTTGTTTGAATAATCTACTCCAACTGATATGCTTTTTCTTTCTTTCTTTCTTTCTTTTTTTTTTTTTTTGAGATGGAATTTCGCTTTGTTGCCCAGGCTGGAGTGCAACGGTGCTCTGCCCACCGCAACCTCAGCCTCCCGGGCTCAAGCGATTCTCCTGCCTCAGCCTCTTGAGTAGCTGGGATGACAGGTGCCCACCATCATACCTGGCTAATTTTTGTATTTTTAGTAGAGACTGGGTTTCACCATGTTGGCCAGGCTGGTTTCAAACTCCTGACTTCAAATAACCCATCCACTTTGGCCTCCCAAAGTGCTGGGATTGCAGGCGTGAGCCACTGCGCCGGCCTGATACGCTTTTAATGCATCAGTTTCTGCATTATCTTTTCTGTAACAATGATCTGTCAGACAGTACTTATACTAGTAACACACATAAATGTTGCAGCTGTAGTATGTTTTAAGATCTGGAGAACTTTCCTTATATTATAGCTGCTTTCTTAACTACTTATTTAATAGGTATTAAATAGGTATTTCTTAATACCTATTTACTGATGACTCCCAACTTATGTCTGGCTCTAATTTCCAGAGTTGTATGTCTATATATATATTCAACCTCTCCTCTCAAATGTGTAATAGACATCCATTCATTCATTCAGCAGTATTTATTAAGCACCCACTCTCTTCCAGGCACTGTTCTAGGAGCTTGGAATAAATCAGTGAATCATACAATGATCCCTACCAATTAATTAACAGTTTGATTCTTACAACAACTTTATGCAGCAGAGAAATTACTATTTCTATTATATTTCACACACGAGGAAAATGACACACAGCGAGGTTAAATGACTTACTCAGGGTCACACAGCTAGTAGGTAGTGAATCTGGGATTCAAACTCAAGCCATTTCATCCAGAGTCCTTGCCTTTAATCACTTTCTCAAACTCAACCTGTCCAAAACAGAAGTATGGATTCCTCTGTCACATTTAGTTCTCAGACTTTCTCCATTTTAATAAATGACTCTACCATTCATAACTACCTGCTTGAGTCAAAAACCTAGGAATCGTTCACAACTCCCTTTTCCCTCACTCTCCATATTCAGTAGATTAGCAAGTTCTATCAACTTTATTATCAACAAATATATTTCGAATTTCACCACTTCTTACCATCTCTTGTGCTCCAACCTAGACCAAGCGTTGTCATCTTCTGCCTGTACTATTACACCTTCTAAAGATTCTCCCTATTTCTGTTCTTTCCCTTTTCACAAAACTGGCAGTGAAGACTTCAAAAAATATCAATAACATCCTGTCACTCTCATGATCAAAATACCGTCAAATTATACTATAAACACTTACAGTGAAAAATAGAAATTGCCCCACCCTTCCCTATTCATGTGACCTGTTCCCCAGCAGCAACTGCTCTATGTTCTTTTGGTCTTTCTTCTGTCATTTACATCCATATCTCTAAAGTACATACTAATACAACTAGTTTTAAAATTTCAATTGTGGACACCATCAGTCCATTTCAATGACTTCCTATTAGTGCAGAAGAATATTTAGCTCTTCTACAGCTACCCGCACCGCAAACACACACTTCCTCTCTCTTCCACTAATGTAGGTATATCTCAACTTTTATTATTTTGGTTACATTATTTTGACTATGCAAATATTATTCATACTTCCTTAGTGTACTAGCACTTTACTTCCTATTTTTGTAAAACTTTTTGTTTTACTTCCTTATTATAAAACTTCCTAGACTTAATAATTGCTTCATTTTTTCTTTGCTTTTCTTCCCCAGGTACTGAATACTAATTCTTATTCAAACTCTCTGGTAGAACTGTAAATCTCTTCTCAATGTAACCAGGTGTATAGAATAATCTATAAATTCATTTTTTTCCCCTGGAAAGCATCTTCCTAGATCCCTTCTTTCTCCATGATCTGCCACACTACTGTCGTTTTGTGAGTCTGCTTCATGATCTTCCTGGGAATTCTGTTGCTTTTTAACCTGTTTTTAGCTCCTCTTATCTGGATCTCATGTCTTAACTCTCATTTGGCTTAAACTCATTTCGAAGGAGTACATTTTCCATTAGCTTTCTGAGGAAGTAGGCATGAACGATGAAATAAAAATATGCTTCTTGGCCAGGTTCAGTGGCTCATGCCTGAAATCCCAGCACTTTGGGAGGGCAAAAATTAGCTGGGTGGGGTGGTGGGTGCCTGTAATTCCAGCTACTTGGAGGCTGAAGCATGAGAATCTCTTGAACTCGGGAGGCAGAGGTTGCAGTGACCTGAGATCGCACACTGCACTCCAGCCTGGGCGACAGAGTGAGACTCTGCCTCAAAAAACAAACAAACGAAAAACAAAAACCGCTTCTTGTAACTCCTCATAATTGATAATTACGGTAATTTGTTATAAAATGCTAGGTTTGACATAATTTTGATTTGAATCATTATGATTGAGTGTTCTGATGTTCTCCCAATTCTTGATCCTTTATAGCCCTTCTGCTTTTTTTCTACGAGTTTTTAGAAGCTTCTCTTTATTCCTGAAATTCTCATATTTCACAACATTTTAATCACCCTCAAAGGTTTCTTTATGTCACAGGGTAATTCATTTTTTCCTTCTCCCCCAAACCCTGTCCCTATAGATTTGGGACAAGTTTGCTCTCTGTCCCTATAAATTATTTGGCATTTTCTATAATTTTATAAAAATGGAATAATATATAAAATCACTTCTGTGCCTGGCTTTTTTTAGCATAATTATTTTGAGATTTATCAGATTTTTTAAAATGTATCAGTAGTTTATTTTCATTGATGAGTAGAAGTCAATTACATGGATTTACCACATTTTGCTTATCTCTTCACCTAGTTATGGACACTTGGGCTGTTTCCAGTTTTTGCTATTCATAATAAAGCTGTCATAACCATTAGTGTGCAATTCTTTCATTAGACATATATTTCTTTTTTCATCAGTTAATATTTAGGATTAGAATTGTTTAGTCATATAGTAGGGGCTTCTTTAAATTTTTTAAAAACTGTCAAAAGTTTTCCAAAGTTGTTGCGCTAGTTATATTTTCACTGTCACCGTACGAGATTTCCAATTGTTGTATATCCTTGGCATTCTCAGTATTTTCAATTTTAGTGAATTCTAGTGGATATATAGTTCCATCTCACTGTGATTTTAAATTACATTCATCAGGTAGATAATTACTTTGAGCATTTATTTGTGTATCTTTTTTTTTGAGACTGAGTCTCGCTCTGTCGCCCAGGCTGGAGTGCAGTGGTGCGATCTTGGCTCACTGCAAGCTCCGCCTCCCGAGTTCACACCATTCTCCTGCCTCAGCCTCCTGAGTAGCTGGGATTACAGGCGTGCGGCATCACATCCAGCTAATTTTTGTATTTTTAGTAGAGGCTGGGTTTCACCATGTTGCCCAGGCTGGTCTTGAACACCTGAACAACAATGGGGAGCACAAGTTCTAATTCCAGAACAACTATATAGCCCTCAAAGTCAACATATGATGCATGAAATGGGGTATGTCCCTGGTATGGAACTGGAAAAAAATTTGCAAGGTTTAACAAGTTCCCACCAAAGATTAGGATATCATTTTTGATGGCGGCCATTGTTAAGCCTCCAGAACCTATACCTTTAAAATGGTTAACAGATAAGCCAATTTGGATAGAACAATGGCCGCTAAGTAAAGAGAAACTGGAGGCTTTAGAGAAATTAGTTAGTGAACAGTTAGAAAATGGGCACATAGCTCCAACATCTTCCCCTTGGAATTCTCCAGTTTTCGTAATTAAGAAAAAATCAGGTAAATGGAGAATGTTAACTGACTCAAGAGCCATCAATTCAGTTACACAACCTATGGGAGCATTACAGCCAGAATTGTCTTCTCCTGCTATAATTCCAAAAAATTGGCCTTTAATAGTCATAGATTTAAAAGACTGTTTCTTTACTATACCCTTAGCTGAGCAAGACTCAACAGTTTGCATTTACAATTCCTGTGGTAAACAACCTGCAGCCTGCTAAGCGTTTTCATTGTTTTACAGAAGGGTCTAGTAATGGTAAAGCTCCTTATTCTGGCTCAAAAAGCAAAGTTTTCCAGACATCCTATACTTCAGGGACTACAGATGCCCACCACTATGGCCAGCTAATTTTTTTTATTTTTTTAATGTATTTATTTATTTTATTTTATTTTTAGTAGAGACGGGGTTTCACCACATTGGCCAGGCTGGTCTCAAACTCCTGACCTCAAGTGATCCACCGGCCTCAGCCTCCCAAAGTGCTGGTATTACAGGCATGAGCCACTGTGCCTGGCCTCTTTTACTAATTCTTAAGATGGGCATATTCATTTGCTAGAGCTGCAGTGAGAGATGGCTTAAACAACAGAAATTTATTTTCTCAGTTACGGATACTAGAGTCCAAGATCAAAGGGTCAGCATGTTTGGTTTCTTCTGAGGATTCTCCTTGGCTTCCAGATGGTTGCCTCTGTGCTGTGTCCTCACATGGTGTCATCCCTTGGTCTGTGTGTTGTGTGCATCCTAATCTCCCCTTCTTATAAGAACACTAGTCATATTGGATTAGGCCCACCATGGGAGCTCATTTTACCTTAATTACCTCTTTAAAGGCCCTATTTCCAAACACAGTTACTTTCTGAGATTCTGAGGGTTAGGATTTCAACATGTGAATTTTGGGGGAGATGTCATTCAGCCCATAACAATGGGTCTAAATTATTTTCTTTTTTATTTTCTTTAAACATGAAGGAATTTGAGGCTATACATTTTTCTCTGACTATGAATTAAACTGTTTTAATATAAAATATTCAATGTGAATCATTCCCCTTTCCATGCTTTCTAGATAGCTTATAATTTCAATTTTAAATTTCTCTTTGATGCTGGGGTTAAGAGAGTGTTTCTTAACTTCCAAAATGTTTTTTGTCAACATTTTATTACTTATTTCTAATTTTGTTTGTGGCCTGTAAGTGTTCTATGTTTTAATGTTTTTTAAGGGTTTTCTTTGTAGTCAAATATATATATCATCAATATTTGTACTATTTATAGTCCTACAAAAATTCACACTCTATATTGGTAGGATAGAAATTACATATGATTTTATTAATCCACTTTATTGTTATATTATTCCATTCCTCTATGTCCTTGCTTATCTTTCTGTGTAGTGAATCTTTCTACTTATGAAAGAGATGTTTCAAAAATTACAACTATAATTTTATTAGGTTTTTGCATTTCTACAAGCTCTTTTTACATATTCGGTTGCAAAGTTATTTGATGTGTATGTTTGTGACTATCATATCTCCTCTATAAACTGTTTTTTTAATTGTCTGTATTCATGTCCTTCTTAAAATGCTACCTGGTACCAGTCTGTATGACGCAACAGTCTCCTAGTTTCACTCCATGTCTTTGCCCACTCCTTAAATGTACGTGTTCCTCTGTATTCTGATCTTCCTCTCCTCCTCCTGTAAGCACAAATAAACATACATCTCTCACCCAAATCTCTTTTCGGAGCTCAAGACTCATACAACTCATTTCTGCCTAGATTGTTGTCTTAAATGCAGCACACACAGCTCAAAAGCAAAATTCCCCTCCTTCACCCTGAGCCTGCCTTTTCTCTCTTTAAAACGTTACTTTTAGATTTTTTTCTTATAAACAAAACATTGCTCAGTTTTCTTTTTCCACTAATCTGATATTACATAATCCAAGCAAACTGCCTAATGCTGTGCCTGACAGGTTGTGAGTTCTCCAAAAAGTTAGCTACTATTATCAATAGAATCCAAGTTTGTATCCACTGTCAATTGCCACTTCATGCTTCAGGAGGTAGTTTTTTTGCGACATTACCACAGTAGGATTGGTTCTTTGGTCTTTTATGAACACAAGAAAGAAACAATTAAATCTCAACTCGCATACTGTGCGATAAAGCATGTCTTGCACTGTGCTATAGTGAGAATCAAGGAATGGGCATGGTTTAGTGCTTCTTTCCAATGGTCCAATATTTACTTGACTCCATTAGTTGCATTCTTGGGTTCCAGTGACATGACCAATTTAAAATGGTTTTTGAATGAATCAAACAAAACTATAATGAATAGCCTAGATTTTTTGTTTCTTCTTTGAATCCTAGTTGATGGCAGAGAGCATGTTTACTCACTGATTGGGTGGTAGATTTGACCACGGTTTAAGAATCAGCTCCAGGAATTTGATCTTGCAGAAAACTTCTGGGTATATCAGAGACAGGGAAACCACTCGAACACCCACCAAGGCACTTGAGTGAAAACATTAGCATATAGTACATGGCCCAATTAAAATAGAGACTAATAGAAACTGGTAACATGAAGACGTACGCCTCTCATTATGTAAATCGCCACCTCTCACCCTTACCACCAATCACACACATAGCTACTACCACCGACAACACAGCCTTTCCAACATGGAACAAACCTTGTGTCTGAGCAGAAACTGCTTTTTAAAATCAACTAACGATCAACAAATCTGGTCACTGATTAGCCTAGAAGAATTTTTCTCCCTTTCTCATATTTTCTGCCTTCTGTCTCATAACGGTTTTCTGTTTTGTCAACCTCACAGCCCCACAGAACTTGAAGAGCCAACAGCTCTTCGTCGGTTCACATTAAAGAAAATTAGAAGGAGGAGGAGGAGAAAAGAAAGCCCTGTCATCAAGTTTATTATTCCCAGGGTGGTCAGCTTTCTATTTAAGGGAATATGCCCAAATTTCAGAATTGGTTTAGTTTATGCTCTGAAAAACATAGGCAATTATTCACCTGCCTCTTACATATTTGTGTGTCTGGCTGTGACTTTCTATAGAGGGCAATAAAAAGGAATCATTAAGAAGCCTAGTCTAGATGATGTGTTTTCTCTCTCTGAAAAAGAAGAGAGATGGCTTTTGCCTAAGTACCCAAAATTAAATACATAAGCTTTCTACATGGAAGCCTAAATAGCCTATTGAATTAAAAAAGAAATCTTAGAGCTTTACAGTAAAAACATTCTTTTTCCCATTTCTGGAAAAATTATATTAGTAAAAATTATTTGACCATAATCTCTCAGACTGTGCAATTTTAATGTAGTGAATAGAAAATTAAATACAATTTTCCACTGCAACTGGCTTTGACAGTGAATAAGACATGTCGCCATATGTATTGAAGACTCCTCCATATATGTATTAAAGTTTTTATTTATCTGTTTCTTGTGCTGTTTTGACTAGTCCTTCTATTTTGAGGAAATTTAACATTTAAAGGAATATGTGAATATACTCTAGTTTTACATTTATATTTAAAAATAGTTAAAATAGAATTTCTGAATTCAGAAGAGAGAATATCAGTAGCAAAGCTGTTTTAAATTTATTTGCTTGATGATGTTATGTAGGTCTTAAGATTTTAGGACAGCTTGGCCGGGCGCAGTGGCTCACTCCTGTAATCCCAGCACTGTGGGAGGCCAAGGCGTGTGGATCACCTGAGGTCAGGAGTTCAAGACCAGCCTGACCAACATGGTGAAACTCCATCTCTACTAAAAATGCATAAATTAGCCGAGCATGGTGGCAGACGCCACCTTCAAATTATTAGCATTGTAAGGCTGAGTTGGAAGGATCACTTAAGCCTAGGAACTTGATGTTACAGTGAGCTTTGATCGCTCCACTGCACTCCAGCATGGGTGACAGACTGGAAGCCTGTCTCTAAAAAAAAAAAAAAGAAAAAGAAAAAAAAAGAAATCACTTGTTGCAACTGACTGAAGGCCAGCTCAAATGAGCTTTAGAAGAAAAGGAGGTGACTGGCATATGGAACTGGAAGAACACCAGCACAGCTGGATTTAGTAGTCCAGGTGAAGCGCCAAGCACCAAGGCCTTCACTCACACTCTCTCCAACTCTCTCTTCTGCTAGTTTCTCCTCTTTTCTGTCAATCTCATGTACTTCTGCTGAAAAAAACAAACCAGACTGACTGGAAATGGCTAGAAAGATGGCTCTGGCTAACCTACGCTGATATCCTTACAGTTTATGAAAATAAGGGAAGAAAAACCTCTTTGTTCAAACATCCATATAGGCAATTTCATGCAAGGTTGGCACAGCTAGTTTGTTAGCCCCATGAACAATCACTGTGGCTGAAGAATTGGACATAATGAGAATCATTATGATTGACAGCTCTATTAGGACCATATGGTGTAGCCAAAGAGTGCCCTAAAACAGTGGGACTCAATCCTGAGAGCCAATGGTACTCTTTTAAACAATAAACATTTTGTAACACCCCCTTTTCTATACTGTGTCTGTAAGAGTTTTATCAGAAGGAAAGCAGAACCACTGGGATACATATATTCTCTCTTTCTCTCACTGTCTCTCAGTCTCTCTCTCTCTCTCTCTCTCTCTCACACACACACACAAACATACAAAGCACATGTGGAAAATTAGGGATTTATTGACCTTATGAACTGTGGTATCTGGTGACAGTCTATATGAGGCTGTTGTTTCTTTAGTACTAAAACCTCAAGTCCATAGTGCAAGCAGTTGGGAAGCAAAGATGGATATGAAATAAGGGAAGTAGTGATAAACTAGAATCTATGAGGCTGAGCTGGAAACATGAGGATGGACTAGACTCCATGTTTGACTTTCCACAACCTCCAAGCTTCCAGTTCAACCCTGCAGGCATCCTGCTGAAACTGGTGCACTTTACCATGAAGCTAAACGTGCACCTGGCCCAGGTATCAGGGAAGCTGAAAGAGGAAGTTGCAGGAGCTGGAGTTGCTGTGGGCTCACCAACCTGGCAAGCCAGCAGGTAAGGACCACATATGTGAGATGCGAAAGCACTCCTTTCTCTGCTTCAATCTTTAGAGGATAAGAAAAATAAAGCCGTTTTTTTTTCACTTCCATCCTTCAAATTGCTCACAAAAGTCTTTTTTTTTTTTTTTTTTTTTTTTTTTTTTTTTTTAACTGATACTAATCTGGAACATTGCAGAGAAGAGAATTTGGGGAAATTAGTTCTAGCTTAGCTAAATTGACACAGTTCAAATCTGCCACATACACGGTGCCAGTTACAACTTTTTTCTCAACTCCAAATCCACCTTTCTGTACTTTGCTTTGTGGTACTGGATCTGGGACTCTGAAAACCACATTTCTGCATTATTTGCTGGCATCATGTTAGAGTCTGCCAATAAAGGGCACTAAAGAGAAACGATGAGGTTAGGACAGGAAGAAGGATGTTTTCCTTCCTATTTCCTGTGGACTTCCTGACTGCTTGTGCGCATCTCCCAGGCTTGCTTCTTCACCTTGGGAATGATAATTCCTTCCAAAATCAGTGGTTGGATCCTACTTGCTGTTTTGCCCAACCCTTCATCCCACTCCTGCTCAAAGATGCACGCACCAGCCAACCAGCATTATTCTTCAGAAGTTCAGTCCTCAACCCCACAAGGCTCCTCCTCCCAATGCTAACACAGCACTAGGCAGGTAGTGCTTCTTTCTCAGAAGCTGAGTTTCATCTCCATAGGGCCCCACCTCTATGTTCCTAAGTTTTATTAATTCCAAGCTCTTCTCTTTGTTTTCCCAGCCCTAGTAGTGGTAGCTGCTGCCTACAGTTGCTGTGTCTGTGAGAGGGTATATGTCTCCCTTTTTAGCTGTTTAGTTACTGAGTTGATAATTTTGTATAGCTTACCACTCTTTGTATCAAATTCTTTCTGTTCAAATAACTGGTATGGTTTTGTCTCCTGAGTGGACCCTGACTGATACATATCCTGAAATAAAACTCATAGATAATAAAATGTACTTATAAATATAATTTTAAAAGTAGAAGATCAATATAATCCCTAATAGAAAAAATGCAATACAGTCATATGCATTTTAAGACTTTCACATGTGACCAAAATGGAATAATAGGGATAGGACTTAATCTTCCACATGAAATAACTGAAAACAAAAGAAAACAGAAAAACCACCCAGATTAAGTATACAAACTAATTGGATATAAAAACACTGGTCCCTTTCTCCAGATAAGGGATGATAATAGAAAAGGAAAACAAAACAAAATATCAGGCAGCAGGTAACAAAAGACAGTGACCTCTGAGAGACAGGAAACAAAATAAATAATCTGGGCCAGGTGCAGTGGCCACACCTGTAATCCCAAGACTTTAAGAGGCCGAAGTGAGAGGATCACTTGAGCCCAGGAATTCAAGACCAGCCTGAGCAACATGGGAAGATCCCATCCTTACAAAAAATAATTAAAAATTAGCCAGGTGTGCACCTATAGTCCCTGCTACTTGAGAGGCTGAAGTGGGAAGACTGCCTGAGCCTAGAAGGTTGAGGCTGCAGTGAGCCATGATTGCATCACTGAACTCCAGCATGGGCAACAGAGTGATACCCTGTCTCACACATACACATACATACACACACATACAAAGTGATCCACATGATGGTGTCAGCTTACTGTTTGGAGAGATACTTGGACTGTAGTTTTGGATGAGAGACCCAAGCAGAGCCCCAGTTTCCCTAAGCTGCGGAGAAGGAGCTAAAAGTCTGGAGAGGCTAACGTGGCTAGAGTTCACAGGGCTGAGCACTGGAGAGGAGAAAGCTTCACAGAGAAGGAGCTCAGAAAATCTGCAGATTGTCTCCCTTAAGGCTCCAGCTGAGAAAGGATCAGCACATGAATGTGAGGAAACTGCTTGAGGCTGAGGGAAGAACCACTTAAAGGAATTATAGGGAACAATCCTCCGAGCTCACACAGGGCCTGGAATATATCCTATTCTCACCAGCCAGAGTGAAAAAACCTCATAATTCATGAACATTGGTAGGGTATTCTGAAAGGTAGTAGGGAAAAATTAGCCCTACACTAAATCCTGTTCTGGTCCCATCTAACAAAGCTTAAAAGCAAGGCCTACAAGGATTGAACTATTTCCAAATAACTTCATTCCATCCCAGATCAAAGCTCAAAAACATTTATAAAAGTCAAAGATATCCAGCATCCAACAGGTTAAAATTCGGAATGTCAGGCATCTGATAAAAAATTACCAGTCATGTAAAGAAGCAGGAAAATATATTAATAATTTATGGATGAGAAGAAAAATTAATTAATAGAAACTGACCCAGAAATGATACTAATGATGGAATTAACAGACAAGGACATTAAAACAGTTATAACTCTATTCCATGTGTTCATCAAACTACAAGAAAGATTGACATGTTAAGGAATGACACAGAGGATATTAAAAAGATTCAAATCAAACTTCTGGAGATGAAAACTGCAACGTCTGAGGTGAAAAATACATTGGAGGTAGGGAGATTAACGAAAGATTGGACATTGTGGAAGGAAAGATTACTGAATGTGAAGTCATAGCAATATAAACAATCCAAAATGAAACAGAGGGAAAAAGACTGGTTAGAAAAAGAAAAAAAAGACAGGATTGACATATCAATGAGCTATGGGGCAACTTGAATAAATTTGAAAGGAGGGGCTGAGTGCAATGGCTCATGCCTATAATCCCAACACTTTGGGAGGCCAAGGTGGGAGGATCGTTTGAGCCCAGGAGTTCGAGACCATCCTGGACTACATAGTCCAAAGAACTTTGAAGAAAAATAAAGTTGGAGGACTTACCAAAAAAATAATAATAAATTAGCCCAGCATGGTGGCACATGCCTGTGGTCCCAGCTCCTGGGGAGGCTGAGGTAGAAGGATCACTGAGCTCAGGAGGTTTAAATATGTTCTCTGATTATGATCTAATTAAACTAGATATCAATAGCAGAAAGATAACTGGAAACTTGGTGAATGTTGAAAAATAATATAACATATATCTAAATTAACCATGGGTCTGGAAATCAAATGAAGAGCCGAGTGCATTGGCATGTGCCTGTGGTCCCAGCTCCTTGGGAGGCTGTTGCAGGGGGGATCCCTTGAGTCCAGGAGTTTGAGGCTGGAGCGTACTGTGTTCTACTAGGCACTGCTCTCCAGCCTGAGCAACATAGCAAGACTCTATCCCTAAATTTAAAAAAAATCAAATGAGAATTTACAAAATGTTTTGAAGTGAATGCAAATGAGAATATCGTATATCAACTTTGGTAATATGCAGCTGAGAGAGTACTTAGAAATTTATAGCACTAAAAGTATCAAATCCGTGACTTTTCTTCTACTTTTAGAAGTTTTAAAAAAAAGGAAAGTTAAGCCCAATGTAAGCATAAGAAAGGGAATCATAAAGATGAGAAGGGAAACCGGTGAAATAGAAAACAGAAAAACAATAGAGAAAATCAATGGAAGTAAAACTTAGTTATTTGAGAAAATTGATAAAATCAATAAGCCCCTAGCCAAACTGATTGTGGGGAGGTGAGGGGAGAAGACACAAATTACTGATATCAGGAATGAGAAAAGTGACATCTCTAGAGATTTTGCTGGTATTAGAAAGACAGTAGAGGATTACTATAAAGACTTTATGTCAAAAAATTCTAAAATGAACAAATCCCTTGAAAGATACAAACTACTCTATTTCTATGAAAAAAATTGAATTTACAGTAAAATTTGTTTTCACAGAAAAATCTCCAGGCCCAGATGGTTTCACTGATGAATCTGATCAACAATTAAGAGAGAGAAAAAAAATACAGACTCTATAATAAACTCTTTCTGAAAAATTGAAGCAAAGTATTTCCCAGTTCATTTTATGAGGCCAACATTACCCTGATACCAAAACCAAAGATATTATAAGAAAAGAAACTGCAGATCAATATTCTTATGAACATAGATGCAAAAAATTTCACAAAAGTTTAGCAAATCAAACAGTATATAAAAAGGACAACATATCATGACCAAATGGAGTTCATTCTACAAATGTAAGGTTGCTTTCACATTCAAAGATCAATCAATATTTTATCACACTAACAAGCTAAAAAAGAAAAACCATATGATCATCTCAGATGATACAGAAAAAGCGTTTGGCCAAAAGCTAACATCCATTGCTGATTTAAAAAAAAACAAAAAACAAAAAAAAACCCACACACAACACAAAACTCTTAGCAAACTAGAAATAGAAAGAAGCTTCCTCAACCTAATAAAAAGCGTCTATGAAAAATCTATAGCTAACATCACATTTAGTGAAGGGGTGAATGCTTTTCACATAAGATCAGGAGTTAACAGAGATGCCTGCTCTTACCACCTGTATTCAATATTGTATTAGAGGTTCTAACCAGTGCAATAGAGCAAGAGAAAAAAAAGAAAAGGCAGCAAGATTAGAAAAGAAACTGTAAACCTCTGTTTATTCGTAAATCATCTATGTTGAGCATGTGATGAAATCCACAAAAAGTTACTAGAATTAATAAGTGAGTTTAGCAAGTTTGGAAGATATAAGAATAGAATATTTTAAAACACCAAAAAGAAAATACTTACTGATAAATCTGACAAAAGACAGACAAGACCCACACACTGAAATCTTTAAAATATTCCAGAGAGATATTAAAGAAGACCTAAATAAACAGAGAGAGACACCATGTTCACAGCTCAGAGACACAAAATTGTTAAGATATAAATTTCTCTCAAGCTGATCTGTAGACTCAACTCACTTTCAATCAAAATCCCCCAGGTATTTTTTGTTTCAGAAATTCACATGCTAATTCTAAAATTCCTAGGACCTAAAATAGTCCAAAGAACTTTGAAAAGGAACAAAGTTGGAAGATTTACATTATTTCAAGACTTTAATTTTAAGGCTATGGTAATCAAGATAGTGTACTATCAACAGAAAAATGAAACAGAATAGAGTTTAGAAATGGAACCAATTGATTTGAAAGGTGCAAATGCAATTGTGAAGAAAGGATAGTCTTTTAAACATGGTGTAACAATTGGATATCCACATACACAAAAAAGATCCATACCTTGCACCATGTATTATATAAAACATAACTCAAGATGGATCATAGATCTAAATGTAAAACTACAAAACCTTTAGAAGGCAACAAAGGAGAAAATTTTTGTGACTTTAGCTAGGCAAAGATTTCTTAGATGTGACATCGAAATCACAATCCAGAAAAGAATACTACGATAAATTTGACTTCAAACTTGAAAACTTCTGCTCTTTGAAAGATATTCTTAAAAGAACATCTTAAGTACTGGTCCAGGTGCAGTAGCTCACACCTGTAATCCCAACACTTTGGGAAGCCGAGGTGGGCAGATCACTTGAGGTCAGGAGTTCGAGACCAGTCTGGCCAACATGGCAAAACCCCGTCTCTACTAAAAATACAAAAATTAGCCAGGCGTGGTGGCACACCCCTGTAATCCCAGCTACTGGGAGGCTGAGGCAGGAGAATAACTTGAACCTGGGTGGTGGAGGTTGCAGTGAGCAAAGATCGCACCACTGCACTCCAGCCTGGGCGACAGAGGAAGACTTCACTTCAAAAAAAAAAAAAGAAAAAGAAAAAAAGAAAGAAGAAAGAAAGAAGAAGAAAGAGAGAAAGAAAGAAGAAAGAAAGAGAGAGAGAGGAAGAAAGAAAGAAGAAAGAAAGGAAGAGAAAAAGAAAGAGAGAGAAAGAAAAATAAGCTAAGGACTTTGAGAAAGCATTTGCAAATTATACATTTGATAAAGGACTTACAGCTGTAATATAAGAATTCTCCAGATTGAATCATAGGAAAACAATCAGCGTTTAAATATGGGCAAAGGAGTTTAATAGACATTTCACTAAAAAAGACATGCAGATAGCGAATTATCACATGGAAAAGGAAATGAAAATTAAAACCATAATGAGATACCACCACACACCTATTAAAATGTGGTCAGAGGGAGATATGACAATGGAAGTCTGGTCAGAGAGATGCAGTACTGGCGGTCAAGAAGATAGGGGACAGGGGCCATGATCCAAGTGATGTAGGCAGCCTCTAAAAAAAGGAAATGAATTCTCTTCCAGAACCTCCAGAAGGAACACAGCCCTGCCAACCCTTGATTTTAGCCCAATGAGACCTGTATCAGACTTTTGACCTACAGAATTGCAAAATAATAAATGTGTGTAGTTTTAAGCTATGAAGGTTGTGGCAATTTATTGCAGCAGCAATAGAAAACTAATACAACAAGAATCCTTAAACATATAAATAAATTGTTCATGTGTGGTTCACTTAAAGTTGGAATAATTTTTCAAAATCCCATTAGAAAATGAAGTGATTCTAGTTTTTTGCTATTCAGTATGGTAGCCACTAGACACATGTGGTAGCCAAATGTGGCTATTGTGACTGAGGAACTGAATTTTTAAGTGTTTTTTGTTGTTTTTGTTTTGTTTTGTTTTTTAAACAGGGTCTCCCTCTGTCGACCAGAGTGCAGTGGCATAATCATGGCTCACTGCAGGCTTGTCCTCCTGGTCCCAAGTGATCCTCCTATCTCAGCCTCTCCAGTAGCTGGGACCACAGGCACATACCACCATCCCCAGCTAGGTTTCCTTTTTATTTCTTTTTTATTTTGTAGATACGGAGTCTCCCTTGTTGCCCAAGCTGGTCTCAAACACCTAGGCTCAAGTGATCCTCCTGCCTTGGCCTCCCAAAGTGCTGGGATTACAGATGTGAGTTCCTGCACCTGGCCTGGATTTTTAGTTTCATTTAATTTTAATTTACATTTAAAATTTAAAACTAATACTCAATTCAGTTACTGGAAAATTATAAAACAGTTTTAGAACAACTTGGGTTTGTGAATGTAGTTTTTCCCCCTGTAAATTTTATGAAATCTAAATGTAGATTAACTATTTCCAGTCAAGGGTGAGTGTTCAAATTGAGATGTGTCATAAGTATAAAAAATGTAAAATATTAAAAATTTTTATATTGATTACATGTTAAAATAAAAATGTTTTGGATATGTTAGGTTAAATCAAATGTACTGTTAAAATTGCTGTCACCTATTTCTTTTCTTTTTCTTTTTCTTTTCTTTCTTTTTTTTTTTTTTCCTCTGTCATCCATCCAGGTGCAATCACAGCTCATTGTGGCCTCAACCTTCTGGGCTAAAGTGATCCTCCCATCTCAGCTTCCCAAGTTGATACGGTTTTGCTCTGTGTCCCCACCCAAATTTCATCTTGAATTGTAATCCCCAAAATCCCCATGTATCGAGGGAGGGACCTGGTGGGAGGTGATTGGATCATGGGGGTGGTTTCCCCCATGCTGCTCTCGTGACAGTGAGTTCTCACGAGATCTGGAGGTTTTATAAGGGGCACCTCCTCTTTCACTCATCACTCTGTCCCTCCTGCCACCTTGTGAAGAACGTGGCTTTGCTTCTCTCTTGCCTTCCACCATGATTGTAAGTTTCCTGAGGCCTCCACAACCATGTGGAACTGTGAGTCAATTAAACCTCTTTCCTTTATACATTACCCAGTCTCAGGTATGTCTTTATAGCAGTGTAAGAATGAACTAATTCATGAGTAGATGGATCACAGGTGCTCGCCACCATGCCTGGCTAATTTCTGTGTTTTTTGTAGAGATGGGATTTCACCATCTTGTCCAGGCTGGTCTCAAACTCCTGGGCTCAAGTGATCTGCCTGCCTTGGCCTCCCAAACTGTTGGGATTATAGGCGTGCGCCACTGTGACTGGCCTTGTTTCTTTTTACTTTTTAAAATGTGGCTATTATAAAATTTAAATTATGTATTTGGCTTACATTATATTTCTATTGGACTGTGCAGTTCTAGATTTTTTTCTACATTTTTATCATGCTTTACATGAGGATGAGAATCCAAGGGAGGGCAGAAGAACTGCCAGAAGACAGAGAGGAAGAAAAGGACATTTTTTATCTTCATTTTTAAATATACCTCAAAGTCACAGTACTTGAGCCTGATTTTCAAGAATAAATTATATTTCGACATGTTTCAGAGGACCATCCAAGTTTTTCTTTGGCGCAATAATTTAAGTCTATCCCATATTGTTTGCAATATCTGAGCCATTGGCTAAAGTTCCCTTAAATATTTTTTAATTAAATAGATTAATTTCTGCAATAGGATTTGACAGTATAGGCCTTTGGCAAAATAAATTTTTTTGGTTTGACATTTTTAAAAGTATATCCTGGCTTGTTAACAAAGAAAAGAAAATGACAACAAATCTTTTAGTTCTATTTAAAAACAAAATGTTACAGTGAACTTTAAACATCATAAATACCAAGGCATAAATGGCATAAGCACTGTCATCTGGTAGGATTCATTAACACTCATTTGATTAGAAAAATGAATTTAAAGTTTTAAGTTGAATTTCAGCAGCTTTTGGACATAGAAATCAGTGATGGCAAAAATCGTCAACTTAGAGCATCAAATGGTAATGCTATGCATAAGGGGATCATTTGACACTGAAAAGGGGGTTATAGCTAGAACTTAGCCAGAAAGGACTGCATTTTGCCCTGGAATCTGGAACTGAGATCAAGGCTTTTGGGCCTGAATAAGAAACCAATAGGACCAAGCTGTATTCCCTCTTTAAGAAATATTGTTTTTGTTACTCCACAACTTCTTGTTCTATCAGCAACTGCTCTGCCTGAGTCTCATGTGATTCTGGTGGCAGGGTTGCCAGATAAAATACAGAACGCCTGGCTAAATTTGAATTTCAGATAAACAAGGAAATACTGTAGAAATAACTAAAGCAACTGTATCTGCTGGCCTTGTCAATCAAAGTGTCCTACCTACTTCTTGCTTCATAGGTGATAGGTGTGCATGTGACCCAGGCTTTGCACGTGACCCTAGTCCCTTGTTCACATTGATTGGCCTAACACATAAATATTTGTCTCAGTTAAAGCCAACTCAAGTGTTTCCATATAATTTGATCTAGGAGAGAGATGGTTACTTTTTCAAGTGGATTACAAGCTACAAGGATGCAAGCCTTCGGTAGGCTGCACCCATCTTCCTGCCATTGGTAGAGAGCCTTCCTGTGGCAGGAGAGAAGAAGGCTAAGTGCAAAGAACCAGGAGATGAAGGCAAGTGAAAATGCTCTGACAATTCCTTCTATTTGGAGGTGTTCTTGGTGTCTTGTACCAAAGTCTGATAGTGATTAAGTGCTCTATTTCTACTAGCATTAAATGAACCAGACACCAAGTTCTTACTCTACAATACACATTAAGCCACCATCTTAGCCATAGTGCCACTATAAGTCTTGATTTTCTTATCTGTTTGGCATTTTTTTCTCCAGGTTCTACTGGGCAGAATGGTAGTGTGCAGGTGTGCATTTATTCTTTGATAGTATAATTTATGTTAGTGATGCCATTAACACTTAAAAGAGAGAGCAAGTTTCCTATCCTGTAGAGACTACTTACAAGAATGCAGTGTAAAATCATGTTTTTTATTTTCTACTCTAACTCTATTACCATTCCATTCATTTTCTAAGACTGTCCTGTCATTAGACAGTAATTGCAAACTTTAATTTGTGAGCTTCTGTTTCTAGGATCCCAAAGATATGATGCTATTTATGCTGCCCTCAGAGAAAGGAGTGGCCCCCTTGCTCCAAGTTAAATTCCAGAATCTTCGGGAGTGCAGTGCAGAAGGAAAAGATTTGAGGGCAGGACTAGATGCTTAATCTGCAGAGCCCCATGCAAACATTAAAACAATTTTTAAATATATATATATATGTATATATATATATGGGTCCCCTTCTCCAAAGATGCTTGAGAATTTCAAGATGGCAATAGCAGAGCATTAAATGAGCATGAGGCCCCTCAAAGCACAAGGTCCATGAGGCCAGCCCTGCTTGAGGGTCATATTTGATCTCTTAATGCCTTAATTTCGTCATCTGTAGAATGGGAAGTGAAACTGAACATTTAGTGTAAGTATTAAATGAATTACTTGTGAAATTTGCAAAGCTCCAACCACTTTGTGAGTTTCCCATAAATAAAGTAACCACCATCTTACTCTATTGTATTAATATATGGGAGCCAGGAGTGAGTTCTCTTTGGTGAGCTGAATGTGGACTCAAAGCACTTTCTTAGGCCAATTACCCAATGTCTCTAATCCTCAGATTCCTCACCTATAAATAAGAGATAACTGATGCATCTACTCCTGAAAGATTATCTTGAGGATTAGGTGAAATAATTCATTTAAAGCATTTAGCGTAATTCTGGGAACACAGTGCTCATTAAATGTTCACTGTTATGGCTTTGTACCCCGCCCAGTCCTAAACATTCTTCATATACTATCTAATTTCATCCTTATAACAACCTAGAAACTTAGATATTATGACCTTCAGTAAACTGAAGCTGGAGAGTTATCTGTCCAGGTTGTTACTATGTAGTGGGACCAAAATTGAGATTCCAGGTATCTGTGATTCTAAAATCCATGCTCTCCTGGAAACCACCATTCTCAGCAAACTAACACAAGAACAGAAAACCAAACAATGCATGCTCTCACTCATAGGTGGGAGTTGAACAATGAGAACACATGGACACAGGGAGGGGAACATCACACACTGGGAGGTTGTGGGGCTAGGGGAGGGATAGCCTTAAGACAAATACTTAATGTAGATGACGGGTTGATGGGTGCAGCAAACCACTATGGCACATGTACACCTATGTAACAAACCTGCACGTTCTGCACATGTATCCCAGAACTTGAAGTAGAAAAATAAAATAAATAAATTAATAAATAAAATAACACGACTACGAATTATGTAGACACCAAAAAAAAAAAAAAAAAAAAGAAAGAAGAAAATCTCTATCAACTGATATGCAGTGATTTCCAGAGATATTTTTAAGTAAAAAAGGTGAAGTACAAAGAGCATGTAATATGCTACCTTTGTGCAAGAAAGAAGGAAAAATAAAAAATATATATATTTGAAGTAAAAAATAAATAAATAAATAAAATCCATGCTCTCCACTCCAATGCATACTGTCTTTAACTGTTTAGTCTTCCTTCTTCCCATGCGTTCTCAAGCCCTTAGTGTGTATTCGCTTTCCTGTACCTCCCCATGATGAGAGATGTAGCACACATAAGGAGCTTTTTAAGAGTTAATATATTTGAATGGCCATCGTAAGTTTCCTCTCTATGCATCAGTGTGTCTGAGTGTCTGCCTGTCTATCTCACGAAAAGCAAAGGAGAGGTGCTGGCTACAAAAGCAATGACACATTTAATGAGAAGTGAACACTTGCAGACTGGTTTGAGAGTTGGAGATATTTATCAAACTTCAGCCAGAGCTGGGTTTTTTACCCTTAATTATATGTTCTTCGTTTGGGTGTATCTGAAACAATACAATGAAAGGCCTTTTACATTTTTTCCCCACCGAGTAATTATCATTTTTCTTTTGAATAGGTGCTGCTAATTTGTTATATAAGACTGAGGTAACACTAGTTACACCCCTGTGTATAGCCTCAACACAAAAGCAGTTAAAATTGCAGCAAAGCTAGGATCAGTCTAGTCTCTACTTGTTCACCTTTTGTTTTCTAACTAGCAGGGCTGTTGCTGTTTTACTTTGCTTTAGTGCTGGTGCTGGAGTTTGGCCTTATGTTCAGAGCCTGAAGAAAGTAGGAAGTGGTGAGGAAGATGCTTTTACCTTCATTTGCCATCTCTGGAGCACTGAAAGTACTTCTGTGGCTCTGGACTAACTCTAAGGCCACTTTATAATGTCTGGATTGCCAGTACTTTCTAGGACTTTTTCTATATCAGGAAGTTTTTCTTGCTCTGAAGAAGGAAGACAACAGCACACAGCAGAGTTAAAATAAATCTGCCTTTCTTTTATTTTACTTTATTTTTGCAACAGAGTCTTGCTCTGTCACCCAGGTTGGAGTGCAGTGGCACAATCTTGGCTCACTGCAAACTCCACCTCCTGGGTTCAAGCCATTCTCCTGCCTCAGCCTCCCGAATAGGTGGGATTACAGATGCCCACCACCACGCCTGGCTAATTTTTGTATTTTCGTAGAGATTGGATTTTGCCAAATTGGCCAGGCTAGTCTTGAACTCCTGACCTCAGGTGGTTTTCCTGCCTTGGCCTCCCAAAGTGGTGGGATTACAGGTGTGAGCCACCATGCCCAGCACTGCCTTTATGTTTTAACTTAATTAAATGGCAGATCTTTTTATTAAATGCCTGCTATAAGCCTAGCACTGTACTAGAATTATAAAGAAGGCTATATCTAAATTTACAATTGCTAAATTAAACAGAATTATAAATTAGCAAAGTCACCTTTGTTCATTTCACTCCCTTCCATTTCAGTGGTTCTTGGTCCCTTTCTTTCTTAAATAGCTTTTCTTCCTCCTAATATCCCCCAAAGAATGCAGTCTGAGAGGTGTCAATAGGTGATTTGCGTTTAACAGTCACAGTCTAAGTTTAGAAAATGTGACATTAATAATAAAAACAGCCAATTTTTTTTTTTTTTTTTTTTGAGACGGAGTCTCACTCTGTCACCCAGGCTGGAGTGCAGTGGCGCAATCTCGGCTCACTAAAAACAGCTAACATTTTAAGTGCTTCTTTGAGCTGGTCAGGGGCTAAGTGTTTTATTCTCATCACCTCATTGAATTGTCCCAATACCCCCTGTGAGGGAGGGGCTACTATAATCTTCACTTTGTCTAAGTCACACAACTGTTGGGTGGCAGAGTCACAGTTCTAAGCCAGACGGTGTCCTTAATGACTGTGCCATATTCACCTGCCCTGAAACTAGCAGAAGTACCATTTTTTTTACCGTGAGTCTTCTCAGAGCCTTTAGTATGCTACAGGGCCTTGTGACTCTCAAGATAAGAATATAGAATACTGTGGCTCCCTACTCATCTGTCTCCCTCCCTTATTTTCCCATGGGAGATCTTGAGAGATTGGAATTCTGCAGAACACATTTTGGGAAATACTGGCCTAGATATTTGTATTTCAGTAAGTGACTTGGAAGATCAAAGTGACTTCAGGAATAATTCTAATGATATTTCAGAGATGACAAGATAAGGAAGAGAGAAGTGTGGCTATGAGGGCTTCCTGTTGCTCCCAAATGACTCTATGCACAATCCTTCTTCTTACTTATAAAATTGGTAGGCTTTTGGAACTTTATTTTTCTGTTGTTAAAGAAAATAAACATAACAAGGTTACTCTAAGGATGAGTGAAATTGCATGGTAGAAAACACTTAGAAAGACTGAAAATAAAAAAAAATAGTCACAGTCATGAATTTCAACCCATTTGCCACTTTCTCACTGTGTGTCTGTCACTGTGCTCTTCTGGTCGGTCTGCAGAGCTGAATAAGACACCAAGCCTGTTCTCAAGCACTGAAAGGTATGCTGTTTTCAAAACTCTATTTTTTGCAGGTAACATAAACCCACTCAAGCTAGTACAAATAAAAGGCAGTTTATTGCAGATCTAGTTCTTACAGACTCTGAGGATAGAAAATCAAGCTGAATGTGGTATTGTAGTGACTGGTAAGCCTCAGGAATGAAGTCTATTCTGTCTTAGGCTGCAGATCTCTTGTCTTTACTTTTCTCCAGCATCTTCTGTTTGCCTGCTTCTGTATATTGACTGACTTGCAGTGAATTAGTCTGTTCTCATGCTGCTAATAAAGACATATCTGAGACTGGGTAATTTATAAAGGAAAGAGGTTTAATGGACTCACAGTTCCACATGGCTAGGGAAGCCTCACAATCATGGCGGAAGACGAAGGAAGAGCAAAGGGATGTCTTACGTGGTGGCAGGCAAGAGAGCTTGTGCAGGGGAACTCCCCTTTATAAAACCATCAGATCTCGGGAGACTTAATTACTATCACGAGAACAGCATGGGAAAGACCCACCCCCATGATTCAATTACCTCCCACTGGGTCCTTCCCGTGACATGTGGGAATTATGGGAGCTACAATTCAAGATGAGATTTGGGTGGGGACACAGCCCAACCATATCACACAGTGTCTACTCATCTCACATGTGGCAAAACATGGCACCACTCCTGTGTCCAATGGTCTTCCAGTTCTAGCAATTGCTCTGTTTGTCTCTTAATTCAAATTCACAAGATAAAGAAATGGGTGGGTCCCATTGGTCAGATGTCTGACTCTGATCATCAGCTGTGGCCATGGGATGGGTTAATATAACTTATGGCCTCTGAGCAGGAACCATGACAGAAAAGGCAATGATAGATATGCCTAGTATAAGTATTTACAGAAACAAGGCAATAAGACTGAAGATTATTGGACAATAAGTCTAATCTTTTTTCTTATTTGATTACATTTTTGTAGATCTTTATAGAAAATAGCATTTCAGTGCATCTAGCAGTATATTAGGAATAAGGTTTTTTTTTCAATGAAAGATAAGGCTTTATAGAATTAGCAATAACTTATCACTCTGGGACCTTAAGGCCCATCCCACACCTTAGATTCAGAGCTTATGTAGGGTTTTCTGGTTTTGTTTTTAAATATCTACACTGTGGAGTTGAGGCCAATCCCTAGCTAGACCATGGATCAGTCTCTTTGGATTCTTCCACTACAGGCTTACAAATCTAAAGATTATTGGAAGAGGCCAGGTGCGGTGGCTCATGCTTGTAATTTCAGCACTTTGGGAGGCCAAGGTGTGTAGATAACCTGAGGTCAGGAGTTTGAGACCAGCCTGGCCAACATGGCAATACCCTGTCTCTACTAAAAATATAAACTTTAGCCAGACGTGGTGGCGGGTGTCTGTAATCCCAGCTACTCAGGAGACTGAGGCAGGAGAATCACTTGAACCCAGGAGGCAGAGGTTGCAGCGAGCCAAGATGCACCTGGATGACAGAGCGAGACTTGGTCTCCAGGAAAAAAAAAAGATTATTGAAATTATTATTATTAAGAAATTTAAGATGGACCAAACTTAAAAAAGTTGATCTTCTAAGAACCACATCCTTAAGGATGAGTTTAGTACAGGGACGACCTAAGGTGTCCAGAATGGAAGGCAGCAACATTTTAATCCTACCTGCAACTAACTAGTCTTCCCCATAGATATGATGGAAATAAAAGCTGAGTTACTTAATTTTTCATAAATTCTGGCTAGACTTTTTTAAACAAATGTAACACACATCATCATTAACAAAAAGTTAATAGAGAAGTAGGTGGTATTTTATTGCTGAATAGCATCTTTTATCCTAGTTCTTTTCTTTCATCCAAGAGGATACTCTGAAGTGAAAAATGGAAAAACTACAGTAAAGCTTGTTTTCACTTTCTGGAGGAGAAAGTATTCTTCATACTAGCTCGATTTTAAATGGACTTAGTAAATAGTTTCCTCCACCGAGAAAGATTTGCTTCTTGCTCAGCAGCCATGAAGTTGATAAGCTAAGAGAGAGAAGCCTAGCATTGTATGGAATGTATATGGCAAATAAATGGTGGAAGTATAGACAAAGCAGAAGCAACAGAGGGCATTTCTTGCTGTTAGGGCAGCAAACTTTTGTACTGTGAAAGTACATGGAGCAATTCTCAGAGGGACGCACTAAAACCTCTAGACAACTACCGGCAGTGCCCTGGCAGAAGATGTCCACCATCAACTCTCTAGGGAAGGAGAGTTCATATTGACATGAGACCATGGAACATCTAAGTTAATTGTCAGTCATTCTATATATAAATTCCTTCATGGTGTTATTCAGATATTTTCCAATAGTTTATTCTTAAAAGAACCTCTTTAGATTTCATTGCTGTGTACTATCTAAACTGGGATACACCTTAATTGTACCCATTCAGGTACAGCTTAAATGGATAGCACACACTTGGGCCTTTTGGAGGGTGAAAGGGTGGGAGGAGGAAGAGGATAAGAAAAAATAATTAATGGGTACTAGGCTTAATACCTGGGTGATGAAAGGATCTGTACAACAAACCCCCATGACACAGGTTTACATATGTAACAAACCTGCACTTGCACCCCTGAGCTTAACATAAAAGTTAAAAAAAGAAAACATATTTTTTAAAAATATAAATTACACCTTTATAAAATAAAAAATCTTAGAAAGAAGGAACATCCTATCAGACATGAAACGATAATGCAAACTTTGATCTTCATTAGAGGAAGGACTGCAACTCTAGAGCTGAGGCATGGATCGGGAGACGCATCAAGCAGCTAAGATTTGCAGTGCATGCACCAGAAGAATACGTGATGTGAAGGCAGCCAAACTTCTGATTCCAAGGGTCCAGGAGAGATGCATGGCCGCCTGAAAGGTATGCATATCACTTACTTTGTAAACATTTAGAGAGCATTTATTATGATCTCTAACGGAGATGTCAGGCTCTTAATGTTTCACATGTATCAATTTACTTAATTTCCATAACAACATTTTGAGGTGGGTGCTATAGCCTATTTTACAGATTGAAAAACTGAAGCAAAAACTAATTTAGTAATTTGCCTAAGGTCATGTAGTTAGTACATGGTGGAGCCAGGATTCAAATCTAGGCAGTCTGGCTCCAGAGCACACAGTCTTTTGGCATCTCATTTCAATTGGAAAGTCAGTTCTTTATTTTTCTTGCAGTCTTTCTCAACATCCTAGATATCTGAGGAAATTCACCAGAATCCATCCTAGACAATAGCCAAGAGTTGAGATAAGTAAAAAAAAAAAAAAAAAGTGGGGGGTTGGGGGGTGCAGGCAAGGATGTTTTTCTCATGGAGTTTACATGTTAATGGGGAAGACAAACCATAGCAAATAAACAAGTGAATATATAGCACATTGGGTCATGATGAGCGCTATGAAGAAAAATAAAATATGGCAAGAAACTAAGATTGATGAGCAGATAGTATTATATTAGATAGGGTGGTCAGGAAGGCCTCTACATTAACATTTCAGCAGAGGCCTTAATAACACATCCTCTTCACAGTTTATTCCTAATAAACAGTTCCTTTAAAAGACTGTACCTTTTATATTTCATAACAGACTTGAGCCTTTGTGGGTTTTATTATAAATATGTAGAGCTAATAAATAAGCACACTGCTATACAGCTATCATGTCCCTACTGACATGGACAAGGACATTGTAAAAAAAAAAAAAAAAACAGGAAAATACAACATCAAAATCCCTTCTAAACACACAGCAAAAATTCTTACAAAAATATCAGTAAACCATATTCAACAATGTATTTTTAACATGAACACATTATGACCAAGGAAGGTTTATCCCAGGAATACAAGGGATGTATTTAATCACAGTTAAAGGAGAAAAGTCATATAATAATTTCCATAGTCATAAAAAGCTTTTGACAGACTTGAACATCAATTTATGATTTTAAATAACTGTCAGCAAATTAGGAAAAGGGAAATTCTTTAATTCAACAAAGGGCATTCATAGGAAACCTACAGCTAATATGCTTATGATAAGAAATTGAATGCTTTCCCTCTGGGATTGGGAACATTGTACAGATGTTTGTTCCTACTACTTCTACTTAACATTTTACTGGGGGCTCTCACCATTGCAATAAGACAAGATAAATAAAAGTCATAAATATTAGATAGGAAAGAATTAAAATTCCTTATTTGCTAAAGACATGATTGTTTATACAGAAAATTCTAAGGAATCTAGGACACAACAATTAGAATTAATAAGTAAATTTAGTAAGCTCATAAGATGCAACATTAATATAACAAAATCAATTATATATTTATATACTAGTCTCAGGCAACTGGAAATTAAAGGAGATCAGTATATTGAAGAGATATCTGCACTCCATGTTTGTTGCAGCACTGTTCAGAATAGCTAAGATTTGGAAGCAAACTAAGTGTCCATCAACAGATGAATGGATAAAGAAAATGTGGTACATATACATAATGGAATACTATTCAGCCATAAAAAAGAATGAGATGTAGTCATTTGCAACAACATGGATGGAACTGGAGATCATTATGTTAAGTGAAATAAGCCAGGCACAGAAAGACAAACATCACATGTTCTCACTTATCTGCAGGATCTAAAAATCAAAACAATTGAACTCATGGACGTAGAGAGTAGAAGGATGGTTACCAGAGGTCAGGAAGGGTAGTTGGGGGCTAGTATGGGGGCGGGGGGTGATGGTTAATGGTACACAAAAAGTTAGAAGAATGAATAAGTTAGAAAGAATAACTAAGACCTACTATTTGATAGCACAACAAGGTGACTATAGTCAATAATAACTTAATTGTACATTTAAAAATAACTGAGAGTAGAATTGAATTGTTGGTAACACAAAGGATAAATGCTTGAGAGGATGAATACCCCATTATACCTGATGTGATTATTTTGCATTGCATGCCCATATCAAAACATACCCCATAAATATATACACCTACTATGTACTCACAAAAACTGAAAATAAAAAAAAATTAAAAATAGGAAAACAACATTACTAGATTTCCACTTACTATAAAATCACAAAAATTAATTGATGACAGGATAAATATATAGATCAATAAAACAGAATAGGGAGTCAGAAATAGACCCATATATATGATTAATTGATGTTTCAATAAAGGTGCCAGGAAATCCAATGGGGAATGGAAAATTCTCTTCAACAAATGGTGCTGGAATAATTGATTATCTGAATGGGAAAAAAATTAAACACAGACTTTTATCTTACCTCATACACTAAAATTAACCTAAAATAGATCACCTACCTAAATGTAAAAGGTGAAATTATAAAACTTTTAAAACAAAATGTAGGGAAAAAAAATCTTTGCAAACTTGGGATAGGCAAATATTTCTTACATAAGCTATAAAAAGGCACAAGGTATAAAACATAGAATTGATCAATTGGACTTTATCAAAATTTAAAATGTTTGTTCTTCAAAATACACCATTAAATAAACAAAAAGTGAATCACAGAATGGAAGAAAATGTTCTTTCTCCCATTTTATATATGCAAAAATAACACTTGGAAATCAATAAAACAAAAAAATTTTAAGTGGGAAAGAGATTTGAACAAACAATTCACAAAATAAGATATGGATGGTGAATAAACATATCATTCATCATAGAGAAATGCAAATTAAAACCATAATGAGATTCTATAACACACTTATTAGAATGGCTAAAATTAAGACTGACAACATCAAGTGTTGAAGAGGACATGGGGCAACTGGAACTCTCATACACTACTAGTAAGAATGTAAAACAGTACAATCACCTTGGAAAACATTTTGGCAATTTTTCAAAAGTTAAGCATATACCTACTGTAAGACCCAGCCATTCTACTACTAGGTGTTTACCCAAGAGTAATGAAAACATATGTTCATACAAAGACTTTTACAAGGATGTTCTTTACACCTTTATTCATAATAGGCAAAAACTGGAAACAACTCAAACATCCACTAATTGGGCAATGGATAAACAAAACATGGTATATCCAAATAATGGAATATTACTTAGTAACAAAAAGAAATGAACTACTGATATACACAACAAAATGAGTGAAACTCAAAAATCAATATGCTGAGTCAAAGACACCAGATCCAAAGATGTACAAATTGTATGATTCCATTTATATAAAATTCTAGAAAATGCAGGGTGTGTTATAGTGACATAAGCCAAATCAGGGGTTGCCTGGGACCAGGAGTGGAGGGAGGAATACTGCAAAGAAGCATGAGGTACCATTTTCAGTTGACGGGGATAGTCTGCATTCTGCTGGTGGTGATGGTTTCACAAATATATACATTTGTCAAAACTCTTCGAACTGTACCCTTAAAATGGGTGCACTGTATCGTATTAAATTATTTCTCAATCAATTTGAAAAAATTAAAGTACTATTTGGTTCATTTTCAAACCTACTGTCATTTTGATAGTTTCTTATTGTTAATGCATTTTAGTGATTCCTATTTTAATTTTTAAAAATATTTTATACCTGTTTATTTTGCATTCTATATCTGACAAATTCTGACAATTTCATTCTAGAAGATCCAAGTCTGTTATTTATTGTTTTTTGCTGACTCTTGCTTACAGAGGATTATTTTCCTGTGGGATTGGTGATCTCTGGTTGTAAGACTAGATTTCATTAATCTTAATCCCCTGAAAACCTGGGAGTCTAACCTGATGATGGTTTACTTCTGACAGAATTTGGATTTGCTTTGACAGAGATCCAGGGGAACTACTGAGCTGAGGGCACACCATTTCCTACCAGGTTTTCTGGTTTAATGGCAGGACCCAGGTTCAGCCACCTGGACTTAGCTCCAGCCCAAAGTTGAGTCCACCTTGCTCCTGCCCTCAGAGAAACCTGGCAAGCTCCTTCTACTCACATGTTCCAGTTCTAACTCATGAACTTCTGCTTTCCCCCAACATCCAAAAGTTTCCCTCCATCTTGCAAGCTCAACTACATGGTATAAAATATGGTACATGCAGAATAAATGTTTACAGCAAGAGCCTCAATGAGTCTGTCATACTGCATGTTTACACTTACCTTTCTGAGTCTCAGAGAAAAGAAAAATAATCCTTAAAAGGTAAAATGATGGCCCTGCTTTTAAAGGGTTTTGAATTGAAAATAGATATGGTAATATGCATCATATTCCTAACCCAGGCTCTTTCTCCAAATCTGATTATGGGCAGCAAAGCTAAGTGCTACTTATATATAGCTGTCCATTTTGTACCAACATTGAGGAGAGAAATGTTATAGGCCAGGGATAATGTAACAAAACAACTCCACAGAGGACAAGGGAGTCGTATGAAAATTTAGAGCATCATATTAATCCCAACTAAAATAACTTACAAAGAGAATGGCTATGGCTTTTCACAATTGTCAATATTTTTCCTTTGAATTTTTACCCAAACTATATTTTATTTATCCTCAGGAAATAATTTATAGTAATTTTAATTATTTGGATATTGAATATTTGCTCTATTTCAAATGTAATAGGCTACTTAGAATGACTAGCTTACCCACAGGATTTTTGAGGTTGACAGTGGTGGAGAGCTGTGTCTAATTCCAGATTTCAGTTCCTGTCTCTCTTTACATAAAAAAAAAAAATGGTGTAAAAAGTTCATTGAATGTTTTAATTAGCATGCAAGCTGAGTCTCAAATCCAAAGGAAAATCTAACACTATTTTTAGTTGCATCTAATGCAAGGTGAAAAGAGAGTAACACGTTGGAATAGTACAGGGTAAAGGATTATTCCTATTTACAATAATAATATAATCATTTAATGAGTACCCACCGTGTGCTAAGGGCTGAAGGAACATTTTGTTTTTTTCTGATTAATACATGACCATAGTGGGGAATTACAGTGGTTTATTGTTCTGGTTTATGATCTTGGTCTGAATTCAGGATAAAGCAGTGATGTGCCAGCTTCAGAGCCTCATATACTTTCCTTATTACCTGGCTGAGTCACAGGGATGTAGGTTCCTATTTTTTTCTTAGTCTCAAGTGTGTAACCAACCTGCTCAAAAACATTGCTTTGGTTAGCCAATCAGGAAACAGAAATTAAGGAACTGCCTCGTCCTGCTCTATTTTACTGAATGAACTTGCCTGAATCACTTGGAGACCAAATTCTTCCTGGTTACAGTCTGCATCACATTCAACTATTATCTGTGGGTTTCCTTGGCTGGGCAGCTAGGGGTGGCTAATGATGAGAGGCATATCCAAATCCCAGCAAGCCTCCTTAGGCTTTGAACTAAACTTTGGGACGTGACAGGACCTGGCAAAAATGGAAATACCTTCCCTGACATTTTCGCTCATGTTTTTCTAAATTCACTTTCAGATAAGGGCAGTGAGTTTGCTAGAGTGGGAAGTGCTGACAGACAAAGTGTAGTCTACTACAAAATTCTTCCTGGCACTCTAATTATCCTTTCCTTCTCTACTTCAGTATCACATGTAGCCATGTGTAGAATCATAAAATAATTATGCAGTGTACAAGCTTTCTGGGAGCATGTACCACTGTTTTCCTAATTCTTTATCTCTCCCATTGATCGTGGTGTGTGTGCATTGATCCAAGTCGGCCATCTGGTTAGGCAAGATAAGCGTGCTAGTGTCTTTGCATTGCACTGTCACGCGGGGAGGGGGCACATTTTGGCTGTAGGGAATTACGGGGGCAGGATTAGCCCTCTTCCTATGAGGAAACTGAATTTTAAATGCAATGTTGCAGCTGCATGGACCATGTTGCTAACTTCTGTTTTTGCCATGAACTGGGTAGATTTTTCTTCTCGTTCATATTGTCTTCAAAGGTACAGAGATGCCTTGTATTAAATAGAGGGGGTTGGAATGGAGAGAAGATTCATTTTTAACACATGTTAGACTTGCAAGTGACTGATACATTAGAGGATTTCTATATGGTAAAATTGCTTTCAAATGACTACAAAAGGCTGCTGAATAAAAAGCATTTTAAACTGAGACTTGTTGGGCACCCCCCCAAACAAATTTATTTTCGAGAGGAAAGATATTTGTATTAGTCTATGAAAAAAGAAAAAAAAGAAAATAGAAAAAATATATATGCATGTATCATAGCAGAAGGAATTACTGCATGAAGCCCAGAATGGGACTGTTGGATATACTCTTCATTTGTTTATCTGTTTCTTTCACGTATTGAAATGAATGTTTGCCCCAAGTTTATGACCACTGGGACTGACTGAATGTGCTATTTAATTCAAAGAGACTTTTTTCCAGCCCTGTTGGCCACTGTTGTTTTTAAAATTTGATTGCAGCCATTGTTGTCTCATATTCTGCAAATGTGTGGAAGACTCAAAAGCTTTTCCTCTAAAATTGAACAATTCTGTCAAAAAAGATTAGTTCTATTTTGTCTGCTGGGTGCTGACTATTCATGAATGTAAAGAGAGAGGGCTTGGGTGTCATACTAAGTTGCTAAGGTGGCTGGATTTCGGCTATTGACTTGAGGATACCAAACTGGAGGCTACAAAAGAGCAGCCAGAAGGAGAGGGAGAGACGGCCTGCCATGTGTTTAGCTATACCTTCTTTAGCTGCCCATTTATTTCTTTTGTTGCCAGAACTTTTATTGTCATACAGTTGAAAAAAATGTTAGACACAAGCTTCAGGCAGCACCAAGCAGAAAAAGGGATTAGCATATCACTAGGATCATCTTACACTGAACCAAATTCTTTTCAGGATGTATAATTAGCGAATACAGTCCTTTTTTTTTTTTTTTTTTTGAGCCTATGGACAGGAAAAAATGAGCTCAGATCTCTGGCTAGAATATTAGAGGAAATAAAAGACATTTGCCAATTTCAGAGAGATATATACATATTAACCGTTTCTTCGCAGAGCTTTTGCAATTCCCTCAAGAAACGTCTGGTGGAGTGGGAAAACTTGCTACAAATTCTGGTTATTGTCTCAGGTTTTCTAAAAGGGAAACACTCTGTAGTTGAACACGCTCAAAATTTTAGACCGATGAAATCAGATTCAGGATTAAATGAATGTAGAACTTTTCTGAGCAGGGGGAACTAAAAGGAAATGTGTGGTTTTCACACGATGATATTGTAGTCTGCAGAAGGTACTTTGACAGTAATTAAAAATATAATCGGGAAGTTAAAGGTAGTAAAATGTACATTTTAGGTCTGTTAGTAAATAATTCTGTGGGGCTCACTTAAAGCTGTCTGAAACTTCCTGTATAATTTGTGGGTGTTAAATACGTTTATCTGAAGTAAGAAAATGGAAGTCTTGGATTGCTTCCCTTTTAAATCCTCTTTTCTTCTTCACTTCTGTTCTCTTCTCTTCGTTGTACGTTTAAGCTGTTTTACACACAGCATGTAGGTAAAAGCAGATTTGTCTAATTAATTCATATTTAACTGGATGGATATCTATTTACATTTCCAGATATGCAGGCTTTTAGAGAAGCACATTGAGAGTGAAGGGAGAAAAGGAACCTTTTATGCAAAAGTGTATTTTTAAGAATTAACAGAATATTCACTAAAAGTAAAAGTGCTTATCTGCATACATCTCAGTTTAAATTTCTCAAGGTAGATGATGTTTTTGTTTAACAGAGGAGGTATTGCTATGTTGGTTTGTGTGCTTAGAGATTCTTTATTACAGTAGTTATTACTTACCTTCATTTTTTTTTCACTCTCCTGTGGATGGCATCACCCTGTGCCACTGTCCCCCCAGCCCCCAAATAAACCACAGAATCCTAGCTTTAATTCTGGTTCAGTTTCATATCATATTTCTTAAGGACACTCTTAGCTTGTCTTTGAGACACTAATTTTTTAAAAACACACATTTTAACTATTAACAAGAGTAATGCAAACTCAGTTCCATAGGAAGCAGCTATTTCAAGTTTTACAACCCTTAAGACACTAGGGAAAAGATTCATTGAGCTTTTCCTTAGAATTAGAGAACCCAAGCCTGGCTCTTTATTTTCTTATTGATTCTCTTTTGGAATTTTTGGTCAAATGTCTTTCTGTTGGCTAGAAACACACTGTGAACCTAGGTAGCACAGAAGACTCAATTGTGTTGTCTTCATTTAGAGAAAATCACTTTAGTTTGCAATGGTTATGTCTCCATGGAAGTTGATGTGCAGAATTAGAAACATGACAAAAAAGAAAAAATAAAAATAAAATTACTGTAAACATGTGAATTTGGATATCATTCTTTAATTACTTTAATTACAGCAGATAAAAGAGTCACTCTTTGTTATTTTAATATTTATAGTTTGTAACATCTATATTTTTCCTCTGACATTTACCTGTGGACAGAAATATCGGTGGCTACAAGGAACTAGCTACATACATAAGTTGCTCATGATATAAGATGGTCTTCAGTCGCTAACACTTTTACTAATTTTCTAAGGACACACTTTGATCAAACTTGCGATTTGCTATTCCCAAATCATTGGCTATTTATTATTCACATGAGTTTTTTGGTTTTGCACCTGCTCAGTTCACACTACTTAGATTCTTCTCATGCATAAGCACACTTACACCCTCACAGATCAGAGATGTGGGCTTCCTTTCAGGGGGACCAGCCCTCAGAAACATGGCTCTTAATAGTCTAGAAAATAAGAGAATGGTTCTTAAATCTAGAGTCCAAATTGTTGAATTCAGAGAAATGTAATGTCAGCCAGACATAGACTATCCTCTGTTGGGTAAACTAAAAGTGAGGTCTGAAGAGTTTTTTTTTCCAGGACTTGAAAGCAATGGCATTGCAGTATAGACGGCTTCGTAAAAAGCAATTTTAAGTTATTCTGGACCCTAGAATAGCACAATGTCGGGAGTAGACAGGGAAAAAAGGAGTGTGGCCAGGAATAAGAACTCAGCATGGGACAGAGAATTCAGAAAGGTAATGAAGTGGAGGGAAAGGCACAGAGAAGAGGTGATGACAAACTTTCTATTTTAGAGTTTTATGAAGACCAAAAACAGAGAGACAGTCAGAATATCTTTCTGAATATCAGGTTTGAGCTTTAAAATATAAGTCATTTGTGATTAACCAAAATATAGTTTGCTAATCAACAGAATCCATGTTTTTTTTAGCTCATCAATGTATCACTAGCAGTGCGATTTTTTATGCAGAATATTGCATATACTTTTTACATTGCATACATAGTATTATGCTATTCGGATTAACCTACTTGAACTTTCTTTGATATATTCATAATGTCCCTTGTAAAGTTTAACCTCCATGATGGCAGTAGCTATTTAATATAATGTGTCAGGCTAGGTGTGGTGGCTCACACCAGTAATCCCAGCACTTTGAGAGGCCAAGAAGGGCAGATCACCTGAGGTCAGGAGTTCAAGACCAGCCTGACCAACATGGTAAAACCCCATTTCTACTAAAAATACAAAATTAGCTGGGTGTGGTGGCACATGTCTGTAATCCCAACTACTGGGGAGGCTGAGACAGGAGAATCACTTGAACCTGGGAGGTAGAGGTTGCAGTGAGCTGAGATCACGCCATTGCACTCCAACCTGGGCAACAAGAGTGAAACTCAGTCTCAAAAAAAAAATAAAAAAATAAAAAATATAACGTGTCATCAAGTTCAGTGCCACACAGTCGTTAACACCCTTAGCTAAATTATTTTGAATTCTATGATTAGATATGCTTTAAAGATACAAATAAGATTCTCCAAAACATGGGTATGGCAAATATGACTCTAGCATAATAAACCTCATGACTCCTGTTAGGGATGAACAAAGAGACTTGCCTTTTTAAACATATAATAATGCTATAGTTCATATTTTAAAGATATTAGCTTATTTTAATGTATACAAGTAGGATTTTAAAACCGTTTTTTGCAGATAGGCTCTGTATAAATTATTTATTTTTCCAAATGTCATTTACTCTATATCACAAAATCCATGGCTTTTTTGACTCTGAATATGTACACAGCTATTAAGAAAGAGGACACGTTCCAGTCTTAGGGGTAAAAATTGTCATGTTGACAATAAGAATGTGTACATTTTTAACAAGGTGATAAAAGCATGGGTCCCTCTCAGACAAAACTACAAAGACAGATGTTATAAATAATGTTTAAAAGAGAATAACATTATGAGTGGTGTGTGTGACATATTCTGATTAATCTATTTTACTGATTATAATGTGAAAACAAGAGGCTATTTTATTTTAGTGGCTAGTTTTGATTGAGCTCTAACCAAGGTTGAGGTTCCACTCTAAGGGTTTTACAATGATCATCTCATTTGGTCCTAGTAACCCTATGAAATATGGGTTGTTATTATTATTATACCCTTCCTATAGAGGAGGAAACTGAGATTCATGGAGGTTAAGTAACTGGCCCTAGGTCATGCATCTGGTGGGTGGTGAAGCTGGGTTCAAAACCAGGTAATCTGACTTGAGTTTGTTTTAACCACAACACTACACTAGCCTTTTACATGTTCCATAGAATTGAGAATACAAAGTTACATCTAGGCTTGCAGGATTCTTATAGTGGGACATATACCTCTAGGCAGACAGAGAGGATGTATGTAGAGTCAATAGGACTAGCCAGATAGCAATTGTCATAAGATCCTGCACTCCCGGTTTGGAGTTTTAATCCAGGCCTCTAGATGCATAGGATGTGAGAGGTGGAAAGGAGTTAATAATTCATAACTTTAACCGTGTTATTTTACAAAGGAAGGAACTGAGATGCAGAGAGGTAAAATGACTTACACTGTCAATGGCACACTGAGACTAGAACTCCCAGTTCTCTTAAACACACACAGACACACACACACATCTTAACCTTTTTTTCTTTTGTACTTCTTGCTGCCAAGACATCTTTTAGACATAGGAAAATATCACTTTTGTTCTAAGTTAGGCTCACACTCACACTCATAGAAATGAATTTGCTCTGGAAAAACCTGTATTGCCTTTTGACTTGAATAGATGAGGAAATGGTCTACAATGTGACAAAGCAGAGAGCAGAGCTTTGAAGAGGAGTGATACGTTTTCTTTTTCCATTTTATAAATTCTCATCACCATTTTTCAAAGCCATTTTTTTTGGCTAATAAGTGTTGTAAGATATTTATTTAAGCAATGTTTTGGACTTGAATTCACAAAACTTTGAACTCTTAACCTGCTGCCACTAACTTAAATCTTGTTCAAATATAGAAGGTTAATTCAATATACATTTTTTCCTCATGTTGTCTATTTCAATTATTACAAGACCTGTCAAGGTAAACAATGATATGGCATTTTTGGCAAAAGATACACCTGAATTATAAAATGGTCGGCTCAGGCCTGTATCTGTGGCTTCATATCCCAACCACTCCCATGTTAGTTTAGTGTCACAAGTTAGCATTTACCAAGGAGGAAAGTGAGTTGGTCCCCAAAGAAAAGGAGTTTTGTTTTTACTACTGGGAGAATGTAGTCTTCATTAGGTAAACAAAGAGGGTTTTCATTACATTGTAAACACATTTCACAAAAAAAAAGACCCCATTTAAGTTTCTTTTTAAAGAAACTGGAAAATATTAAGAGAGTTAATTGGAGGTCACTCAAATGACAATTAATGAGCAGGCCCAATTATCTTCTGACTACTGTGGGGCTTAGAGATGTTTTTATCTTTTATTTATGGCATGAGTTTAAAATGTGGGCATGCCAACCCAAGGAGAGGCAGGCACAATATTAAATGACAGATTTCTCTATTTATATTTAAATAACCATCTGCATGAAATTATGCACAAATCATGGAATAATTCCTAGCAGAAATTACTGTTTAGAAAATAAAAAAAAATCTGAGACATGGTGTGCTTTTCATATTAAATTGCCCATTTCCAGAACATCACATACATTTGCACAATGTAAAGATGCTGCATTGCAGGACCAATACAAATTGCTCACAATGTTAATGAAGATGGATAGGGAAGGCTGAAAAACATTCATTTATGAGCACAAGAGAAAACGAGAGCAGCAATGTTCACAATCTCTACTTTAATTTTTTTGCCTTCATAATATCCAACTGAATGATGGTAACTTTAATAATACAGCTCTTGGGGAGGTTTTGTGATACATTTTTATTGTCGGTTGTGAATATGGTCTACTTTTTCCCATTTGGGGTGAAAATTGTGCATGTGAAGTTTGGAGGCTTGCAGCTAAGCTAGGAAAAAGACTCTTACTCTGAAGAACCATGAACAGGGTAGACTGACTACAAAATTTAAATAACCTTTAAAATCAAAAAGAAAAAATAATACTTCCTCATACTAAAAAGACTCCCTTTCCAACTAAAGATGTGTTACTTTTCTCCCTCCCTCCTACCCCAGGTAAACCATCCACCCTTCCCAAAGCTCCTCAGCCAAGGGGCAGCTGTGGTTGAATCCATGGAGAGTACGACATGTTCTAAAGACAGGGAGATCTGTGCCAGGACGACAGCATCAGGACCTCCCTTGGCCCATTGCAGCACACCACCCTTTGACTAAATTGTAAGAGGTTGAGGAATGAGCATGTGTATCGGGAAAGGAGGGGCCACCCTTTACCAATCAGTGAAGGGACCTGATGCTGCCCCACCAAGGCTTCATTTCCACTGTTCCCACCAACTCCTTCCAACACCTTACATCCAGCTTCATCTCTCAGTTAGCCAGGACTCCTTGATATCCCTGGACAATTACTGGACTTTCCTTTGCTTTGAAGGTAGTATCTCCATTTTCCAACATCCCTCAGAAGAGTGAAATCAAGGCATAGAGTCACTCAATCAGATATTTCAAAAAGCTGCTGCTCCACAGGCCCCATGATAATTGAGTTCTACTCATTCGATCATCCCTGTTCGCTAATTTGTTTACTCGTTTGTTCAACAAATATTTGTTGAGGTCAGTTCTATGTGAGATACTGGGAATACCACTGTGGACAAGAAAGATACAATCCCTGTCACCACAAAGCTGACAGACCCATGAGCAATACAAGATACTAAAGGTAAACAAAGGATACATAACCCAGACTAAGGAAGTCAAGGAAGACTTCCCAGAAGTACAAATCTAAGCTAAGACCTGAATTGATTGAGCATCTATTTTGTGCAAGATGCTGCACTGGATTCTGAGGTCTAAAAATAACTATGAGTTAGTCTTACCAGCTGGTAGGAAGGGTACAAGTAACAACAAGCAGATATAATTAGTGCCATTAAGTAGGAACAACACATGTTTAGGAAGAGGGACCCATTCCAATTTGGAGGGCAGAGAAAACTTCATGAACAAAATGATTTAAAATTAGTCTTGAAGAATGATTGGACATGAGTCCAGAAGTAGAGTCAAAAGCCAGGCAGTCCCAGTGAAGAGCTATGAGCAAGGCTGCAGAGATGAGAAATTCTGAGAGACAAGAGTGGTTGTGTTTTCCTAGAGAGTAGGAAGAGCAGGAGGATATATGCTGAAGAACTCTGGAGAAATGGACGATGTCTTTTGGAGGACTGACTGCCCCAGGGAGGACTCAATTGCAGGCACTGCCCTCTGGGTGTTGCTCTACTAGCCCACCCTCGCTGATGTCCTTGGAAGGGGCATGAGGTATGTGTGCCCAGGGACCCCATGGGGCTTAGGACCCACTATTCCTACAAATAAAGAACAGCCGGGGGCTGGATCACTTGGACCGTTCACAAGTCCTAGGAACCAAGGTGCCTTCTTAAGCCCTGAGGCACACAATAAGATCTTATTGCAGAAGAGCTTGAACAATGTTTGGGTAGCCACTCTGGTCCAGTCTCTGTACAGAGATGAAGAGACCCGCATGGATATGGTGCTAACATTCAGCGAGGGAATAGCCGTGACCTGTAAGAAATCATTTACAACATAATATAGAAATTGTTCAAAGGAGGTTTTTTACAAGGTGTAAAAGGATCAGGGAAGAAGGTGCCTGTGGGTAGGGTCTGGGGATTGTGGGGGTGGAGGGCAGTAAAAAACAGAGGGTGACATAAATGCTAAGACTTGAAGGTGGGAGAAAAGTTTTCTGAGTCTACTAGGATGTTCCTGACATAGGCAATAACATACCATGGAGATATACCAGAACATAATATGCTCACTAAATATACACACATATATACATACATACACACATACATAGCACTCTTTCCAGAATGGCTATGGTATAGAGGATGTGGAGAGATGATATTGAACAGAAAATCAGAAGCCAACCTTCAAGTTGCTTCTATGTTATGACATCTAGATCTTAGATGACAGCCATTGAAACTTTCTGGGAAGCAGCGATGTGATAAAAAGGGGACAAGATGGAGGCAAGGAGTTGAGTGATGATGGTAATTCATCACCTAGCCTGGTTCCTCAATGGGCCATGTCTTAGCTACTTAATAAACAGCAAATTGGAACCCTTCAGTAAATAGTTGAACTGAATGTCTTTAGCGGGTTGGCAAATTAAGATGGAGAGGAAGAAAGAAAGATAAAAGAGCTATTCAGACATAGAATTGACAGGACTTTGGATTTAAATGTATAAGTCAGGGAAAGGGGAGTACAAAGTCTAGGATTAGCCCAGGTGTCTCCAGCTTTAGAGGAGCAGTGGAGTCACCACAAGACAGGGACTAGAGGAAGAGAAGCAGATTTGCACAGGGAAGAGTCCAGTCTTGAACATGTTGTGTTTTAGGTACAAGTGCAAATAATGACTGGAAACTCCGAAGAAGATCTAGACTAGAGGTATCATTTGGAAGTCACTGGTTTACAGTGTTTGTTGAAGCCACGGATATGGTTAAAGTTGCCCAGAGAGAACAGACAAAGTAAGAACACTTGAGACAAAACCCTAGACACCACCAGTGTTTTAGGGGTTGCTTCTGTGAAGAAGCAGCCTAATCTCAGAGTTGAACGCTGCAGGGAATAAAAAGAACTCTATGAAGATAACTTGTGACTACCGCCATAAGGCTCATGTTGACATCCACAAGATTTTCGATACTGCAATAGTGTTATCTGGGTAAAACTACAAATCTTAGAATGCTACATCTTTTCCAGAAATTGAAATGGATGAAATATGAAAATAAGTTATAGTCACAGTTCATTTATAGGCTCCGGTAAGTTGAGAGCTTGGACTCTGTTTACTCTTGCCTCCCCTTAACCACTAGCTATTCCAAGACCCTTTCAGTTTCCAAATATGCCATACCTCTGGGCTTTTGCAGCTGTTTTTTTTGTTGTTGTTGTCACCCTGGGATGCCCCTCTCCTCATTACACCCTGGCATCCCTGCAACTCCCTACCCCCATTTGCTTAGTGGTGGCCATTTGTTTTCAACACCCATCTAAAGCACCCCCTCTTTTGGGCATCCTTTATCCCTAAGCCCCAGCACTCCCCGCCCCCAGAAGACTTAGCTGCCTTTTCTCTGGTTTCCCCCTCTGGGCTCCCAAAGCACATTGACACACTGGATAGTAATGATCAATTTTCTGGTCTGTTTCCTCTCCCACATTATAGATAGGTAAATGCTTCTTGCCATGCCCATACTCCCAGCACACAGTATGCACAATATACAATATCTGACATATAGCAAGCGTCTGTTAAACATTGTTGAAAGGTTACAGAAATATGGATCTTCAGCCGGGCATGGTGGCTCACATCTGTAATCCTGGCACTTTAAGAGGCCGAGGCAGGTGGATCACCTGAGGTCAGGAGTTCGAGACCAGCCTGGCTAACATGGTGAAACCCAGTCTCTACTAAAAATACAAAAATTAGCCAGGCGTGGTGGCAGGCGTTTGTAATCCCAGCTACTGGGAGGCTGAGGCAGGAGAATCACTTGAACCCAGGAGGCGGAGGCTGGAGTGAGCCAGGATCGTGCCACTGCACTCCAGCCTGGGCAACAGAGTGAGACTCCATCTCAAAAAAAAAAAAAAAGAAAGAAATATGGACCTTCTTCACCCTCCTTGCTCTCTTTCTGCCTCTTAATTTGCCTGCCTTTTAATTTGATAGAGATTGGGAAAGGAGTTTCAAAATTCCCTACTGACTTTGTCAACTTCTCCATTGATAACCTTTTTCTCCTTACCCCTTTTGCTACAAGTCCAATCTCAGCTTGCCAGAACACCACACTCTTAATGGAACTCCTTTCTGTTCAGCAGTCCTGGACAGCACACACAAGAGAGTCTGAATGTTATGTGTGTGGTATTTCAGAGAGAAGTGGTAGGTTTAGGAAAAAAAAAATGGTATCTATTCTTGGCCAAGTAGGAAATTGGAGCTGACATAAAAAAGAACATTAGGTGGAAAAGTCCCTGTGAGGAGTCCAGGTCCCTTGGGGAATCTCCCTGGTCTTGGAACCGTATGAAGATCCTGAGGCAAATACTCTCTTTTGTTGTTGTTTGTAGGTCATGAGTAGGCAATGGGTGATGGAAGACAGCAAGGGGCTGGGGAGTAGTAAAAAGACGTAGAAGCAGCAGCAAAGTTGTTGACTATCTCTTGTAGCATAAGTGATAAATATGGTAATACTGGCTAAAGAGATCACAGGAGAGGATACGTGTTGATTAAAACATCCTGGAGAGTCTCCAAAATGAAGTTAGATATTTAAAAAGAATTGTCCTCTTCTCAATATTATGTTTTGACACCCCTTGTGGGAACTTTTCTGTTGGTGGGGAGATCCACGTCCACACATTTTACTGTGTTTTCTGCTCTCCAGGCACAATAGACTATAAAAGAAGTCAGGAAATCCCTGCTCTTGCCCAAAGGAGCCTGTCCCAGGGCAGGCTGAGCGGTGTTATCCCAAGAGAAATCCAGCATGTGCAACCTTACCTATTTTCCAGTTTTTACCAAAGCTTGTTCTAGAAAATTATAAAGAGTGGCTTATCTTAACAGCCATGTGAGTCCTCAGTGGCCAATCAGAGGAGAGTGATTTTAGCAAGACAAATCTAATCAGCTAATATCAAGACAGCGGGAGGGAGGTGCATTCTAAGTAGAAGTGGGACCGTAGAAAGGAGGCAACTCTTCCTATAGCCATGGACAAGTTTCACGGCATCTGAAGACAAAATGGCTTGAGGCTTAGTCATTGTTTAAAAGCCATTCCTCAAATTCCTTGTTTACTGTCAGCACCTTCAGTTGTGGGCTCTGTCACTTTAGCTGTTAATGGGACTAAACACTTATGCCAACAGATTAAGCCTTGCTGAAACATTAAGAAAATTGGCCCAAACAGAGTTTAGATGGATTGTTGTTTAGTGGCTGTTTCTTTTGGGTGGGGAGAGGGGGAATGATTGTCCCAAGACAATGGCTTTCTGATACCAGTGAAACAGTGACAATTGTGTAAGAGTTACTGGTAGATTTTCTGCTAAAGGAAAGAGATTGTTAAAAAAGCAAACATTTAATTTCAGTCATTTGGACTGACTACACAAAATACAGATGAGACTTTCTGAAATTAAAACTGACAAATACATTGAAGCCCATCACAAGTCTTGGGAAGGTTTTTTTTTTTTTTTTAAAGTTACAATAAATTTCCAGAAGAAATGAAAAATCACTATGCCTGTCATTGCAAAAGGATCCTCCAGGCCTGTAGGTGATATTGAAGGTGGAAAACTTTTCTTTGTTACACTAGTACCTTTTAAGATTTGTCAAACCTATTTCTTGTCATTGAGAAGAGGAGCAGTGCCTGCACAGTAGATGTATTTAACTTCAAAAACAGTTTTTCAAGCCTTTCAGACACCATAACCCTCTTCATGTAAATTCATATATCTTTACTTGTCATGTCTTCTTAAGCAAGGATTTTTTAAGGTGGCTTTTAAAAATCTTTTTCCAAGAAAGAATCAAGAACAACTAAATGCTTCATTTTGATTCCAAGTCTTAAACTTAGTTTGGAAGGGGCTTAACATTAAAAGAATTAGAACACTGTTTGATTATTTTTATAATCAGAAAAAATATTAAAATCTTTCAGATTAAGACCTCTTTGGTGGGTCAAAATGGAATGGAAAGTTGAGTTTGAATTTGGAAATAAAAAGTTTGTACTCTGTGATGGTCTTTGGTATATGTGTCATGAAAAACACACGATTTGCATTTGTTTGCTAGGAAGAAGTAGATGGAATGATGAATGGCTGTGTTATCTATCTCACTAGCTCTCCTTACATTTGCATCCATGGCCAAGTTGCTTGTTCCATATTTATTATCATGAATGACACATTTCCTTTTGCTGGATACTTACTGGTAATTTTTACAACAGTTCTTATAAAAGATGGAAGAAAGGAAGGGAGGAAAAAAAGGAGGGAAGTAAAGAGGAAAGGAAGGAAGGAAAAGGAAAGGAAAGAAAAGGGAAAAGAAGAGAAGAAAAATAGAAATCTGCAGTGCTTTCTCTAAATGCTAATATTCAGAGAGGTGCTGAAATTTCTGTGATTCTAATGTCTTTGGAAACTTCAAACTTGACTTTGATTAACCATGTTAATAACCAGGGTGCTTCTTTTTAGCTCTACTCCTAATGTCACTTCACCAGAACTGTAAAGACATGCTCATAATATTTGCTTTTCATCTAAATGAAGAAGGCAATGCTAAGCAAAAAAAGTATTTAGCAGTGCATATAGGATTGAAGCGATGATAATCAGGCACCCTGGTAATTGAAGCTTTTGGGGAGGGGGAGAGAACCTTTCTTCTGGATCCTTCAGTCTGTTTAATAGGATAAAATTAGCTTGAGTGGTTTGGTGTTTGAAGAGGATGTGATGTAATTGGCAGTGCCTCCTGGGTTTGCTGCTGGACAAAGCAATCAGGTGGAGACACGGGAGGGCATGAGAAGCTCTGAAGTACGCATCTCGGCTTCTGCCATCCTAATTAGCCTAAATTAGCTATGCCAGTTTTCTGCTTGCTTTTGAATTTCCCTGCTAATGCTACTTTCAGGGCTGAAAGGAAAGAAATATGAAATGCCCACCAAGCTCCTATCTAATAGACGATGACAGAGTCTAAAACTGGACAGTCAGGTTTTATCGTTAAGCCCTTAAAAAGGGAGTGACTCACAGGCAACGCAAATGGGTATGTGGGGCACAAACCATACGGACCGATGGACGCGGCCACTGGTCCTGTGTGATGAGGAAGTTTACAAAGCGTCTGTCTGAAATGGATAATTTTGAGAATTTTCCACACATCACTCCAAGGCCTCACCTGAGTATTATAATATTGACTATTTAACTGGTAATGAACTAGGTAGAACTTCTCACAGCAAACATGTTTCTTCTTAGATCAAATTTCAACATCTGGGAGGGCCAAAGGAGGCATTTGTGGGTGGGGGAGGTGCTGCCATTTTTAAATGTTTCAGTTCTGACCCCAGTTAGTTAATTGTAACTGTGCAACGAGATTTGCAGTACATTCAGAGTAGTTTGCACAAAGCTATTTTAATTGGAGGAGTATTTGGGTAGAAATAAATAATATCTCAACCTAAAAGTCACAGATTCTTTTTTTTTTTTTTTTGATTGCCAATGAGTAAAACAAAATTCAATGGTGTATATACCAAATAATAAAAGCAAATAGGGCCTGAGTATGGTGGCTCATGCCTGTAATTCCAGCACTTTGGGAGGCCGAAGTGGGCAGATCACTTGAGGCCAGGAGTTCGAGACCAGCCTGGGCAACAGGGCAAAACATCATCTCTACTAAAAATACAAAATTTTTCCAAGTGCGGTGGTGCACACCTGTAGTCCCAGCTACTCAGGAGGCTGAGGCACGAGAATCACTTGAACCCAGAAGGTGGAGGTTGCAGTGAGCTGAGATCCCACCACTGTACTCCAGGCTGGGTGACAGAGACTCTGTCTCAAAAAAAAAAAAAAAAAAGCAAATGGGAAATTACTTAGTCATTTTCTATAGTCATCCAACAAAAGCACAGTTTTCTCCAAGTCTCCTGTCATTGGTCCTCAGAGATAAACTTGCAGTTACTCCTAGACAGGTGTTCTGAGTGCAAATGTCATTAGGTTTTTCATTTAAAATAAGTAAGCCCTGAACATCTAAAGCCAAATGTTCAAGATGAGTATCAGAAACACACACACACACATGCACACACACACTACAAGGAACTGTGTACTTTATTTTATGCATTTAATGTTATGTATCAAATGGTTATTGAGCCCTACAATGTGGATGGCTCTGTGCTAGGCCCTGTAGGGGATGCCAGAAATCTCACTGGTATTTGTCAATGTTCCCCTGTAGAAAATGGCCAATAAACGCATTTTCAAAATTTTCTGAGAATGGCTAGAGAAAGAAGAGGTGGGTGGATCCAGGTTTTAGTGGATGTGAAAAAATTTGAGAGCCTCTTTAGGAAAAATTGCTGTCCCCACCAACACTGGAAGGCACCTGTGTAAGTTATAGGCCCCAAAGCTTCACATTTATTAGCTTCAGGGCAAATCTGCTTCTGGCCATGACAGCTGTCCTCAGGTGCACCTGCTGTCCTCCTTACATGCTCAGGAGCCCTGGTTCCTTGCTCTTCAGAGACACAAACTTCATGATTTCAAAATATTATCGTTTTGCAACTTGGCTTGATAACTCAGAGAGTGGCCAGGGGCAATTGCAGACTGCACAATAGGCATGGTTTGATTTGTGTCTGAACATTAACAAACAGATCCTGTGAGACTGGGTGGTGCTCAGGTGGACATGTATGATACCCTGCAGTGTACTTTGCAATATATTGTGGTGCAACACTGCACATGGGCCCTGTTTGCTACAGCTCCTTAGGCCATTTCCAGGATCCTTTCACCCAATGACTCTGGCTCTTAGCAATTGGGAATGGCATTGTTGAAAACTTTCCATTGTGAAATTCTGTGTTTGTAAAGTGCACAGAAGCCATGTGTTAAGATTACATATGGTTGTGAATGACTCACTAATTTTCAGACTTCAGTTTCTTTAGGAGTTAGGTTTCTGTGACACAGCTCCTTCCAAACCCCAATGCAATATTTTTCTTTTCTTTTTGAGACAGGATTTTGCTTTGTCACCCAGGCTGGAGTGCAGTGGCAAAATTATAGCTCACTGCAGCCTTGATCTCCTGGGCTTAATTGATCCTCTTGTCTCTGCCTCCTGTGTAGGTGAGACTGCAGGCATGCACCACAATTTCCGGCTAATTTTTAAATTTTTTGTGGAGGACGGGCTCTTTCTATGTTGCCCACGCTGGTCTCAAACTCCTGATCTCAGGTGATCCTCCCACCCCTGCCTCCTGAAGTGCTGGGACTACAGGCATGAGACATCACACCCAGCTCCCCCAGTGCAATATTTTCATTCCTATTTACACATAGTACAATGCAACCTTAGTACTGGGCACTAGAAAGGGAAGGAGTGTATAATTCTCCATGCAAGCTTTATGAAAATTTTTAATTCACTTTGAATTCCAATTCTAATAACTAAATTTAATCTGCAGTTTATGCATAACTTTTACGACATATGATTTCATTTAAATTGTGTTTACTCTTCACTTTCAGAAGTCCTAAGATAAAGGTGTTCATTGGTTCAAGGCTACACACAATTGCACATTGTGAATTATTTAATGTCACCAAATTCTATCCCCATGAGTGGTTAAAATGATCAATATTATGTTATGTCTATTTTACTGCAACTTTTTAAAAAAAGTTAAGGACCTTGGTGGAGAATGACTGGGAGTAGGAGGGGCACAGCTCTGATGCCTAATACAAACTGTGGAGTTATTACCTAATTGACGTGCTGTTGTTTAAGCACTGATTTTTGGACAAATAAATTAGCAATGATAGTCATATAGTTCCGCAAGAAAAACATCCATGCATTCATTTATTTAACATAATTCCTAGGTGTGACAGGAACAGTTCTGGATGCTGGAAATGTAGAAACGAACGTAAAAGAAATGGTTCTGCCTTCATGAACTTCCAGACTAATAAACCCAGTAAAGGAAAATAACAAGACCATTTCATATAATGTTAAAGACTATGAAAAAAATAGGTAAAACCACAAAGAGATACTTCTTCCAATCTGTTGAGATGGCTACAATTTTTTAAAACAGGAAAACAACAAGTGTTGGCAAGGATTTGGAGAAATTAGAACCCACAGGCATTGCTGGTGGGAATGTAAAACCATGCAGTTGAGGTTCCTCATAAAGTTAAACATAGACCTAGCATATTACCCAGCAATTCAACACCTGGATACATACCCAAAAGAATGGAAAGTAGAAACTTGAAGAGATACTCATATAACCATGTTCACAGCAGTCTTACAATATCCAAAAAGTGGAAACAGCCCAAGTATTCATCAATAGATAAATGGGTAAACAAAATGTTGCAAACATACGCAATGGAATATTATTTAGCCATCAAGAAGAAGAGAATTCTTACTCGGTGCTGCACCACAATGAGCCTTGAAAACATTATATTTAGTAAAGGAACAGAAGGACAAATATTGTATGGTTCCACTATATGAGGTACCTGTAATAGTCAAACTCATAGAAGCAAAATACAATAGTGGTTGCCAGGGTTTGTGGGGAAGAGAGGAAAAAGGGCAGTTTTTGTTTAATGGGTGGAGAGTTTATATTGGAAATGATTTTTTAAATGGGGGGTATAGATATTAATAGCAGTGATGGTTACACAACATTGTGAATTATTTAATGCCACCAAATTCTACACTCATGGATGGTTAAAATGATCAATATTATGTTATGCATATTTTAACCACGATTTTTTTAAAAAGTCAAGGATCTTGGTAGAGAAAGACTGGGAGGGGGAGGAGCACTTGCTAAGACTCTAAGGTAGGAGCAAGCTTTTGAGGAAGCAAGAAGGCAGGTGTCCCTGGAGCAGAGTGTAGAAGGGCCCTGCTGGCCAAGCTGACTGTGAAGCCAAAAGCACAGACTTCGGTGCCCCTCACTCGCACAGGCCCCTGCAAAAGAGCTGTACCGAATTTTCCATTTGCAATCTTTAATCCTCCTTAAAGGAGGGCCCTTATATTCTATAAACTTTAGTCTCCACGGAAACCTGGATCTGCTACTGGGAATAAATGATAGAAAATGAGACCTGAACATTAGCATTAGAGGAAGTGACGGTCATGTGTAGATAGAGTGACAGCTCACTTTTGTATATATTGTTGCTTTGGGAAATTAAATTTATGTGTTTATTCATATACTCACTCATTATGTTACTTATTCATTTGTTCAACAAACATTTATAAGGCCCCTAATGTTGTAGGAATTTTCCTTAGTTCAGCTAAAAACAGTGTCCTTGTCACATGACGATGAGAGATTAGGCTCGCAGACACTTTGAAGGGTGAGAAAAATGGAACTTATTGGGCAAAAAGGAAAAAAAAGGGAAACGGGAACTCTCAGCAGAGCGACAGTCCTGCTAGTATAGGTTTCCCGCCTCGCAAATTGAATCCCAAGTACCACGCAGGAAGAGGCGGGGCCGGGCTCCTCCGCCCTGCAAACAGCGCGAGCTTCCGGAGGCTCCACCCCACTGCACACTCCTCCCAGTGCGCAGGCTGGTCAGAGGCTCTACCGGGCCCCGTTTATACTTGGCTGTCTCACTAACATGCCTACCATACACTGAGCCTTGGAGGAGATAAAGAAGACACCCACAGCCCTAAGAAAAAAGAAACACCAAAGCAATTATAATATAAAGTCTAGAAACATTTCTGAATATTGAAACATTGAACTTTTCTCATCACCCCACTGGATTGTACATTCTCGGAAGACAGGACCTCTGGAATCATCACATTTTATAGCTACAAGGGACTTAAAATGTTGTTAAGTTGAACCTCTCATTTTACATCCAATAAACCCAGGCTCAGGGAAGCTAGGTAACTTGTCTAAGACCAAGGAAATAATTTGTAAGACTCCAAAGTAGAAGGCAGTCCTGCCTGGCACCCAGGGCTGGTCTTGTTCCACTATTCCATGCAGCCATGTTGCCCTGGGCTCCTTCCAGGTCTCCTGCTTCCCTTTTATCCCGTACATTGTCTAATCTAGTGTTCCAGACATCATGAGCATTCTGTAAACAGGAATTTGGCAGTGATGGTCTTGTGTAGATAAGAGTGACAGCTCTGGAATTTCTACCTGGGATGGTCTTCTGGATTGCCATATGTATTTACTTAGCAACTGTCCTCACTTGGATAAAATGTCTATTTGGGTGACTTGGAGGAGGCAGTTCTGATAGCGATCATGGTAAATTCAAGTCTTCCAAGCCCCCCACCTCATTGCTACCATTGGACAGATGACAAAGAGTTGCTGGCTCATGCTTTTGCTGCTTGCTGTACTTCTGTAACCCTTAATTTCCTCATTACTGACATGAAGGTTGTTATGAGAATTATGCGAGATAATATATGCTAAGATCTTAGCACAGCACTAGGCACATGGTAAGTACACAATCAGTATTAGCTTGTGTTATTAGTGTTATTGTTATTCATGCTGAAAACTATCCCTATGGATTTCAGTGAAGGAGGCTTGTATTATGCTTCTTTTTTTCTTTTTATCTTTTTTAACAGGGTCTCACTTTGTCACCAAGGCTGGAGTGCAGTGGCGCCATCACAGATCACTGCAGGCTCAACCTCCCAGGTTCAAGTGATCCTCCCACCTCAGCCCCCTGAGCAGCTGGGACTACAGGTGTAAACCACCATACCTGGCTAATTTTTATATTTTGTTTTTTGCGGAGGCGGGGGCTTCGCCGTTACTCGAGCTGGTCTCAAGCTCCTGGGCTCAGGCACTCATCCCAAGGCCTCGGCCTCCCAAAGTGCCAGGATTACAGGTGTGAGCCATGGCACCAAGCTCATTGTGGTCAATATTCTAAACCTAAGAAATTGAGTTTGGGAATTTATTTCTCCAAAATCTAAGGGATATATACAAATGAAATATGATGATAACTGATTAAGAAACCTTACAAATAAATATTGGCCATGATTCTGTCACCATTACCATTTAAAATCCACTCAAATTCGCATCACCCCAGCTCAAGAGTTACCCAAATAGCAGAGTAATTGAAAACCACATTCTGTGCCTGTCCTTATATAAATTGCTGTTTGCCTCAGGCTATTTCCCAGGCTGTAAATAGATTTTAAAGATGAAACACTGACAGAAGTGTGCATTCAAGAGGCAGGATAATCAAGAAGGCTTGAAAATGATTAAGGTGTTACAGTCAAAACAAAAACCTGAAGCAAAGTTTGCAGTTCTCTCTTGAACACTGACCAACTTGTTTATTTCCCATTGTGTGAACAATTATATCATTGCTCGCTCTACTAATTTCAACTTTTACCCAATAAAAACTAAATACTCTTGTCATGCATTTATTTTCTCCTGAACTGAAACAGACTTAGGTATATAGAATGCATAAGATGGTAAACTCCATGGGAATATGAGAAATGCTTTGCGTATTTCTTGAGAGGAGGAAAGTTGTGCTGACTCATATTACCTTCTTCCTAGGTTCTCACAGCTCCTCACTCTGCAAATGTTTGTCCCTAGAATAGAGGTGAAACTTGAGAAGCACCCACTGTCTGTTTGCAGTGGAGAAAATGTCTATGGAAATATTAGCCTGCATTGCTTCAAATCTTGATGGGGCTTGAGGAGACAATTACAGACATTATGCAAAGTTGTCTGACGTATCTGTGGCTTTTCTTTTCTATTTCCAGACTTTTTCCTTTATACATTTAAAACCTGGGGTTCAATTTGCAACACAGCACCAATCTGGATAAATTTCTTTTGCAAAAGCTACAGGTGGCTTCTCTTAAAACATCAGGATAAGGTGGGAGTTACTTGAACACTTACCAAATTTGTAGGACGCAAGCTTATTGAGTAAGTAATTCAGTAGAACCAGTTAGTAAGTCACAGCCAGGAGGCAGGAATAGCAAAAGGTAGTGGCAAGTTTCATTTTTTATTGTTTTTAGGTGATTTAAACCTAATTTAGAACTTGCTTCTGAAGACGGCTTACAACTTAGAAGCAGTGGAAGTTTCTAATACATTAAGATATAAATTCGGCCGGGTGTGGTGGCTCACACCTGTAATCCCAGCACTTTGGGAGGCCAAGGTGGGCGGATCATCTGAGGTCAGGAGTTCGAGACCAGCCTGGCCAACATGGTGAAACCCCATCTCTACTAAAAATACAAAACTTAACTGGGTGTGGTGGTGGGCGCCTGTAATCCCAGCTCCTTGGGAGGCTGAGGCAGGAGAATTGCTTGAACCCGGGAGGTGAAGGTGGCAGTGAGCCAAGATCTGACCACTGCACTCCAGCCTGAGCTACAGAATGAGACTCCGTCTAAAAAAATACATAAATAATATATAAATTCATGGTGATCTCTATTATATCACCTTATCTTACATTCTTTGCAGCATTTATCGCCATTGTCCATAAACCTTTCGGTTTACTTGTGAGTGGGTTGGTTTATTGTCTGTCTCCCCAGGCTAGAAAGGAAGCTCCATAAAAATAGGAGCCTTGCCTGTCTTGCCACCCCAGACACAGCACCTGTGGGCCCTCCGCAAATGTTTGCTGACTCAATCAGCCTGTACTTCAGTAGAGACGTTTAACTCAAATTATGCTCAAGAGGAACAGAGCCTTGGGGGTCCACAAGTGGAATGAGGTTAATTTCATTGCTGCAGTTCAAGAATGGAGTTCCTCCCGCTTCCCCATTGCCAGGAAAAAAAAAATAGTTAATATATAAAGCTTCACAATTTATAATTTTTCTCCTTTACATATCTCATGCCTTGGTTTTCTGTGACTTCCTAATCAGTTTGCAATCAACATAATGACAAGCAAGTAGTAACCTGATACTGTTAGGAAATTTGGAAACAGACAACGGCGCTAAATTTAGCAAGTTCTAAATATGCTTGTAATCTATTTACCACAATTAAAAAATAGATAAAATTAGAATATAGATTAAAAGTTTATATTTAAAATAGTTTATGAAATATATATATATTTATAGTTCTGGAGCTGAATGGTGGTGATGGTTGTACAACAATGTGAACATATTTAATGCCACTAAGCTGTACACTTAAAAATTGTTAAAATGATGAATTTTATGTTACACATAGTTTACCATAATTTTTTAAAATCATTAAAAAATATATACAGCCAATAACTACTGAGTAATTGAAATGTGGCTCATGCAACTAAGGGATTGAGTTTTTAATTTTACTTAATTTTGATTCATTTTTATTTAAATCCAAATAGCCACATGTGCCCAGCAGCTACTGTATTGAATAGTACAGGGCTAAATGCCTGAAGAATTTCATTTAAATAATGCATTTTAGCATGCTAATTTTAAAAGTTATCATTTGAATGGATTTTCCCTTGCTTTTTGTTTTCTAACTTTTTGTTATGAAATTGTCAATCTTACATAAAAGTAGGGAGAATAGTATAATGAATATCCACTTGCTCGTCATAGAGATTTAGCAATTGTTAATATTTTGTTATATTTCCCATAGTAATTTTTGAGATCCAACTACTCTAATGAGTTGAGGCCAAAGCTCTGAAACTGAAAAGGGTTTAGTCTGACATCCAACTCTGGACTCAAAACCAACTCCATTGGCACTGCCCTTCCCTATTGTTAACTAGTTACATTTTCGTTTTCATATTTTCTAGGTAATGGTGCCAGACATGCTAATAATATAATCACAGTTATTTGTGAACACATTCGTAACTTCTAAATTCATTTCAGATTTGAGCTGGGATTGTTTTGCTATTAGATTGTGACTTCTTTGGGTGGGTGGGTGCTAACAGTAAAATGTCACCAGTCAGTGTGTGACACCTCAAATGACACACAGGTGTGACCCAGCAAGTATGGCCCAGAGGCCAGATTAACTGGTTCTTTAAAATTTATATTCACATTTAATTTGGCCTGGAGGTATGGCTATAAAATAGTGATAGCTGTAAGACACTGTGACAAGATGCTTTAATATAATGATGTAGTTGTGGTTCTAACCGTTACTGTGATTATTGAGAACAGCTGAATTCTAGCTTCACTCTCTTCCTTTGGGGCTGTCCATTGGCATGGTTAGAAAGCTGGTTAATTGCGAGTCAAACATGTGCAACTAAAATGGGGCAGGAAAAAAAGCACCATGTCCCAACAAAGCACCTAAAAAAATGCAATTCCAGAACCACAGGGAAACATGCAACTCTACCCAGATTTCTATAATGAGTCTTCATATTTTTATGTAGTAACTATGGTCTCACGGAAAGAAGGTAGAAATAGTACCGTGGACAAACATGCGGCCCTGGCAAGAGACTTCTTAGTTTCAAATCCTGGCTTTGCCACTCATTGATTGTGGGCTTTAGCCAAGATACTTAAACTTCCTATAACTCAGTTTTCTCATCCATAAAATGGAATTAATAATCACATTAAATGAGATACTTAGCAAGGTATGTTGCACATAATGTGTGTTCAATAATAAATTATGCCACAAAACATAAGAGTATTCACATTTTTAAATATAATAATAGCTCTTTGAGGAAAATATCAAATAGGAATAGTTTTATATTGTCTTTATAAATACAGTCCTCATGATCTGAGGAAAATCACATTCCAGGAGACTGGATATAGGAAGCAACATGGAAGGGGCAAAAGATATTTGTCAGTGGTCTCTATAGTTTTCTAGAAGCAGCCAAATGATAGATAATTCTAAAATCCAAAAAAACTCTGAAAACAAAAATTTTCACAAGTTTTCAACAAAAATTCATTTGAAGGCAAAACCTAATCTGAATTAATATGACACTATGTATGTCTTCTTCTTTTTTTTTTTTTTTTTTGGAGATAGGATCTGGCTCTGTCTCCTAGGCTGGAGTGGAGTGGCACACTCACAGTTCACTGTAACCTCGAATTCCTGGGCTCAAATGATCCTCCTTCTTCAGCCTCTTGAGTAGCTAGGACTACAGACACATACACCATACCTGGTTAATTGTAAATTTTTTTTGTAGAGATGGAATCTCGCTATGTTGCCGAGGCTGGTCTCGTTGCCTGGCCTCAAGTGATTCTTCAGCCTCAGGCTCCCAAAGCACTGGGATTACATGTGTCAGCCACTACACCTGGCCTTATGGTCTTCATTTATCCCACTTAGGGTGAATACTGTTATAATTTGTTGCAGTTAATTATGAGGTGCTGCCCCAGACTTCAATGGAGATGTTCCATAAGAAGCCGTATATGCATCCTATCACCTTCAAAATCAAAAGAAATCTGAATTCCAATCCATATCTGGCCCCAAGGGTTTGGGGTATGGAATTCTGGACCTCTACTCTGCTTACATTCCATTGGCCAAAAGTTAGTCATAGGTCCACTGCTAGCTACAGGGCACCCGGGAAATGAGGCCTTTATTCTGAGCAGCCAAGTGCACAGCAAAAGTCTATTGCTATGGGATGAGGAAGATTGGACATTGAGGACCAACCAGTAGTCTCTGACACAATCTCACTTGTTTTCTCCAAAGCTTTATCCTGAAACATCCTCAGAACCTCCAGAATGGGACCAGAATAAATAGGAATTGTCCATTTGGTCTTCTGTAAGTAGCCTAGACTGACTTCAAACAACCCAGTTCTAGCTTCAAAAGACCCAACATGGTTGGTTACCCTTACTCCTATGGAATGCTATCTTGGCTTCTCAGACGAATCTATAGCAGTTCACAATTCTTCCCCCTGCAGAACCACTTCAATCTCACAGATATTCCCTAGTCTTCCAGTAAATTCAGGACTAGAACTTTGGTTCCAACTGGCCAGGGTACTTACTAGTTGGGACCCTTCAAATGGACTAATTGTCAATGTCCCTTCAACATTTCATGATAGAAGAGTCAGGACATCCCATAAGCATGTCCAAGAAGCTTCTGAAAAGGAATATCCACATTCAAACATTGTCTATTTGAATTCATGAAACTCCATCAAATGCAAATTTTACTTCTCTCAAAAAAAAAAAATTCAAATTCAACAAATTCAGCTCTGGCATAGAGGTAGTATTGTGTTCTAGGAACCATGGAGAATAAAAGATGAGTGTTTTTTTCTGCTTATTGCAATTGGACACAAAAGGAGGAATTTTCGGTGAATGCTGAAAGAAGAAAAACAACTTAAAATTGGATTTTATTTTCAACTCGGAGGCTACAGAACTTCAGTCTAGGGTACATATTTTTAATAAATGGGTGAGGTTGATATTATGAGAACCCAAAACCTGCCAGTTTTGAGGCCTAATTCCTAGTCATTGGCAAAATCTAATTTTTCCTCAAATAAAGATGAAATGCAAGATGAGCAAAAAAGAGGTAGTCACAGACAATAACAAAACAAGATTCAGCCTCTGGCTTGGGTGCGGTAAACTGTAAATAGATCAATGTTTTATAGTTATATGAGAGTTGCCTAGTTGGCCTCTGGAATCTTGCTTCATTTTATGCATTCCTTGTTGACTCTATAAGAGTGTGCTTTTTGAATGTCCTGTAGTTAATTTATCAAACAGGGATGATGCCAAACTTTAAGTATTCCATGGATTCTTTTTAACTTTAAATGGAGTTTGTGCAACTGTTCCAAGTAGGTTTAAATAGATAAGTATTCTGGGGAGTGTCAATTTTATTCAGCCTAAAAGCTAAGTTAACATAAATGGAAAAATAGACGGTACCTTCTGCATTTTCATACATTTTAATGGCTAGTTCCTATTGATTGCTGTGCCTCTTTTTGCAGGTAAAGGAAAAATCAGACATCACAATATGTATTTACTTGCAATGGAAAGTTATTTTGATCATACCTTACAAATGATCCATACTGATATTAAGTTTACAGTGTTGGGAGGAGGAGGAAAGAGTGAACTTAATTTGAATTTAGAAAGTCTCTAAATGATAATTGAATCACAAGTCTGGATTATAATTCTAGGAGCAACACTTGACTTGGTCAAAATCACTGTTATGAAGAGATGCAATTTTTACACAGTACTTCACATTGATTAAGTAATGTGTGAAAATGAAAAAAAAGTATTTGAATCTTAATCATAGTCATTTGCATGAAATAAAAGTCTGTGTCAAGGGAATGCACATTATAATAACTCCTGGGTGTTTTGGTTGCATCAGTGAGCAAAGAAGTTGTATGCATTTTTTTCACGCTGATATACAAGAATTCCTTTTATATTTATTGTATCTTTGATTGTACAGAAATTTAGCAATATAGGATTTTGGTTGGTGAGAGACGACAACTGATTAACTACCTTAACAATAGCTGTAATTAAAACAGATATTTGATAATGCATACACTCGAATTAAACTGGGAACATTCAAAGACAGAAAAGAGAAATAGGAATTTGATATGAACCTCATTCTCAGTAAGGCTCTCCATTAGATGGAAAGGTAATAAATGAGAGAATGAACTTCAGAAAAATTCTGCCCACCTCTTTTCTACATATTTTTCTCCCTATTGCTGTATGCTTGGAATATTTGAAATATAGACACCTAAGCTTCTTGCCATGTGCCACACCCCCAAATCATATCTGAGACTGGTCTTCAAATCTTCAGATCCTATTTTTCTGCACCGGCACCTACTAATACCTCCAACTTGGCCTCTCTGTTGAGAATCATTGGAGTCCAAAGTGCCTTCAAACTCTGGAGCTAGACTCCCTTCTGCCTTCTTCAGACCCCCTAATAATTGAAATAATCTCTTAATAACCTGAAATCTCCTATTTGGGTTGATATGCATTTCCTGTGATGTTGAGTTAATTTTTTTTCTTATTTTGACAATCTCCCTCTAGTTTTAGGCTGACATTATCTGGGAATAAAGGAGATTTTGGTCTCTGAAGCTTTTCATCTTCCTGTTTTGTGGAAGAGAAAAAGAGACTAAGTAAGAGTTTTGATTCCTGAAGAGGCTGAAAATGCCAAAATACACTAATAGCTATTTTCAAAATATTTAAGTCTAATTGTTCAACCTAAGTCAGAAGAAGAAAGTTGCTGGAAAGATCTCTGCCAGATATTGGCCATATTAAGGGATAAATGTGAAGCAGAGATAGGATGGTAATGGATGCAATAATGCATTTATTTAGAATTGAATAGCAGTAAAAATAATAATTATAATAACAAATGTTTCACTAAATAAAACAGAGTAAAACAATACAGAAAAAAAAAGACTACCAATTCAGTAATAGCAGAAAACAATTTTGTGCTCAATCTCACCTTTAAGGAAGAAACAGACACTCTGAGAAAATGAAGGCATCAATAAAGTTTCAAAATAAATGCACTGACACTAATGTCCTGAAGTTATTACACACTCAAAAATTAAAAACACTCCAAAATACAAGCTTTCTTTCTTGACAATGGCATTCTTTCAACTTCAGAATCTAGGAGTTTGCCTTGATTCTTTACCCTTTGTCTTCCGGTGGATAGCAGAAACTTCACAATACCTATTGAAAGAAACAATCCCTCTTTCCAATCTTGCAAAACCCACTTCCTTTTTTTTAGAAAACATGCCATGTGGCTGCACACCTTCGTACGTATGCCTCTTCCACCAGGCTTGTCAGGCCCTTGCACTTCCAAAAATAGTATCTGTCCTCCTCTTCACCTCTCCAGAATCCCCCACTTCTCCAACCCTAATTCAGGTTCTATCCCTTGCAAGAAGGTTTCTATGACCACTCCAGGCAGCGGTAGTTTCTTCCTTCTCCGAGCTCCTATTGCATCAACAGAGAATACTCCCTAGTTCAGCACATACTTACCTTTGTAATAGTGTGTAGTTTTTCTCCCTCCCCAGTTGTAAGCTCCTTGAAGATGAGAAAGATATCCCAACTTCCTTCCTTCTTTCCTTCAACAAATTTGTATCTAGTACCTACTCTGTACCAATGAGAGCCTTCCTAGATTTCTCCTACAGCACTTAGCAGCATTGCAGCCTGGAGTAGGCATGAAGTACATGCATGTATTGTTTGAAGACATTTATTAAGCAGCTCTCTATCACCCTGGATGATTCACCTTAACTCATCTGCTCTTTCCTCCCAACATATATTTAACCCATTCTTTTTAACCGAAGATCAAATCTTTAGTACCATCACCAAGCCTACTGTGTTCTTTCTGATAGAGGGAAGCAGATAGATTTATGCCAGGCCAGCAAAAGCCTGTTTATGAAACTTGTTTCTGTTCTTAGTTCCACTTTACTTCCTTTGTACCGTTGCTCAAGACACTTAACTTCTTATGCCATCATAATGTCCCCTTCTGTAAAATAGGGACAATAATATATGCTGTGCCACCCCCAACACTCCCCAGGGTGAGGGTTAATGAGATAATGGCTGTAAAACACCTTAAGCTCTTCCAAGGAAGGTGCCATAGTGTGGAAAAAACTAAAGGGTTATTATGTAACTAATCACATTCAAAATACAGGTTGCAAATGGACCTGTGGAGTTTTGAAACAAAGCCTCAGAGAGACAGGCTAATGCTTCACTTGCCCTGCAGGACCAGGCAGCATTTCTGGAACTTTCTCTTACATAAGTTAACTTTAGAAAATACATTTTAATTTGTTTTTTAAAGGGGGTGGTGATTTATGCCTGCAAAACAAAGATGAACTCACAGCAACAATGCAGGTCCCTGCTGTTTGAGGAGATACTGCCTTTGTTTTTTTGTTGTTCTTGTTTTTATTTTTGTTTTCCAGTGGAAAATAACTTTTATTGAGACCTTACCAGCTGCAAAATCTGTTCCTGGCATTAAGCTCTTTCTTCCTTCGCAATTTGGTCTTTCTTGAGTGGTCCCATGAATGCTTTCTTCTCCTCCGTGGTCTGGAAGCAGCCATGGCCAAACTTGCAGGTGGTGTCAGTGAACTTAAGGTCAGTCTTCTCCAGAGTCCGCTGTTTGGTGTGCACCAGCAAGGACTTGCGGGGAGGGTGAGCACTCGCTTCTTGGTTCCTACCACACAGCCCTTCAGCAAGACAAAGTCATTGGTCACTTCACCATAGTGGCCAAAGACACCCAGAGGGTTGATGCTCTTGTCAGAAAGGTCATAGTCAGCGGAGGCATTGTTCTTGATCAGTTTGTCATCCTTGATAAGGTAGCCCTGGCCAATCTTATAGATCTTCTTATTGATCTCAGTGTGGTGACGGTAGCCTTTCTGCCAAGTGTGTGCCACAGAGAAGGCCACACGGACAAGATGCCATGCCCCAATACATGACACCTTGTGCGGGCCTTGGTGGGTCTTGCGGGGCAGCTTCTTGGTGTGCCAACGACTGGTGACCCCTTTGTAGCCTTTGCCCTTTGTCATTCTGATGACGTCGATCATCTCATCCTGCCCAAACACATGGTTCACAGGTAACTGCTGCTCAAACCTCTCGTAGGCCCAGTCCACCTTCTTGGCCATGGTGTCTCCATTCACCTGGACCTCCATCAGGTGGGCCTTCTTCTGGCACAGAGGAAGCGGTGCATGTGGGTGTGGGCAATGACGTGGATTACTTGGCAGTACTTCTTTATGCTGCTGAAGTCCTTCTGCAGCTGCTTCTTGCCATTCTCATCCTGCCATTTCTTGCAGTACTTGGTAAAGGCCTTCTTCTTAGATTTGTGACAGTTCTTATAGAAGCGCCTCTTGCACTCATCACTGATGTGCTCAGCGAAGACGGTCTTGAAGGTCCGGAGGCCTTGAGGGGTTTCCACATAGCCCACAATGCCCACAACCATCATGGGTGGTGTCTCTACAATGGTCACAGCCTCTACCACCTCCTTCTTATTCACCTTGGATCCTGGCCTGTCAACTTCCTGCACGATGTGAGTCATGCCAGCCTTGTATCCCAGGAAGCCTGTGAGGCAGACCAGCTTGGAAGGGTCAACCTTAGGGAGGCTCTTCACCTTCCCACAATGCCCGCTGCTGCACTTCTGGGGCAGGAAGCTGAGGGACCCATGTCTGGGAGCGGAGAACTTTCTGTGAGACATCATGCAGTCAAATCCCACTGGTAGAGCGAGATACTGCCTTTGAATTTACATACAAGCCAAAAGAAAGTAAACTCTAGCTTGGCAGAGCCCATCTCTCCAGCTTAGAATACCTTCTGGCCTGGAAGCTCTGTGAGGGCAGGAACTGATTTCTTGTTCACAATTATATTGCCATCACCGCAAATAATGCCTGGAATGTAGTAGAGTAGAGCTCAACAAATATTTTATGTTCTCTGTATTACATGAATGAGTCTGGCTTTATTGCATGAATGAACCCATGGAAGGAGAGAAGGAGCTAAAATTTGGGCACTGGTAAGGCCAACACTCTCTTATTTGAAGAAGGTGCTCAGGGGTTATATCACTCACTGGGCTGGCTGTGTAACAGTCACATTTTGTGGGCACTGCCACTGGCTGCTCAAGCCCAAAGGGGTAGGAGGGTACAGGACCAAAGGTCATTTTAATCCCACATTCTAATGGAATGTGCAACTTTGGATGTGCCAGGTATAAGTAGGAAACATGCAAGGAACTTAAGCATAGAGTTAATGTGTGGAGTTAGATATTATTGATCCTCCAATATTCTTGTAAAAATTTTGGTCCTGGATGCTGCCAAAGAAATCTGATTAGCCTAAATACATGTGGAGTTAGAGTAACCCATGGGAGGAAAGGAATAGGATTCAGTCTGACCTTTTTCTCCCCACCAGAGGTTCAAAGGTAGTATGATAGATCTGATAAACCAAGTGGCTACGACTGAGGCCACGTTGCAAGAACAGAGGTGCACCTAAGAGGAAGCTCCCCATGTGAGAGGAGTTAGCGGGGGCTGAGGATCACTCTCAACCCCAGGGCTTGGGTCATTAGAGTCAAGCTGGTTCCAGATACAGTGCGCAGTGGGTACTAGTGTGCCCAAATCACACTAATGTAGCACTGGTCATACAGTTTTAAAAATAAATCCGGATGCTTATAATGCAAAACAACAAACGTGCTAAACAGTGATTTGGCATCTAAGAAGCCTTAATGCAGAGAAATGTTCTAGTCCTTTCAGGCTGCTCTAACAAAATACCAGAAACTGGGTGGCTTATAAACAACAGAAATGTATTCCTCACAGTTCTGGAGGTGGGAAATCCAAGATCCAGGCACCTGCTGATTTGATGTCTGATGAAGGTCTGCTGTTTGGTTCACAGACGGCTGTCTTTTTGCTGTGTCCCTACTTGGCCAAAGGCACAGGGAGCTCTCTGTGTCTCTTTTATAAGGGCATTAATCCCATTCGTGAGTGCTCCCCCGTCATGACCTAATCACTTCCGTAAGGCCCCGTCTCCAAATGCCATCAACCTGGAGATTGGGTTTCAACATATGAATTTGGGGAGGGCACAAACATTCAGTCTACAGTAGGAAACAAGGAGAAAAGGAACATCTTCCCCTTCAAGGGATGAAACTGCTTGGCCTCAATGATTCAGTGGAGGCCTCTGTGGGAGCCAGCAGTTGTGGAGAGAGTAAGACTGGAGGCCACCAGGCCAGGCACGGTGGCTCATGTCTGTAATCCCAGCACTTTGGGAGGCCGAGGTGGGTGGATCACCTGAGGTTGGGAGTTGGAGACCAGCCTGACCTACATGGAGAAACCCCATCTCTACAAAAAATACAAAATTAGCCAGGCATGGTGGTGAGCACCTGTAATCCCAGCTACTCGAGAGGCTGAGGCAGGAGAATCGCTTGAACCCAGCAGGCAGAGGTTGCGGTGGGCCAAGATCACGCCATTGTACTCCAGCCTGGGCAACAAGAGCAAAGCTCTATCTAAAAAAAAAAAAAAAAAAAAAAGAGTGGAGGCCACCAAGGATCTACAGGATAATGTCACCATAATTACATATGTGGCAAGAAAACCCAAAGGAAGGGACAGAGGGAAGGAGGAAGCAAAGAAGAGAGGAAGGAAAGAAGACAGGAAGGAAAATAGGTAGATCTGGCTTCAAAAAACTATAAAAAATGCCAAAGACAAGGCTTTCATTCAAAAGTGACAGCCTGGTCCACCCTGTAGTGGGGAGCAAAGTGCAAGTGCAGATTAAAAGCAGAAATGGATGTTTCCCTAATGTGGCAAAAAGGCCTTGACCTGTAATACCAGATTGTCAACAAAAATCCTCAGAATATATGTGTGTAAGACAGGGTGAGAGAGGTTTTCCCACTTCAGCTATTCAGGTCCTGTGCCTTCTCATCACTCCCTAGAGGCAGTTGGGAAAGAAGGAACAAAAAGCACCAAAGTACATACATCCCAATGCCCAAGTTAATTTTACAAGAGAAAAGTCTAACAAAGCCCAAGTAAATAAGAAAAATGAAAAGAATCTACCCAGGAAATTTAGGGGCAGATCACAGGCCAGAATATAAAACATTCCTGGGTTAAAAAGAGAAAAAAGTTATGTGACCTATGCAATGATTATTATTTAGGAAGGAAGGAAGGAAGGAAGGAAGGCTAAATACATGTAAAGAAGAGGCACATTCAAAAGATAATGAGAATCAGTAGAAAATTTGATGAAACAAATGGCTGACACTTTAATATAATTAAAGAGAACACAGGCTCTATGAAAGATGACATCAAACATAAAAAGACAAGAAAATAATGAAATCTAAAGGAAGCTGGCAGAGGTAAAGGAGAAAATAATTTCATTGCAGAAATAATAAATGATTTAGGCTGGGCATGATGACTCACACCTGTAATCGCAACACTTCGGGAGGCCTAAGTGGGGGAGGATTGCTTGAGTCCAGGAGTTTGAGGCCAGCCTGGGCAAATAGTGGGACCTGGTATCTACGAAAAATCTTAAAACAAAAATTAACCTGGTGTGGTGTTGGATGCCTGTAGTCCAAGCTACGCAGGAGGCTTAGGTGGGAGGATCACTTGAGCCCAGGAGGTTGAGGCTGCAGTGAGCCATAATCCTGTTGCTCCACCCCAACCCAGGTGACACAGTGAGAACCTGTCTCAAAAAATATATAATAATAATAATAAATTATTTAGAAACATCAAGTAAAATTGCAGAAAACTGAGTTTGTGATTTTGTTGATAGATGAGAAAATCACACAGAATGAAGAGGAAAGGGGAAAAATTGAAAAGAAGTTACAAAGAAGTTAGTAGGTATGGAAAGTAGCCAACCTAGTTACAAAATATAGATAATTGCTCTTCCTAAAGTCGAGGAAAAAAATATTCGGATATAGCAGATAGAAATTTCTGATATCAGAGAAAAGCGGAATTTTTCGGATTAAATTAATTAATATATCATAATTAATCCAAGGCATATTTCCTGCTGAAATTACTAAACTTCAAGGACAGAAAAATAATTCTTCTAACACCCAGACAGATGAAACAAATCAAAGAAGGGAAATACCAGGCTGGCTTCGGACCACTCCATAGCAACAGTTGAGGCCACAGGACAGGGGAGTAATGACTGACAAATTTTGAGTGGAAAATCATGCAGCCCAGAGAAGTTGTTGTCCAACATGTAAAGATAACAACAAAATTCTCAAATATGTAAAGATTCAAGAGATGTACTACCTATAACTTCTTCCTTAAAAAAATTATTTGATAATATAATCTACCCAATTAAAAAATAATTCAAAATTAACTTGGAGATGGAAAAGCTTTGTCCTAAGGACCCCTTATGTGTCCTAAATAAATGTAAACACACTGAATGAAGTCTAAATAGTGATGCTTATTACACCTAGGTAATTATCAAATATAAAGTCAATCTTTAAAACCTTCAAATCAAAGCTAAATAGTATTTTAGAAATAATAATAGATTCAATGTCCTATAGCTATTAACAAAAACAGAAAGCTAAAGAGAAAGATAATCTAAAAATATATAAAGCGGCTGGGCGCAATGGCTCACACCTGTAATCCAAGCACTTTGGGAAGCCAAAGCAGGAGGATCGCCAGGAGTTCGAGACCAGCGTGGGGAAAAAAAGCAAGGCCCTGTCTTAACAAAAAATTTAAAAATTTGCTGGGCATGGTGGCGTCTGCCTGTAGTCCCAGCTACTCGGGAGTCTGAGGTGGGAGGATTGCCTGAGTTCAGGAGTTCCAGGCTGCGATGAGCTGTGAATGTACCACTGCACCCCTGCCTGGGAGACAGAGTGAGACCCTGCCTCTAAAAAGAAAAAGAAAAAAAAAAAAGATGTAAACTGAGCAAATTTCCTCATCTTCAACAAAGGACTAATAGAAATTTTAATTTTTTAAATTGATAATTGAGAAATATAGACATACATATATTATTACAAGTTGTAAAATTCACTGCTAATAGAATAAAAAACAATGTCTACATTCAATAACATAAAGCTGGCAGGGCTGGTTGGAGGAGGGCTAAAGGGGTGGAAACACTGATTACTTATAGTAGGAGATCTTTTATCCAGAATTCCAAGGACTTAACCTGTTCAGATTAATGACAGTATACATATGTACCTTCCAAAAGAGCTGGGTAATCAAAGAACAAATTTCAGTATATAAATGTAGTGTGTAATAAAGGAAATAAGTCAAGTTAAGAAATAAATACTCTTTAAAAATGTATATACTTTGAATATCTCTTTTTATTATAAATAATATATCATGCCAAAGAATTGAATATTAAATTGCTTGTCATAATTTTGCATCAGTTTAAAACATCAGGCTTACCTATAAAAGCTAGCATTGTGCACTATAAACATAATAAATGTGTTTTACTCAATTCCTTTGTGAAATGCACCCACATTTCCTTAAAGATGTAGGGAAGGAGATAGGAATATAATGCAAGCATATAAATATATAAAAGTTACATTCACCAAGAAATTCTGGTTGATCTTCATATAGTGGCAAAAATCACTCACTATCAGGATATGTTGTAACAACTTTTGCAAACCAGAAGAGAACGGATGAAGTAACAAGCTCTCTTGGAAAGAGGTATCTGCTTGCCCTTGCTAGTCATTTTTTTTTCTCAAATTTCTTTCTCAGAATGTACCTACAGAGCATTTTCTGCTTAGTAACAAATCACCATTTTTAAATAAAATGTATGAAACTTTTTACAACATGGAACAACTAGAAACTATTTCTCATTCATCATAACCTTTTTATCTTGCCTACATTGTTTGAGTTGCACCACCGTAAGAGTTAGACTGGTAGAATAGTTTTGATTTTTAAATGTTTAGACTTCTAAATAAACAATCTCTACTCTTACAAAGACAGTAGTAGCAAAGAAGGTGGAAAGTATTAAACTCATAAAATATGTAATACAAAGACTGACATAAGGTCAGACATATGCTATAACAATAAATGTAAATGATATGAACACCCAAATAAACTTAAAAGAAAGCAAACCCCAACTTTATGTAAAATATTAAACAATTCTTATCATCTATGCTAACATCAAAATCTGAGTAAAATGGACCATTTCCTAAGTCAATATAAGTCTACAAAACTAGATTTCTTTTTTTATTTTGAAATGGAGTCTTGCACTTTTACCCAGCCTGGAGTGCAATGGTGTGATCTTGGCTCACTGCAACCTCTGCCTCCCGGTTCAAGCGACTCTCCTTGCCTCAGCCTCCCATGTAGCTGGGATTACAGGTGCCCGCCACCACACCTGGCTAATTTTGTTGTATTTTTAGTAAAGACGAGGTTTCACCATGTTGGCCAGGCTGGTCTCGAACTCCTGACCTTGTGATCCACCCACCTTGGCCCCCAAAGTGCTGGGATTACAGGCGTGAGCCACCGTGCCCGGCCCTCTTTTTTTTTTTTTTTTTTTTTTAACTAATAGAAAACCTATCTAGCCACCACAAACTGGTCAAGGAAGTAATACTCAAAGGCCAGGACCAAATGGCTTTCCATGGACGGAAATAATTAAATCATTTAATTATATCAGAGTTGAAGGAAATAATTCTTCTTACAAAGGCAGTACAACAGTGATGCCAGAGGTTTGCCAGAATGGCACAGAAACAAACAAACAAAAACTACAGGCTAATCTGACTAATGAATAAGATTAGAAAATACCAAATGGGGGTAATTCCAGACTTCTGAGGAGTTTCATAATATAACTAATAATATAAAATTTGTTAAGAGATTTTACCATGTAAATAGATCAGAGAATTTGAACCACAGGATGATTTCAATATTTGCAAACAAAAATAAAAAATCTTAACTTTTTAAAAGGTATAACTATAGTGGTAATAGAATAAAACTTTGTAAGCCATATTTTAAAAACATATATTTATCTGTGTATCACAAACTAACAGCCAGTACAGCACTTAATGGTGAAAAACTAGAAGTAGTCTCATTAAAGTCAGGAACAAGACAAGAGTACTTGTTATCACCACAGTTATTTAATGATTGTTCTGGAAGTGCTCACCAATGTAATTAGATGAGAGAATGAGATAAGAAGCATAAATATTGGGTAGGAAGAGGCAGAAGTGTCATTATTTGCAGATTATAAAGATTATAGTTTTTAAAAACCCAAGTGAATCAACTGAAAAACTATTAGAAATTTAAGAGAATTTAGTAGATTATCTGGTTAAAATATGAACACAAGTAATAACTTTCTCATTTGCCTAGAAAAACTAGTTAGTAAATTTAAACTTATGAAGTAGTTTCCTATTCACGCACACAAAAATAAAAACCAGAAATGTGTCTGCTTTACATTAAGGAAGTTATAAAACCCTACAGCAAGCACATCATCCCCTTTAGGGGGCAAGGTCGTTCATACCTGTAATCCCAGCTACTTGAGAGGCTGTGGTGGGAGGACCGCTTGAGCCCAGCCCAGGAGTTTGAGACCAGCCTGGGCAACATAGAGAGGTCCTATCCCAAAAACAAACAAACAAACAAAACATACAGAGGACACTAATAAGTGTGAAAAGAAAAACTTAAAATGTCATTACAGACTAAACTATAGGCCAGGCACAGTGGCTCATGCCTATAACCCTAGCACTTTGGGAGGCTGAGGCAGGCAGATCACTTGAGGTCAGGAGTTCAAGATCAGCCTGGCCAACATGGCAAAACCCCATCTTTACTAAAAATACAAAAATTAGCCGGGCATAGTGATAGGCACCTGTAATCCCAGCTACTTGGAAGGCTGAGGTGGGACAATTGCTTGAATCTGGGAGGCAGAGGTTGCACTGAGCAGAGATCATGCCACTGCACTCCAGCCTAGGCTACAAGAGAACCTATCTCAAAAAAAAAAAAAAAAAAAAAGAAAAGAAAAGGAAAGAAAAGTAAGAAAAACAGCAAAACTCACTAAACTAATAATACAAAAACAAATTCCTGGCTGGGCACGGTGGCTCACACTTGTAATCCCAGCACTTTGGGAGGCGCAAGGCAGGCCCAGGAGTTCAAGACTAGCTTGGGTAACATAGTGAGGCCCCCATCTTGGAAAATAAATAAGTAAATAAAACAAAAACAAATTCCTAATAGGCCTTTTTTGAGAAATGTGACAAAAATGATTCTAAAGTTTATTTGTAGAATTAGCATGTGAGAATAACCGAAGCAGAGTTGAGAAATAAGAATATTAGAAAATTAATTTTATTAAAAATATGTATCTATATTATAAATTTATAATATATAAATTGAATCTAAATTGGTAATTTTAGTGAATTTTTAATTAGGAATTGAAAGTGTGATCACGGTCCAGCAATAGATCAAAGTAACAGAGCCCAAAATCCAGAAATAAATCCAAATTTACAAGGAAACTCACTATATGAGAAGGATGATCTCTTCCTGAATGGCAAAAAGATGAATCATTTTATAATTATATTGAGGCATCTGGCTCAGGCTAAATACATAGGGGACATTGTGATAGTTCCCTTTTCCTCCCTAAAAGCCCCTCCATCTATCTGCAAATCCTACTGACTCTGCCTTCAAAACACACTCTGAATCTGATCGCTTCTTGCCACCTGCACAGCAATCAGCTTCTTCACCACCTGTCTGGATTTCTGCAGCTTCCTAATCAATGTCCTGATTTTTCTCTTCCAACAATCTTCTCCACACTACAGTCAGGCTGGTCTTTCAAAAATGTAAATCAACTCATGCCATTCCCCTTCTCAAGGCCTGCCAATAGCATCCCATCTCACTAAAGGAAAACATCCCACCTCCTTACACGTGCATAGACCCTCCCAGCATTCGTGGCCCCTGCCTAGCTCTCTGACCTCATCACTTCCCTCTCTCTCTGCTCTAGACACACCAGCCTTCTAGAAGCTCTTTCTCGCCTCAGATCCTTGGAATTTCTTTTCTCTCTGCCAGAGTGCTTCTCCTAGATCTTCAGATGGCTCACCCTTCACATACTTCATGTTTTCCTGTGAAAATGTCCACTCTGCAGAGGCCACACCTTGCCATCCTATCTAACGTACTACCTTCCTGTCACCCTCTGCTTCATCTTCATTGCTCTATCACTCCCCAGATTGTTCTTTCAGATAGCCTTGTTTATCATCTCTCTCTCCCACTAGATTGTAAGCTCTATGAGGACAGGGACTCCATCTGTTTTGTTCACCAGCATAACCCCAGTGCATAGCACTGTGCTTTGGGACATGGTAGGTGCTTAATTAATATTTGTTGAACAATGAATTGCAGTGGGTATAGAGAAAAGGGGGTGCAATGTGTAGTTAATGAGGAAGTAGAATTAATAGGACTTTGTGACTTATTCAATGGAGGAATGAAGGTAGCCTGAGGGAAGGACCTAAGGATAATTCTAAGTTTCTGGACCAGGGAACTAAAGAAATATTGCATCATTCTTATGTTGGGAAATTGAGGACAAGGTTATTCAGGCTATTTTTCCTATTTATTAATTAGAGAAATGGCTAATTTTTACCAGTTTGGGAAGAATATGACGGGCAAAGCATAGTTTCAGAAAAACTTTTGGCTGGGCGCGGTGGCTCACACCTGTAATCCCAGCACTTTGGGAGGCCAAGGTGAGAGGATCACGAGGTCAGGAGCTGGAGACTAGCCTGGCCAATATGGTGAAACCCTATTTCTACTAAAAACACAAAAATTAGGCCAGGCGTGGTGGCTCATGCCTGTAATCTCAAAATTTTTGGAGGCCGAGGTGGGTGGATCATGAGATCAGGAGTTCAAGACCAGCCTGTCCAACATGGTGAAACCCCATCTCTACTAAAAATACAAAAATTAGCCGGGCATGGTGGCGTGTGCCTGTAATCCCAGCTACTTGGGAGGCTGAGGCAGGAGAATTGCTTGAACCCAGGAGGCGGAGGTTGCAGTGAGCCAAGACCACACCACTGCACTCCAGCCTGACAACAGAGCAAGATTCCATCTCAAAAAAAAAAAAAAAAAAAATTAGCCGGGCATGGTGGCGTGCACCTGTAGTCCCAGATACTCAGGAGGCTGAGACAGGAGAATTGCTTGAACCCAGGAGGCGGGGGTTGCAGTGAGCCGAGATCGAGCCATTGCACTCCAGCCTGGGCGACAGAGTGAAACTCCATTTCATAAAAAAAAAAGAAAAAAAAAAGAAAAACTTTTTCTACTTTCTGTGCAATTTTTCTGTAAACCTAAAACTCCTGCAAAAGACAAAGTGTAATAAAATTTTTAAGAATGGGCCTGTAACATTTACCTCCCAGTGTTGCTAAGGAAGTTAAATAAAATGACACTCAAGAACATGCCTGGAACCTAGGCACTGTTCTCTAGTTTTCCATCAGTCAAATGCCAGTGGCTTAGGCTGTCCCTTCCTTTTCCTCCCAAATCTCTTAATGGGGTTCATTTTCCTACTAGTGCTCACACCTAAAACTGTTCACATTCAATATCTGATCATCGTGATCAGTTTCCCCATAAATCCAGCTGATTTTCAAATGCACATGCCTTAGTTGTTGTTTTTTCCCATTACATCACTCTTTTTTTAATTTTAATTTTGATTTTTTTTAGAGACAAGGTCTCTCTCTGTCACCAAGGCTGGAGTGCAGTGGTACAATCATAGCTCACTTACCCTTGAATTATGGGGCTCAAGCAATCCTCCTACTTCAGCCTCCCAAGTAGTTAGGACTACAAGTATACACCATCATGCCTGCCTAATTTTAAAAAAATTTTAGAAGAGATGGGGGTCTTGCTATGTTGCCCAGGCTGGTCTTGAACTTCTGGCCTCAGTTGATCCTCATGCCTTAGCCTCCCAAAGTGCTGGGATTACACACGTGAGCCACCATGCTGGGCCTCCTTTTCTCTTTCTAACCATGATCATCTCAAGTTATGTGTCCTTGAGGCAGTTGGGGTGCAGGGGGTAGGAAGTGTGGGTCAGATTGTCTGCATTGATATCCCAGTGCTGCCATGTTGCACGGTGAGACTGTTAACCAAGTGATAAATCTTTCTCTGCCTCAGTTTCTTTATCTGTTCATTGGGAGTGATGAAAAATAATGTCTCCTTCACGTGTTTTTTGACAATTAAATGAGATGACACATGTAAAGCACTTAGAACAGGAGCAAGCACATAGTAAAAAATTAACATTATTTTCCTAAATAAGTATTTAAATGTTGAAGCTTTCTTCTTTATTTCTGCAGCTTCCTAATTGATGTCCTGGTTTTTCTTTTCCAACAGTCTTCATACTTCTCCAGGTTGGTCTCTCAAAAACGTAAATCAACCAATGCCATTTCCCTTCTCAAGGCCTCTTGATAGCATCCCATCACACTGAAGAAAAACGTCACACCTGCTTATAAGTGCATAGACCCTCCTCACATGCCTGGCCCTTGCCTAGCTTTGCCCACAGCTACATCTATGATGTTGGGAAAGAGATGTGTTCTTCCATCCACATCCTGGGTAAACATTGTAATTTTTTCAAGCAGACAGCAAAGATGTTGAGTGTGAGTTTTTCTGCTGGCGTCAGTCAGGTGCATGTTAGATTTGCCCAATGACTAGATCCGCTCTTCGGATAAGATCATTGCCATCACTTAACCAGGTCTGCATTTTCGGCATTTTATTAAGTAATGCAACAGCCTTCTACATATTGAAAATGTCTTGTATCTGTTGTCTCTTTTTCGGGAAGGGAATAAGGATCTTTCTGATGGAGAGCGGGATTGCTTTTCTCTGTTCCTCTCTCACCTCTATACCTTGTCCACAGCCCCCTGAGCTCCCTGGAGTCCAATAGAACTGCGATCCTCAAAAAGTGAGCTACATGAGAAAATACGTCCTCATTACATTTACATTCAGCACGTCTAGATCAGCAGCTTCATCTGGGACTTAGACCTACAACGTTGGTGATGCAGACAGCCAGATATTTAGTCACATCAAAGCAATTTGCTAATTGCAGATGCCTCCTCTCTGTTTAATGTTTCATGTGTAAGATTAGGTGGTTGATTTAACTGGTTCATAGTGCCTGTTTTATCTCATTAGCTATCTCTAAAGGAAATCAAATCATATTAAATATAGACAGAGGACGTTAATTATCTGGAAAACATAATAGTATAACCTGTATATGAGTATGAGAGGAATGATTCAAGTCACTGTTAATTTCCTAGCATTTTAAGTTTATGAGAAGTTGTATATATATACATGTTAATCTGCAAGAGTATTCTATATATGAGTTATGCATCTGTGCATGTTAATTACAATATTTGCACTCAACATATAATTATCAATTAAACTATATACATATATTATTTTAGCATAGATGAATAGATAATCATTTATAAGTTAAACTAGGAGTTCCGAAGCTCCAGGTTATTCTCATGAGGTTTTCCGTCTCTTTTATCTTTTGTATGTTTTCAACCATAATTCTAGCAAAACATGCAGATAGCTTTAGCACTGCTCCAACTATCTTTTGCTCTGTTTCTGGCCCAAGCTTTATTTCCATGGACTCTATCTGACCTTTTATTAATACCTGGCATAAGTATGCAATTGAAACATTTTTACCTGAGATTAAAGCAGCATGATCACATTTGAGAGAAAAAATAGTCAAAATTTCCAGAGAAAAAAGAATGCCACCAAATATGTAATATAAAAATCCCCTGTGATATTAGTATCCCCCCAAAAAGTGTTCAGCATAGTGAACCGGGTTCTTGCCTAGGTTTAGCCTCTAATAAGACCTAATGCTTGTATTATTTATACCGCCACCCCACCAGCATATAGATACCACGATAGCCAATAAGGACTCCTTGGGGGACGTTTATCATGTCACTGAGCTCTGAATTCACAGAGCTTTACCAAGCACATCAGCCACTGAGGATTATCAAGGAAGGAATTCTTCGTTTAAATGCTCCCCACTATTTTACATGATAGATTATAGCAATCTTTATATCATATTAATTTTGGAGTTTTTAAATCTCTGAAAATACATGAAGACAAATACAAACAAGGGCGCTATGAGACACTGTTCTCCCTCTATCTGTGTCTCCACTCCTACTACTAAAGCAGTGAGTTCTTTCTACAAACTCTCAGAATCTGATATTCTAGCCCAAGGGCTTGCATGCAGATTCAAGAGAATCACTTGTATTTCTCAGTCTTTATCTTAGCAATGGGCTCAGAACTGCATGGGCATTAGCAATGCCCCAATCCAATTGGACAGATCTTTTCTACTCTGATTCATGTTCTTGCCACAAGGATTAAGAAGCATTGCACAGATATTGATATTTTAAATCAGTTTCTTAACAAGAGAAACTAGTATAAGAGAAATGAGTATAAGTATGTTCTCAGTGCTTATATCTTACAATACATTTTTGTCATGCAACTAACATAGTTCACTTGTAGAGATCAACGTACCTCAGAAACCACTCTTTGATGAGGCCAGGTACGGATCCCTCCGAATATAAAGCAGTATAATGTAATGATGCTCCAATCCACTTAATTACAGAACTTATTAAAGTATAAAATTATAATAGCCACTGAACACTTCTTTCAATCAGAAAAGGTCTACTCCCCAGAGTACAAAGGTAATGGCTATACTATAAAGTTGTCATTTCAATGGAGTTTTACTTTCCACCCAAGGGACAGGGCATTCATCATGAACATCCTCCATGCCAAGCAATCACAGCATCACTGATCACCTTTTGCTCAGGCCCCATATATTGTAACTATTCCAGTTGTGCCATACCTGGCAGAGAAGATTCTGCAGATCCTAACCTCTTGTTGAGAGTAAAATAATTTCTTAAATGCACGATAGCTACATAACTCTCCCAGCCATTTTCTGCACCACGATTTTTCTCATTTTGCTTCCTTTGTGTTCCACTCAAGGTTTTCCTGCGCTGAGACAATCTTTTACATTTTTTTCTTCTTCTGCCTGCATCAAAGTTAGGACTTTGTTAGGGATGCTTTGCTATCGGCATCTGTTACCTCTTTTTCTTAGGGGCTAAGGAGGAGGCTGCTGTGTGGCTGAAAAAGACTCTCATTCAGTTTGGAATTGCCTCCCTTTGCTTTCCTGTCACACTGTCAAGCTCAATCAGAACGCAATGAAAGTGATACAGAGGCGAGGCTTTGCTGGCGAGACTTAGAACAAAGACAGCTCCATAGCCTAGTACAGATTTCACATCCAATTTAACTCTTTGGAAAAGGATTTCAGGAAATACATAGTCAAGAGTTGAAAAAATGGAGTTGGGTCTACTATAAAGGCTAAAAGTATTATCCTGGCTTAGATAAGCTACAAAGATAGGTTGATACTATTTTCTAGCATAAACCACATTAGCTGGCATTACACATTGAGCTTTCTTTACTCGTTAAGTTGCAAGGAGATTTGAGAGGAATTTAGCAGCTACATAAAATGACTCTTTCATGATTCTAGCTTTACCAGTCATTTTAGTTGTACAAGGTGCATGAATAGCAAGGACCTAAATCATGTTGTTTAACAAATCTGGTATTAGAGGGTTAGTCTCAGTTTACTTATTAAGAATTTAGTTGAGTAGAGGATTTTAGGACTCAGTTCTTTGTGTAGATGACAATGAACAGCCAATACTTGTATTTTTGGGGGAAAACATACGTCAGCTACACATGTTTTGAACTGTGCTGTTGGGCCCATAACAAATGTATTGCATTGAATGTATTTTTCTGCAGGAACTAACTGTAAAGAAGAAACTTCATTGAAAGGGACACAGGTCAATGGTGACTTACTTCAGTGGCCTCTACTATTACTTCCTGTCTGAAGCCTAGTTTCTACTTGTTCTCTGTCTCACAAGAGCCTCGGTTTAATTCTCTGAATTTTTCAAACTGAGGTCATGACAAACTTGGTTTAATTCTCTGAGCTTTCAAACTTAGTTCATGATTCCATTTGGAAGAATCATGGCCCTCATTTTCCCTTAATGGATTTGAAGCATACTGAAAACTGATTCACAAAGCACGTAGAATCTTGAACATTCTATACAGCAGCAGTAATGTTAATGAAATAGTGAGGAGAACTCATGCAGTTTAAAATAACTATTTATGTAAGCAATTATTTAAAATTGTTATGGTCATAGATATTGTCAAAAATTTTAATGTTTGGTACATAGGCCAGAGGAGATATTTTTTCAAGTTTGTGTACTTTATCTTATTGAAAATAGAAAACATTTAAGTGACTTTATATACACTTACATATGTAATTTTATATACACTCAGTGAGAGAGAGAAAGAGATTGAGAGAGTCTGAAGTTAGTTTACATACACAATTGCATTTAAGGGGAGTGCATTTCAAATGACTAGTACCATATCATCATATTAAAGAAGATATCTCTTTGGAAAATTTGTTATGAACAAGAGATGATTAGAAGCAGCATATGATAGACAACAACATTTCATCTCTGCATGCAATTATGGTACAAATTAGAAATGCTATTATGTTGGTGCTCCATAATTAAGTAAGCAATTAAAAACAAATACAGTTCATTAACAAATGTCATAGCTATGCCGACAAATGCCCAGTGAGGTCACGGTCACAGCAATTGCACGAGATGATGACTAAGTCTTCCCAAGAGCAAAAATCTCCACCAACAGCAATGGTTCTATTTCTAATGCATGTGTTATATAAATAGCAATTTGGGCTGGAAAAACTGAAATAAACATTGCAAGCAAATGTAGAGAGGAGGCGAGCTGTTTGTGGTAAGTTACTTATGCCATTTGTTGAGTATGATTGGAAACAAAAATGAAATTTTAGTTTTATTCAAAAAATAAAAATAAAATCTCTCTTGATACTTAATATAGCTGTGGTAATTTCCTTACAAGTCTTCAGCCCGTTGGCTCACAGTCTCTTTGCCACTGAGAAAGTTATGCTCTATCTTAATGAAGATAGCAACTAGAAATTAGTAGTTACTGGTGGTGGCTGTTAGATCTACCTATTTGCATGGATTTTTTTTAATGGCCATCGGTTCATAAGTATTTTCATTTTTTGAAATTGTTTTCCATTATTTCAGGAGAAACCATACAGTGTCACATGAAAAAGTTATATCAACAATGAACAGGTTTGATAAATAAAATGCAGGGGGAAAAAAGTGAAATGGTTAATCCCTGTACTAATTATTTGTCCCATTTTTGTTAATACAAATTAAATGTTTCACTTGGTTAATGACAAGTTTGATCAAACAGTTCATAAACTGATGGATTGACTTTGAAATGAATTCAGGGAAAAAAAATGACATGATGTGGAGCTGGCAAGGGGCCGCCTCTAGTGGGAACAGATGCCCAACAAATTTGGCGAGTAGTTTTGTTCTCTTCTATCTGTTGCAGTTCACAATCCTAATGAATGTTATGTTTAAATAACATGAATAAAGATAAAGTGAAAATGAATTCAACTCCAGTTTGAGCAGCAGAATAAAAATGAGCAAACTGTATTATCTTCTGCCACCTAATCTGGGTTGAATTTCCTCTGTATCTTTTTTGTTTGTTGAAGAATCCTTTTCTTGAGTCTCCTTGGCCATTGACAAGGTCTTTTGAGATGAATATGAAAAGATAGATTTAAAGGTTAAGGCCAGGGTCAGATGGTTGCAGATGTTTTGTGAGAGATTGTTCGGTTCAGTTTGTGGTACTTCTCCTGACTAAGGTATTTCAAACAGGCAGACTCATGGCCAGCAACTATCAATGAATGTTGTTTGTCTCACAATTGATCCATGCAAACACAAACACAGAGTAGAAAGAGTGTTTGTTTTTTCTTAGGCAGATAATTTTCCCCCAGCCCAAAGACTTTGTCTGAAACCAGAGAAGACACTATTTTTATTTCTAGAAAGTAGGACTTTTTAGGTTTGGCTCTTCAGATAATCAGCTGAGACCATTTTTCAGGGGATAAATAATGGCACCATGTAACAGAAGTTGATTAGACTGTAAAAGGTTGCAACATTTTTGGAGAGGAAGTGAAAGGAAGTAGAGCTTGGACATTGAAAAAAAAAGATAAATGAACTAGTCTCTTATCTCCTGACTTCAAATTCTAATTAACAGAAAATGTGGAAATAAAGGGACAGAGTTCATGAAAGTCATGCTGATTGCCATTGGGATATTTCATTATTTGATAGATTTAGATTGAATCATATCTCCCCATAAGGGAAGTTAGAATACATAGATGTGTATGTATGTATAAAATGTGTATGTGTATACACACAATATATGTATGTGTGTGTGAATCTGTTAAATTATGTGTATATATATTATATATACACACATATATTTGTGTATGCAGTATACACACATATATACACATATACATATGTGTGTATGTATATATGTGTGTATACGCACACACACACGATCACACACACAGATCCTCTTAACAGTCAGATGGCATTAGATGAAAAGTATTTCCTCCAGGAATGTCTTAAGGGTTTTCACTTTAAGAATTTTTATTTACTATCTCCATAGGTTTATAAACATGATTAAAACATTTCCATGGGCCATTTCCCATCCCTTCCCTTGAGTGTTTTAACATTTAAGTTATGAGCATTGACAGCCTATAGTTAATTGACTAAGGCCAATGGGATGGTTCCTTTCCACAATATACAATTCAGAACAATTCAGATAGGGATGTTTTCTTTCTTAGATCTTGTAAAGATGGCTTTTAATTAACATATATTTTGGAACATTCTATGTAAAAATATCTAGGATGTTGAAAAATACAAAGGACTATGAATTTTTTAGTCAACACGCTGAGAGAAAGCTTTTATAGCTTTTACTTTCCTAGCATCTATTCACTATCAGTCCTTCTTCACATTTACATTCTTCTGAATTTTATGCTGCATAATGCTACCGGGAAGACTGTGTTTATTATTCTGACATGATTCTTTGTGAAATAGGTGCTTGATAAGGATTATTTTTAAAAGACCAAAAGCCCCTCAAGTGATTACTCTCTCAAACTTCTTGTAAAGGAGGACAGATAGTGATCCTCACCACTACCGGAGGCAAGTCTAGAATTTTCCAATGTTTTAAACGTTTGCATGCCACACAATGTCATCAAATTTTTTTTTTTGCTAAGATGAAAAATTAGATTTTTTTTGTACGTGAAGCCTGTTGCCTGATGTTCTTTAGAACATTTGGTTACATTTCAAATAACTCAGTAAATTTCCTGATCATTCCTATATATTTGGATCACTGAAGAATGTGGAAGCTTACAAGAATTACAAATAAAATAATTTTTTATGCTTCTTCGTATTAAAACTGAAGGTGTTTGAAAATACAAATGGAAATTTAATTTGCAAACCTTCTTAATGCTGTGGATACACACATAAAATATATGAAACATTTCCTATTAAAGGGATTCAAGGATGTGTATTTCACTATTTCAGATGATACAATGAAATTATTATCTTTTTACACAATATTCTTCATTTCACTACCTTATTGAACTAAATTGTCTCACTATAGGACACCAAGTGTTAAAGATTGAGATTTTAGTAGAGAGCGTGTTAGCTCTACAACTTTTGCACACAAGTCAAATGTTATTTGAAATACATATTTCACTTTTTTTGGCTATTCTGAAAGCAAAAGAAAAAATTTACAGAATCCAAAAGAAAATCTCACAATAAAAACAAAGAAAACCATATAAGTTATAGTTCCTGCAAATGTTGTTTCAAAAAGCTTTATTTAAAGCTGCTTCAGGATAGTTTTGTGATAAATAAGAATCAATATGATTTATTCATATCACAGTTTTCTAAAGCATGTTTACTAGTTCTTTTCTAATTCACACCCTGCCATCATTCTGTTTTTATATATGTTCCTTTCAAAAGATTTGCCAAACATAAATAAGAACAATTACAGAGTTACAGAGCAGGATTATTTCTGAAGAAAAAAAATTATCATCAGTTGTATTTTCATCAGCTATCCTATTAGACTCCATCATTAAGAAAAGTATTCAGGATGTCTAGTGGGTGAAGAGAGCAGAAGTGTGTTTTCATTTTGATATGATAGCTGCATTCAAGTTATTCTCCTCTTTACAATAAATTTTACCTAGCTTTATCTTCATAGGAAGCTGCTTTCAGTTGAAAAGCAGAAGTGAATAGAAGTGTCATGACATGGGATTAACAGTACAACCAGTTAGTAAATCAAATGTTTGAGGTGAAGAAAGTGGAATGTGACATGCATCAGCAGGATGGACTAGCAGGATTTTATGGAGACAAGTGAAAAGAAAAATTTTAATCATTGGTCAATGCTCCTGATATCTGTACCATTTTGAAAACACGTGGTCCATTTAACCAGTCAGTCACTGTAATGAATCTGAGTGCATTAAGATGTTCCCAGCAATGTTAGTTCATATAGAAGTAATAATCATAGAAAAAACTAGTCTCAGTGCTGTTTCCAGCTAATAAAAAAAAAAAAGAAAAAAGCAAATTACATCCTAAGACTGAGAAAGTGGCCAGTATGGTTCACTTTTGAGATGGCAATATGACTGCAAGAAACCTCATGATGGGTTTACCCCATGACACCCTCATTATAGTCACTGACGAACTACTAAAAATAACCTTCTCAAATACTTCCCATTACATAGATTTGATATAGTCCTCATAATTAAGATTTTAGAGTTTCAAGAGTGTTTGCCAGCAAGTTATTTGGAGCACTTAAAAATGCATGTTTCAGCACAACCATGGATTTCTTCTCTCCTTCTGGTAAGTATCCACACAAATATGTAAAAACTTAAAATTGGTAATGCTTAAAGATTTATCTGGGTAGCTTGGGTGAGTAGCTAAAAGGTTAATTTAAAGGCTTCCTAAAGGATATTTCCCATCACCATCAGTGTCTTCACATGAAAATATGTTTAAATTCCATACAGTCTGGCATTCACTTCATAACTCCATATTTTTTGGTCTCCATTTTTTCACAGCACAAGTTTCTCTAAGAACAGAGTTAAAATTCTAATGTGCCTAATATTTACTTAAAACTTTGTCTAAAAAAAAAGAATTCACACAAAAAAGCCCATTAAATATTCACACTTTAATATATGTTCCTTAGAAACAAATGTACAGTTAGATAACACATAAAGAATTATGAATGACTAATTATATTTTGCATATTTACAGCAAAGACAATTAGCAAATAGCTTTTATATGCAAAATAAATGAAAAAGTAATTAAGATGCACTAACCAGAGCAGCAATATCAAGTCTGTTGTCTTGTGATTCATTCCTAACAAACATAATAATTATGCATTCATTGTCATATAATTAAAACAGCTCTGTCCTTTAGAAAAATGGTTATTTACTGTATAATAACCTGAAGAGTGGCAGAAGTTCCTCATAATGGTGAGCAGGATAATTAAATATTTCTTCTTAGGAAATGCTCACCCAGTTTAGTTTATTATCATAAACTTCTACGAGCAAGCAGCTGTTCCTCAGGAATGCCAAGTGTTTTCTCTTTGGTCTGGGAAAGTTATTTTCCATTTTATTCATCGGCTCTCATTTTTTTTCTTGTTGTTGAATTGGGCAGGGATGCTCCTGAGGCACCCTTCACCTTCCTAAGGCTGGTCCTCCTGGAGGCCATCCCTAGCTGCAGAGGGCTGTGGGAAGCAGCTTCAAGATCCAGTTCTGTGGCTAGATCTGCTTTTGGTGATAAAAATGTGTATTGTTTTCTTCTCTGCTGAAATATATTGTCTTTTTGAAGATCTTCTAGGACCTTTTCATCACTAAGATAGACATAAATGTGCAAATAAACAAATGAGTACAGTAACATCCAGTGTTTATCATGTTAGGTAAACCACCTGTATTTTAGAAATATAGCAACAAATTTCAAAATGATCAATACATTTGATATTTCAGCTAATTAAAGTGATATAAACTGTCATCTGCATTCCACACAAATAGATCATGGGAGCCATTTTGTTTCCCCAAAGCTGAGAACACGTTAATATCTGTGCCCAGCAGTTACGCCATTGCCTATTGTTCACTCCTGATATACGCACAGTACCTACACAAGCACATGCTGTAATGCAATCAGAAATTACTCAAGCAGGAGATATACATTATTTTGTGTGTATTTGGTGTGTTATCTTAATATTGATACTATTATGTCATTATGTATATACACTCAACGAAATTAACTTATTTTTATAATAAAATCTTGTGTCCAGTGGAATGAAGAGAACAAGAGAAAATGGGAAGAGAAGTATTTGTTTATGAGTTACTGCTTGATTTAAAAATATAATGGGAACTTTAAAAATTATTATATATAATACCTTAGATATTAGGAAAGGATAAATCTTAAGTAGAAAAAAGTATTTATTGATTAAAATTTTTCTTATTAAATGTATGTTGTATGAAATAATGTAACATTTAAGTTTTAAGACATTTTATTTTACATATTACATAATTTTTAGTAACATTAAATGTAATACTCAACCTTAGAGAGTAAGAAAATAAATTATTTCAGTTAGATCATTTGACTTTATTATATATTGACAACTAGTTATTTTAGCAATTACTGAGCTACCATTCCTTTCTTTATTAAGTTCAATAAACAAGCAGTAGACACTAAGCCCAACATTATCTTTTGTATAATTTTTTTTTCAAGAAGAATCTTTATTTTTCTTTTCTTTCTTTCTTTCTTTTTTTTTTTTTTTTTTTTTTTTTGGTGTGTAACTTAAATAAAGAGCCATGGCCTTACTTGAAACAGTTTACTCAGAATCATTTAGATATTTTCTAAGTATTCTTCACTATAAGCTCCTTTTGGCATGCAATAAAATGAAAATGGGCCAAGGAGAACCTAGAGAGAAAATACTTATTCCTTATCCTTGTGTTACATTTGGGAGAACTTAAACAGACCTCAGAATACTGAAAAGAAATAATTGCCGTGAAGTAAAACTGGTTAGTATGTTATTAGAGATCCTCTATGCTAGCAACAGAATTTGGGAAAATAGAAAGAAAATAGAACTGGAATTCATAGCACAACATTCAGATAGCTAATTTATTAGTAAAAGGTAGAAGAGACAAACAGCTCCATCTTAGATTCTGATGCAAAAATGGTGTAGGATTACCCATTATTAGTACACCAGTGTGCCAGGAAACATAAGAGAAAATATTCTAGATTCTATCATTAATATTTTGAGAAATCCTAGTAATCCCAAATTAATTCTAAGTAGTCATGATGGAAAAAAATTATATCTTTACTCCTCCTTACATATCCATAGTTTAGTATTGTTTTTATTTTTTTGTTAGTTGGACAGCGGAGGAGGCAAGGAACACCACAGCTTTTTTCAGCTCTTAGTTCATATTAAAGGTTTTCATGTAACCCTATATACATATGTATTTCATCTAATTTAAATTCCTACTAAGTATGTCAGTAATCTTCCATCTTGCAACTTTAAAGAATAGGGTTATTCACCATTATAGCAGGAATATCAGTTTATATATCTGCTATGACAGATAGTAAAGATGATCAAACATTACACTAACTCTTAATAATGAGCTTGTTTCTCTCTTCAAGGAACAAAGTTCATAAGGGTGGGAGATGAGAAGGGCCAAAAGGTGAATGTATGCACCTGTTTGTGTGCCTCTTGTCATCCTTCCTTCCCAGAGTACATACTTCTCAGCAAAATGGGAGGTAAGAAGACTAAGCCTCAACTTTCAGACGATCCTCTTTAACCACATCAAGAAACCCATAATTATTCAAAATTTACAATTCATTTTGTAGTTGTTATCTATACCCTTCAATCTCGAGCCTAGTTATCCACCTTGCATTAATTGTTTTATGTATGCATATCATGTGCACCCAGCCAGACTGTTGAATGGAAGATCCAGAGAGGCAGAGACAGCACTCTTTTTTGGTATAAGTATTCCACACAGTACATGAGATGTGGCAGTTGCTTGATAGATGCTGTTGAATGAACACTTCCATCACACATTCAACAGACACACACCAAATGGTCTTTGCCCCTTATTAAAATAGTGTCAAAGAAGAAATATGCTCCCGTCTGTATGTTATTTATCTCCTACCCTGCTCTGTTTCCTATCCTACATACATTTGCAGTTTCCATGTATCTTACTGAAATACATATAACCCCAGCTATATATTTTGTTATGTTATGATGCATACGCAGTAGAGCCTCAATCGTCACGAAATGACTAATGGACAGCTGATTGAATGAATGAATGACATAAATATGAGTGGAGTGTGCGTATGGAGAGTGGAAATACATCTGTCAGCAGATGTAAATGTCTGTTACTCTGTCTCAGCTCCGGCTTATGTGAAACCTAGTTCGGCCATCAATATTATGGCAGTTTGAAGGCTTACATACCAAGCCCAGGAACCCTTCCTATGCGTGTATTTTTAAAAATAAATGCTCTGTATTTAGGGATGGAAGATAAGGGGAAGGTTGAAAAAATAACTGTTTCTGCTGCTTCAGGTGCATACCTGCCGTTTCAAACTCCCTTTGGCTCTTAGGCCAGCCAGTGCTATGATTGTCGATTTAGAGGGTTCTCTGTTCTCCTGAAGGGCTCAGGTAAAGCTGTATGTACTAAATACTTTGAATCACCATCACTCCCCTGTATGCACTGCAAACAATTATACTGCAGAAAACTTTACTACAAAGAGGCCAAGCTAAATGGAAGCTTTTCAAAATGTTAGTCTTATTACAAAAAATTATTTATAAAGACTTTCTTCCCTCTTTCCCAGGAACTTGACTAAAATGTAGTATAAACATACTCATAACTCTAATATTTACCCATAAGTCTAATAAGCTAGGGCAAAAAACAAAAGACTTTTATAAGACTGGTATTCAAAAGCAGACCAGAAAGAAAGATCCTAGGTAAAGGTAATGAAAATCATCTCAAAGTACATTCTCCATTTCACAGTAAGGCTTAATAAGATAGGTGATGTTCTAGAACTCAGAAACATGAGCATTTTTCTTGCTTACAGCCTTCATTTCTGACTACTAGTTTTCATTGGATTAATGAATCTCCTAAGGAATGAATATGAGCACATGCACACTAAAAGTCCGTTTATAAACTCCAGATGATGCCATGTGATAGAAAATTGGCCCTAGAATCAAGCTGGCCTAGAATGCTTGAAGTGTATAAGACATATGAGTCCTAGAGATTACATATAAAATATTCACTCCCTTCTTTGCCCAGTAAATCAACAAGCATCTTCTGAATCCCCCCACCTCAGTGTCTTAAGACTCTCCTGAAAGTTTGGTTAATTTGGAAAACAACGTAGTCAAGTAAACCCCATAAAAGCCACTGTACAAGTACGAACAAAAAATGTCAAACTAGAATTCTGATATGAAATCGAGTTGATATACTGAAATTAAACCCAGACCTTTCAATTTTTTTTAAAAAAATTTACATGTGTGTTTGTTTTTGGTGGATGGACTCACTCTCAAATACAATTGGTGAATAACCCAGAGGGAGTGTAGGTGTTTCCCATTACCATTGCGGATGCTATGGGCCTGTCAAGACTTAATAAGGGGCTCCATGTTGCATTGTCTCAAACTCCTTAAACTTCTGGGTTCTGGGATTGACTCCTTCCTGTTCCTCATTTATGTCCCAGATCCAGGGGACATGGCAAAAAGAACCTGAATTCATCATGAGGAAGGAACCCATCACAAGGAAGCAACCTATGAAGGCGGCCATTAGGCAAGGGGCATCTGAGATGGGCACTGCAAGAATGTTCAAGAAAACACCTTTTCTGCCAGCTAGAGGCTCCCCCGCCCAGTGGAGGATGAATCAAATTCCACCATCTTTAATCTGGCTACACATATTTGAATAATAATCCTGAAATTCACATTGATGCTCAAGAAGTCGCTTCTTCAAAACTTTAAGGTAACAATTAAGTATTCCATTGTCATGGCTCAATTAAATGGTTTGGCCTGAGAAAATTGGGGATTGTAAAGTGAGGATGGAATGTGCTTTGATCCTTTTTCCAGGGTTATTGTTTCATTAATAAATGAACATGTCATTTGTCTCACCAGAGGGAGCTCATGCCCTCCAGGCATTTTTCCCTTTTTTGTTCAGGTTTTATAAAGATGAATTTCCAGTGCTCTGAAATACCATGGATTAGTAGTTAAGCCTGACAGCACTTCGGGGAGTAGCGAGCTTAAAGTGCCTCACACAGGTCTCCAAAGCACTTGTTTACTAATAGAGGAAATCAGCAACCGTCTGCAGCTGCTGATATCGCATTACCATTTGGAAAGACAGTAGCTGAGATAACAAATCACACAGTTTTAATAATTACTCCTGCATTCCCGTTTTTTGTTTCCTGCATAACTGTAAAGGCTGGATTTCTTCCAAATAAACAGATAAAAACAGTATGGAACTTTTATCTTTTAATGATAATGACAACACATCATGTTTCACTAAAAGTTTCCTGCTGAATTTTTTCTGATTTCTAGAGTTTCAATAAAATGTAATTATACTTTATAATTCCACTCTTTTAATCTTCACTTCAAAAACTATTCACAGTGAGCAAGTTTGCCAGGCACCAAGAGTAGGGGACAAACTGCTTGGACTTACCCATGTTGACTATCTCCTGCTTTCTGTCTTGGAGTAAACCTGTCATTGAAATTGCATCCTGTACATTGAGCTGCTTTGCATTCAAATTAATAGCTAGTTTAATTTGAATGTACAATAGCTCCATTTATGCCATCATTTTTAAAAAAAAAAGAAGTAAGGCATTTGGCAATGAATGGATGTTTAAGATATGATACATTTGCAACATATTTTTAATCCCAAATTGAACTTATATTAGGATGGAGACATTTTAATATCAATAGTTAAGTCATAAAAGAAGCCCTTTTAAAAATCTGCATAGTAAATACGTGCTTTAGGGGTCAAAATTACTCATTGTACAGATACAGCGCAGGGTTTAGTTCGTATGGTTGGCGCTGGGTATTTTCTGGCAAATCTGTGCATTGTTACATTTCTATAGTCCAAGGATGGCAATTGATTTTTAAAACACATGCTGCAACTTTATTTGGTCTGTAATTACATGGACTTTATTTGGAGGTCAGTGAAGGAACAACTAAATAGGAAAATGAAGTTTTCCTCCCTCGTGCAATGAAACCATAAAAGTTGGCAGACAGAAAGGAATGCTAAACTTTTTCCCAGAGCTCTGAGTTTGGTTTCCACTGGTCCATGTTCCATTGGGTGATTAGAGAAAGCTTTTTTAAAGCCTTACTTCAGAATGATCTTAATTGGTGCAAGGTTGAGCCCTTTCTAGGAGGGGAGGGAAAAGGTTGAATAGCCTTTTCAAGTCACATGAAAGTTTCTAGGATGAATGTACGATAATTAGATTAATAAGTAGCTTAATTTATCACAGCTGAGGATTTCAACAGCCACACATTAGAGCAAGAAAAAAAGATTAGTGTGATTCTAGTTTGAAAAAAAAAAAAAATTGTACTGAAACTTGATTAACCTTAAACACAAAGTGCCTTTCTTTTTCAGTGTAAATGTCTAACCAGGGGGAGGGGTGTGGAGTGGGGAGATCTGGGAGGGGACCTAAAATAATCAGAGAAGTCCTATTTTATTCCTTTCTGTCTCCCAGTTAATGAGCAGTATCAGGATGCCTTGAACCAACTTTTCCTTTTAGTTTCTTATCCTTAAAATAATGGGCTGACCATAAGCCTGCAGAATCTTAAATTATGTTGCCCGCCCACATCATAGAGATCTGTCTTTTCTGATGTACAATTCGTCATAAGCAGAGTCACTCGTGTCTGTTGAGAAAATAAAGGTAGTGCTATTGGGAGGACACCATCATTTTGGTTAGTATGTGGCAGGAACATTGAGGCTTAGCTTGTTGGGTGACATCTCTGGTTATCTCAAGGCTGAAAAGCCTGAATTTAGACCCATGCATTCAGAAATTGTAAGTTGCCCAAATAAGGGCAGCAGTGAGTTGAAATGAACAGTATTCATTGATAAAACATGCAAAATCAAGACGATTATTATAATAGCAAGAATAATTGATTTCAACGGGGTTTAAAAAGTCAGATGAGAACTGACACTCAAAAAAAAAAACACCATCAATTCAACTTATCCTCCATTGGGATTCTTTTTTTCCATCTTCTCCACAAGTGCACAATAAAGTATTTTGAGAAAAAGGGGAATCTGCTGGACCATCTGATGATCAGATCATCGGGGTGGACTAATGTCAGATTTAATTAACTAACTTTAAACTTCCTGACTTCTGTCTGGCTAAAAACAAAACTGTAATGTGATGTGGAACAAAACTGCTGGTATCAGCGTTGTTTTGCTATGGAAGAGCCTGGAATGTGAATCTCTGGTACCTGTCAACACTTAACAGTCATCGTGGTTGGGAGGCCAGCTAATGCGAGCCCAGTGGTGGAGCAGGGTTTTGGGCATTGCCCATGTGCTTGCACGGAAAAAGTGTGTGGCTGGATGTGGGTAGGCAGCTAAGACACCCTCTAAGTGGAAGGGAAAAATCTAAAGCTAAAATACCAGACAACTTTGGGGACACCAATACTTCCACAACGAAAATTGTTGTGTGTTTCTCTTCAGTCTCCAGAACTTACATAGAAGCATCCTGAAATAGGTTTGGGTGTGGCCCGTGCACACAGCCCCAGCTACAACATTGAGAAGTTACCTGTGGCCCAGCCAGAGCTACGAGGGCAATGCCAAGGGCACTTGTGTACCAGCTTGTTAGATAAGTTCAGTGACTTGAAACAGCGCCAGAGGTGAATCCGTTTCCACTGCTAGGGAATCTTCTCTCAGAGCACTAGTCTTCTCTTCTGCTGGGATGAAAGGAAAGCTTTAATTTAAAAAAAAAAATCATATGATGAAAAATGACATATTGTAGATAAAATATACTGTAGTTTAAAATGTTGCAATTTCCAAACATTAGTGTAATTATAGACCCTGAATAAACTTGGAAACCTAAGGCACACTGCAGCCAACAGCACAAACCTGTAAGCATGCTTATAATCTAAAATGGACATCTCATTACTGGTTAACATTATTTATTTAGGAGGAGATATGACCTCTAATTTGCCTTTAAATGATTAATTTGGTGTTTAAATAAGTGCCTTTTACTTAATAATGTTTTCTTCAACCAATTCACTTATGTCAATAAACTCTTTGTTTAACCTTCTTAAAGGAAACATTTTCTCTGCTCTGAGGCAATTAATGAGCTATCAAATAAATAGGTACAGGAAAATGAATTAAAATTAAGGACTGCCCAAGACAGCAAAAATGCTTTAATCTGTGGAGTGGGTACTGTGGTTTACTGTCAACCACGATGCAGGAAGGGCGTCAGTCCATTCCTCACCCTCCCATGAGTCTCCTTTCTGTCTTTAGTTCACAGAGAAGGCAACTCTCACTACAGGACCTACCAAAACGAGAATAGCCCATACATAATTAGAGGCACTTTTCTCTCAATTGCTGGTTCTTTAAGTTTGGTAAAAACAATGATAAATCTTCAAGTTGGGAATGGGTTGCCATTTTTTTCATGGGAAATCAAGGGGAAATGAAAATATGTTCAATACTAATACAAAATATTAATATCAAAAATATCAACATTAATATCAAAGTGTCAAAAACATCTTCTGCAGTCTTGGGGCATAAAACTGGATCATGTATAACTCAGTTGCTTGTTTTGCAGGTAATTTATTTTTAAATATAGTTTTTCCTGAAAATTAAAAATGAAATTAGAATGAATTTGACTTTTTTTCTTAATTAATAGAACTAAAGCTGCCAAATTTTGTTTAGCTTTCTGTAGTATGTAAAAACTTTTTTTTTTTTTTTACAGAAACGGGGTCTCACTATGTTACCCAGGTCAGACTCGAACTCTTGGGATCAAATGATCCTCTTGCTTCCACCTTCAGGGAAGCTGGGACTACAGGTATAAGCCACTGCATCTGGCTAAAAAGCATTTTTTTAAAAAAATTGACCAATAGTAACCATCAACACTATTTTAAAATTTGCAATTTTTTTCTAATAAGAGTAAATGAACCACCAAATTTGGTCATTCTCAGAGGAAGAGAGCACTGAGTGTGGCAGAGACGGCCAGCCACCCCCTAATAATCACACCGCCTTTTTTTATAGTCATAGACTTTTGACCTAGGGCACACAGCCAACAAAAACATAGATGACACTTCCAAGCCTCCTTAACTGCTGACTCTAGTCATAAGACTAAGTTCTGGCCAAGGTGAAGTGAGTGAAAATGTGTGTGTGCAAAACCATCTGGCTGTACCCTTAAAAGGCAAGTCATCTTTTCCTCTTTTTCCTTTCACATCAAAATAAAAAGAGCCTTTAATGGTGTCATGGAACAGAGCTGCCACCCCAGCTCAAACTTTCAGGAGAAATAAGCTTCCGTCTTAAGTCCTTACGTTTTCAGCTAAACCTTTATCCTAACTAATACGCTGATGTAATAACCATAAAATAAATTCAAACTTTGTACTGCCAGTGCCACGCTCAACTAGTTCATATGTCTCTCTCTCTTTATCTATGAATATTAGCAGTTTCTGCTATTTAGACTACTCTTCCTAAAATGTACCTCTGATTGGGAATAATTCAAAACCTTTTGGATGGCTCCCCTTTGTCTCCTGAATCAGGGACAATCCATAACATGACATTCACCATTCCAGTTTTTCCAGCCTTTGCTACTCATGGTACTCTTCTCCACACATCTCCCTACCTCTCCAGTCATACCAGACAGTTGCAATTTGGAGGCCATGCTTGGCCTTCTTTGCCTGTGCAAACCTTATCCATCCTGGGTTTTAAAAATATGTCGGGTTTTTTGTTTTGTTTTGTTTGTTTGTTTCAATATGGGCTTTGAGCTGGGTGTGGTGGCGTGCACCTGTAGTCCCAACTACTCAGGAGGCTGAGATGGGAGTATCATTTGAGCCCAGGAGTTTGAGGCTGCATTCCAGCCTGAGTGACAGAGGAAGCTCCCACCTCTAAAAATTTTTGTTAATTAAAAAATAATTGAGGGCTTTGGAGTCGAATAAGCCTGGTTGAAAGCCATGATTGGTCTCTGCTGGTTCCCCTCATTATTACACCCCGCATAATACCCTCTAACTTTCCCTCACAGCACTTCTCACAGATTGTTGATGCACATTTGATTACCATCTACTCCCCCATTAGAACACAAACTCCACATGGGCAGGGATGATGTCTATTTTGTCGCAGCATTTTATCTCTGAGGGTAGCATAGTGCCTAGCATTTGATAGATTATCTAAATATTTATTGGGTGAATGAATAAACATCTCTGAATCCATTTTCTTGTCTATTAAATGAGTTAATAATACCTCATTTACAGGGTTGTGAATGAAATGAGATAATGTGTGTCAAATGATGAGTACACGGTAAGTACCAAATTAATAGGAGGCAATATTGTGCAGTGACTCACTACACAAACTTTGGAGTTAGACCTACTTGGTATAGCTTCAGCCATGTATTCATTATATGACATTGAACAAGTTATTTATCTTTTCTAGGGCTCCACTTCTTCCTCGTAAAATTGATAATAAATGTGCCTGATATTGTTGCTGAATATATTGAATTTGATGATTTCTGTGCTTACCGCAGTGTTGTTACCTAACAGACATTTAATAATGGGATCTTTTGCAATCCGTCACTCATATGACCATTCATTTGTTCATTCAACAGATTTTTATTGACTACATACTATTTATCAGACACTGAGCTTTGTGCTGGGAACATAATGGGGAAAAAATCGGAGTGGACCACAGGATACACCTCATGGAATATAAAGCCAAGACCATCAAATAAATAAACATGCCAATAAATACGTAAGAACTAATTGTGAATAACTGCTAAGAAAGAAAAGAACAGGGCTCCGTGAGAGGAGGGATTTAGTGAATCAGCTGTTCTCCACGACCCAGCTCAGATGCCAGCAGCTCCATGAATCCTGTCTTTGTCCTTTCCCATTCTCTCCTAATCATGTGGTCTTCCCCATTTTTTCAAACTCTATACCATACTATACTTTTATTATATTTGTTTTATGCCATCATAATGGCAGCTAATATTAGCTACTCTTGCTAATCTAAGTTTTTGTCTAAACTTTAGCATCTGGACTAAAACTTCTTGAAGTTTGGACTATGTCTTACCTGCCTCTGTTGTACCTACAGGATCCAGCAAGGTTCCTGGCACAAACTAAAGCTCCAGGAGTATTTGTAAAATAGAAAGAAATTTTACACTCCTCTTTGACTTTTGACCATGAAAAACTTACTCTGGCTGGAATAAACCTTTCTTACATTCACATTAGGCTATTTCTTTAGTCAGTGAATTTTTATACATTAATTTCTTCCACATAGTATAGATGATGAATAAATCAGGAGCAAGTTAAAATAGTCAGAATTTTAATCATGAAAAGGGTCTAACATCCTATGACAAGAGAGATTCTTGGAAGAACCCTGGACTGAAAGCCCTAGACAAACATCTGGAGATATTATTTTCTGCTACATTTGAAAGTACCTTTCCAACATAAGATCCTGCTGCTGCTTGTCCCATGATCTTGTCAAAAAGAATGGTCAACTAGGTGCAGTGGCTCACATCTGTTGTCCCAGCTACTCACAAGGCTGAGGCAGGAAGACCACGTGAGTCCAGAAGTTTGAGACCAGCCTGGGCAACACAGCGAGACCCTGTCTCTACAAAAAAGTTAAAATATTAGATGGGTATGGTGGTGTGTGCCTGTAGTCTTGGTTACTCTGGAGGCTGACATTGATGGAGGAAGATAGCTTGAGTCCAGCAGTTCAAGATCAGCCTGGACAACATAGTAAGACCCCATCAGGAAAAAAAAATCATCATTACAACACAAAGCATTTTTTTTTTTAAATACAGAGTCTCACTTTGTAGCCCAGGCTGGAGTGCATTGGCATGATCTCGGCTCACTGCAACCTCCACCTCCCAGGTTCAAGCTATTCTCATGCCTCAACCTCCCAAGAAGCTGAGAGTACAGGTGCCCACCACCATACCCAGCTAATTGTTGTATTTTTAGTTGAGATGAGGTTTCACCATGTTGGTCAGGCTGGTCTCGAACTCCTGACCTCAAGTGATCCACCCGCTTCAGCCTCTCAAAGTGCTGGGATTACAGACGTGAGCCACCGCGCCTGGCCACCACAAAGCATCTTAATGGCAGCACAAGCCATTTACTGGAAGGAAAACATTTAAGTTACACCCAGAATGAAAGTAAACAATACAATAAAGAAAATTTATCTGCTCACATAACTGAAAAAGCCAGAGATAAAGGTACTTTAGATGAGGCTTCATCCAATGTCTCAAGGATATCCCAAAAACCTGGATTCTTCCATCTCTCCGCGTCAGCTTCACCCTAAAGGTGGCTCCACTCCTACTCCCAAGATGGCTGCTCACAGCTCCTGGATTCATATACTTTCTTTTTTTTGTGGCAGAGAGAGCTACTTTGTTTCAGCATTCCCGGAAAAACCCTTATAATTACTGGTCTGCTCACTTCACACATCTACCCTTGATTCTATTGCTGTAGTCAGGAGGATGGGATGAGATAATTGGCTTGGCCTAGGTCATCTATTCCACCCCTAAATGGGAGGCAGTAAGGTCAGCTTCCACAAAATTATGTTGATCCCCAAAAGGAAACTAGGGACTGCTGGGAAGAGGGAAGCAGGAAATAGATGCTGGCAAGACTACTAAATGTTGAATCTACAGTCTTGGTCAGCCTCAGTCTGTGAAGCCTGCCTATTCAGGTGGGTAGGGTCGTTCACTCATCTTAGTAGGAGAAAAGAACACAGCATGGACTTCTTCCATCTTTTATGGAAATGGCATCATACTCTGACAATAAAAACGAGCTTTGCTTTGGTGTTTGTTCTGCTCAGAGGAAAAGTGTTATGGTCTAATAGAGTCAGCACTTTTAAATAAAATTATTTTTATTCTAAAATGGTGAAATCTTTATGAATAAGTGGAGCCCAAGTAACAGTATATACAGTCTTAAGTACTAAATTTCCAACTAGAATGTTGACATTTTATCTCGTGTTCAAGGGAAAATAACTTGAGAGAACTTTAGGGAGAAGACTGTCATTTGTTTCCACTAATTTTAAGCAAGTGAGAGCTGCTAGAGAATCTAGTTGATATTTCCTATTATCTTTCTCTTTTTCTTCTTCCTCTGTCCCTCTTTCAGACCCACCCTGCACATGTGCGTGTGCACGCACACACACAAACACACACACACTTTTTCTTCTTTCTTTCTCTGCCCTTTTCCTCTTTCCATTTCTTCTTCCTCTACCCCCTCTCATTCTTCTTTCCCTCCATCAAATACCCTTTACTCTTTTTCTTCTCTCTCTTCTCTCTCATGTTTTTCACTCTTTCTCTTCAAATGGGTCTCAATAGGCGGATTCATTTAGTACGAGAAAAAAAGTTATTTTTTTCTTCACCAATATCATGAAAACAAGTGTAAGAGTCATGACCATGATTTAGGTCTGCTTTAGGGAGAACTACTCCTACTTCTCTGTGGTCTCCAAGATGCATCAGAGGACAAAGTTTGAGCCGTCTGGTAACAAATTTGCTGGTTTCACCAAAATATTCTGCATTAGCTATTAAAGGAGAGAAACTCCAATCTGTTTACTGGTGAGGTCTACAGTCTAACTCTTATCTCCCTAATCCTCACACCACCCGTGAGAGCTAAGAAGGCAGCTTAGTTTTCTCACTCCCTTTTTAGAGTCTTGAAGAACCAGTAAGTGCAGGCACTAACAGTGTGATAGAATGGCCAGATTTTTAGACTTAGGATATTATTGTCTTTACTTCTAGCTGATTTTTCTACTCTGGCATTTTCTCAGAGTAGCATGAAATCTCTTTCCCAAATAACTTTATCCATTAACCATTAGCGTTATCAAGAAGGACAGCTCACAAACAAGACACAATGACATTAAAGTCAAGTAAGATGTAGTAACTCATGCTTATAATGTAAAGGCATTATGCTTTGGGGTCAGCCTAAGCCAAATGTAGCCCTCAAATAAATAAAGAAAATTCATTGCATATTTCCTTAGGGAACCTGCTACTATAAAAATGTTTTGATTTGAAGTTTTAAAATAGCTATTTGTAGTTATCAAAATGCCCTGGCATGGGGGATAGCTCTGAAAAGATTAATGCCTAAAGTTCTTGTAAGATAAATAGTATAAAAGTTTTGACCAATGTTTTCAAAATATATACATGATCACTTATGGTAAAGAAAAAAATATGTCCCTGGAAAGGTAATTTAATACTTAGCGCTTGCTTACGAAAGATGGGAGACTAATGACTTGTGTTGTTTTTCTATGTAGTTTTAGGTGTTGTTCTCATGATGACAGATACGCATGCTATTTTCTGGTAGTGAAGAATTTGCATATAACCATCAGCTAATGTTCTTCAAGCTTTTTTTTTTTTTGCGATTCTGCATAGCTGTAGTGCCATTTGCACTAATGGGAGGATCAATATCAGAGTACAGTCAACATTTAATACACATATATTGAGTGCTTGCTTATTTGTCAACATGCTGTATATCTGGCACTAGGCCCATATAGTTCCTGTCCTGAAGGATCTCACAGTTTCATGAAAATAGCTATTTGTAGTTATCAAAATGCCCTGGCATGGGGGATAGCTCTGAGAAGATTATATATTCATTCATTTAAATAATTTAATAACAGTTAGCTCATCTCTATATTGTAGGCATGTGCAACATATGAGGGGGATATAAGAGGGGAATTAAGGTTCTATGATGAAGTGTGGGAAGACTTCATAGAGAAGGTAGCTTTTGACATGGAACTTGAAGAATGAATAAGAACAAAGAGAAGTGAAGAGGACTGCTGCTCCAAGTAGAGAGAAAATCACATGCCAAGACATGGAGGTATGGTACAATTTGCCTACATAAGGAACCACTAGTAGTTTATTGTTGCTGGAAAATAAAATATGACAGTAGTGATAGAAGATGAGGTATCATCAGGAATCTGTAGACAAATCACAGAAATTCATTTTATGCCATGCTTAAGAACGTAGTTTTTATTCCATAGGCCATAGAGAGTCGTTGATAAATTTCATGTAACATGATTGGCTTTGATTAGAAAATGTACAAAATAAACTGGGAGACAACATCTTAGAAGCAGAAAAAATAGTCATTAAGCTACTGCAATATTCCAGCCAAGGGATGCTGAAAATCTGAACCATTCTAATGTACAGAGATAGTAGGGCTAGAATAGAGGAGAAAGATGTAAGGTATATTTAGGAAATAGAATCAACAGTAGCTATTAATTGATTAGATGTGAGTAGAAAGGAAAAAGAAAAAAATCTTTAAATAACTCTCAGGATTTTGCTTGGGCAATGGGGTAGGTGGAAGGTAGTATCGCTCACTATAATAAGAAAAATGGAAAAAGCAGTGAGTTTTGAGAGGTAGGGAGTAATTTTGGGACATTTTCAGCTTGAGATCCTTTTGAGATATCCAAGTGGAGTTGCCTGATAGGCGAGACTCTTCTTTCTAGACTCAAAAATAAGCCTGAGCTAGAGATATTATAGAAGCATTGAATGTGGATGCCAGAGGGAATGTTTACAATAAGACATGAAGAGGATTGAACATAGAATCTTAGAGAACTCCACCATTTAAAGGTCAGGAAGACAGCCAGAGCAATCAGGCAAGAGAGAGAAATAAAAGGTATCCAAACAGGAAGAGAGGAAGTCAAACTATCTCTCTTTGCGGATGATAGAATTCTATACCTAGAAAACCCCACAGTCTCCGGCCAAAGGCTCCCAGATCTGATAAACAACTTCAGCAAAGTTTCAGGATACAAAATCAATGTACAAGAATCAGTAGCATATCTATACACCAAAAAGGTCCAAGCTGAGAGCCAAATCAAAAATGCAGTCTCAATCATAATAGCCACAAAAAGAATAAAACACCTAGGAATACAGCCAATGAGGAAGGTGAGAGATCTCTACAAAGAGAATTACAAAACACTTCTGAAAGAAATCAGAGCCAACACAAACAAGTGGAAAAATGTTCCATGCTTGTGGATAGGAAGAATCAATATTGTTAAAATGGCCATACTGCCCAAACCAATTTACAGATTCAATGCTATTCTTATCAAACTACCAACAACATTTTTCAAATTAGAAAAAGCTATACTGAAATTCATATGGAACCAAAAAAGAGTCTGACTAGCCAAAGCAATCCTAAGCACAAAGAACAAAGCCAGAGGCATCACACTACCTGACTTCAAACAATACGACAAGGCTACAGTAACTAAAACATCATAGTACTGATACAAATACAAACACATAGACCAGTGGAACACAGCAGAGAACCCAGAAATAAAGCCACAAATCCACACCATCTGATGTTTAACAAAGTCAACAATAACAAGCAATGGAGAAAGGACTCCCCATTCATAAATGGTGCTGAGATAACTGGTTTGCCATATGCAGAAGATTGAAACTTGACCCCTTTCTTTCACCATAAAAAAAAATAAACTCAAATACCATGTGGCCCAGCAATCCCATTACTGGGTATACACCTAAAAGAATATAAGTAATTCTATTATAAAGATACATGCACACACATGTTCATTGCAGCACTATTCACAATAGCAAAGACATGGAATCAGCCTAAATGCCCATCAATGATAGACTAGATAAAGAAAATGTGATTAGGCCAGGCGAGGTGGCTCATGCCTGTAATCCCAGCATTTTAGGAGGCTGAGGCGGGCAGATCACGAGGTCAACAGATCGAGACCATCTTGGCCAACATGGTGAAACCCCATCTCTACTAAAATACAAAAAATTAGCCAGGCATGGTGGCAGGCGCCTGTAATCCCCGCTACTTTGGAGGCGGAGGCAGGAGAATCACTTGAACCCAGGAAGCAGAGGTTGCAGTGAGCTGAGATCGCACCATTGCACTCCAGCCTGGGCAAAAAGAGCGAAACTCTGTCTCAAAAAAAAAAAAAAAAAAAAAAGAAAGAAAGAAAATGTGGTACAGATACACTACGGAATATGGAATTCTATGTAGCCATAAAAAGGAATAAGATTATGTCCTTTGCAGGGACATGGATGGAGCTGGAAGCCATTATCCTCAGCAAACCAACCCAGTAACAGAAAACCAAACACTGCATATTCTCACTTATTAGTGGGAGCCGAATGATGAAAACACATGGACACATGGGGGTAACAATACACACTGGGGTCTTTCAGGGTGAGTGGGAAAGGAGCATCAGGAAGAACAGCTAATGTATCCTGGGCTTACCACTGAGCTGATGGGATGACCTGTGCAGGAAACCAACATGGTACCTGTTTACCTGTGTACCAAGTCTGCACATGTTGCACATGTACCCTTGAACTTATAATGAAAGTTGGAATAATTTTTTTAAATAATAAAAATAAGAACAAACTCAAGATGGATTAAAGACTTTAATGTAAAACCTAAAACTATAAAAATCCTAGAAGAAAACTTAGGGAATACCATTCTGGACACAGGCCCTGACACAGGTTTTATGACAAAGACTCTGAACGCAATTGAAACAAAAACAAAAACTGACGAATGGGACCTAATTAAACTAAAGAGGTATTACACAGCAAAAGAAACTATCAACAGAGTAAACGGACAATCTGCAGAACGGGAGAAAATATTTGCAAACTATGTGTCAGATAAAGGTCTAATATCCAGAATCTGTAAGGAATTTAAACAAATCAACAAGCAAAAAAAAACCCCAGAAAACCCCATTAAAAAATGGGCAATGGACATGAACAGACACTTCTCAAAAGAAGACAGACACATGGCTAACAAGCATATGAAAAAATGCTCAACATCACTAATCATTAGAAAAATGCAAATCAAAACCACAATGAGATAGCAATTGTTAAAATGTCAAAAAACAACAGATACTGGTGATGCTGTGGAGAAAAGAGAACACTTAAACACTGCTGGTGGGAATGTAAGTTAGTTCAGCCACTGTAGAAAGCAGTTTGGAGATTTCTCAAAGAACTTAAAACAGAAATACTATCCCACCCAGCAATTCTACTACTGGGTATATACCTGAAAGAATATAAATTTGCTCTACCATAAGAACACATACACACATATGCTCATTGTAGTAGTATTCACAATTGCAGACATGGAATGAACCTAGATGCCCATCAACAGTGGATTTTTTTTAAATGGGATTTTTTAAACTGGATTTTTTAAAACATGGTACATAGACACCATGGAATACCACACAGTCATAAAAAAAAAATCATGTCCTTTGCAACAACCTGGATGAAGCTGGAGGCCATTATCCTACGAGAATTAACGCAGGACCAGAAAACCAAATACTGTATTTTCTCACCATAAGTAAGAGCTAAACATTGTGTACACATGAACACAAATAAGGGAACAATAGATACTGGGGCCTACTTCTGGAGTAGAGGGTGAGAAGATGGGGGGAATCAAAAAACTACCTATCAGGTACTATGCTCACTATCTGCGTGATGAAATAATTTGTATACCGAACCACTGCAACATGCAATTTACTCATGTAACAAATCTGCACATGTACCCCAGATTCTTAAAATGAAAGCTGAAAGGAAAAACAAGTGAGGATCAGGAAGAGGACAAAGAGTATACAAAGAAAAGTCAGATGAAGTCTGCTCAGAGAAGTAGGAAGAAAGGCAAGAAATAGTGCTGTAATGAAAAACTAGGGAGGATGAAGATTTTATTTATACTCTTGATTGTTTCACATTTTTTACCAAGCACATATTTCTTTTGTAATATAAAAAATATTAAAAACAGATTTTAAGAAAGAATGAGAAACTCAACAACAAAAAGACAAAAAAACCAATTAAATAATAGGCAAATGACTTGAATAGACATTTCCCCAAAGAAGAGATACAAGTGGCCAACAGCCACATGAAAAGATGCTCAACATCATTAGACATTAGGAAAATACAGATCAAAATAAAATAAGATATCACTTTAAACCCACTAAGGATGCCCCAAAGTAAAAAAGAAAAAAATAATAATAAGTGTTGAGAAAGAAACAAAGATGTAGAGAAACTGGAACCTTCATTCACGGCTGGTGGGAATGTAAAATGGTGCAGCTGCTGTGGAAACTGATTTGGCAGCTCCCCCGGTAAGTTCAACATAAAATTACCCTATGACCCAGCAGTTCCACTCCTGGGTATATACCCATAAGAATGGAAAACAGGTGTTCAGACAAAATCTTGTACATGAATGTTCACAGTGGCTCTATTCACAATAGCCAAAAAGTGGAAACAGCCCAAATAGCCATCAACAAATGAACAGATAAACAAAATGTGGTATATCTATACAACGGAATATTATTCAGCCATAAAAAGGATGAAATACTAATACATGCTACAACATGGGTGAACCTTGAAACCATTATGCTAAGTAAAAGAAGTCAGACACAAAAGGCCACATATTGTATTACAGACAATAGACAGGATAGGCAAACCCCTAGAGCTTAGTGGTTGTCAGAGGCTGGTGGAGAATGAGGAGTAAGGACTGACTGCTGAATGGGTACAGGGTTTCCATTTGTGGTAATGAAAAAGTCCTGGAACTAGATAGGGTGATTGTTGTACAATATTGTGAATGTGTTTAACACTGCCGGATTACACATTTTAAAATGTTTACATGGCAAATTTTATGTCATGAATGTTATGCTATTTTTTTAAATGAGAGAATGTGAGGTTAGCAGTGTCTTGTTAGGTGAGGACGATAAAGACGAGGCTCTTAATGACAACACTGAGGGCAGTGTCAGGGAAACAGGAGCAGTGCCAGGCTGCAGTAAGTTGGAGATTAAATCAGACCTGGGATGTGAAGACAGCAGATGAAGACAGCTTTTTCTTGAAGCTGAACAATGAACTGTAGCATGTATCAATACTTCATATGTCAGTAGTCAGGGAGACACAGGTTCAAGAAACGTGGTGTGTGTGCGTGTGTGTGTGTGTGTGTGTGTGTGTGTGTTTTAAGATGGCAATAGCTTGAATACATTTATTTTGCTGGGAGAAGGAAGCCCTAGAAAAGAAGAATGAAGACTTAGGGGCAGAGATAATTGATAGAACTGGATCTTCAATAAGGCAGGACACAAGTGTGGGTAGAAGCCTTCAGCTTTGTAAGGAAAATGAGTCCTCATCTTCAGAAAAAGAGCTAGTTGCCCATAAAGAAACATTTGTAGGTAGGAAACCAGAGGTTGAAGGATTTTGTGCCCAAGGGCTTCTATCGGAGATTCTGAGAGTTGGAAGTAACCTTAAACACCATCAGCATAAGTTACTGTCAGTACTAAATGCACACTAAAATCATTTGGGGATCTTTTTTTTTACAAAAAGTATGATCTTGAGCCTTCTCTCCAGAGATTCTGATTTAATTGGTCTGGAGATTATTTTTCAAAAGCTCTTTGGGTGTACAAAGTGGTAAGTATCACTTTTATTCTCACTTTATAGATAATGCATTTGTCTGGTAAAGAATTTGTTCGGGATCTCAAAATTTGAGTATGGCAAAGGGAGCCCTATCTAACACCAGAATACAAGTCATTAATCGCTATGCTATATAGTCTAATGTTAATAGATAACATTGCAAACGAGGGATGGCTCAGGTCAGCTGCATTTTCATCACAAGTTTAGAACCTTTTAAAAAATGAAATTGGAGCCAGGTGAGGTGGCTCACCCCTGTAATCCCAGCACTTTGGGACGCCGAGGCGGGCGGATCACAAGGTCAAGAGATCAAGACCTTCCTGGCTAACACGGTGAAACCCCGTCTCTACTAAAAATACAAAAATTAGCCGGGCGTGGCAGCGTGCGCCTGTAGTCCCAGCTGCTGGGGAGGCTGAGGCAGGAGAAGGGCGTGAACCCGGGAGGCGGAGCTTGCAGGAAGCAGAGATCACGCCACCGCACTCCAGCCTGGGAGACAGAGCGAGACTCCGTCTCAAAAAAAAAAAAAAAAAAAAAAAAACGAAATTGGGTAGGGTGTGATGGCTCGCATCTGTAATTGCAGCACTTCAGGAGGCCGAGGTGGGAGAATCACTTGAGCCCAGGAGTTCGACACCAGCCTAGACAACAGAGCAAAACTTCATCTCTAGAAAAAAAACCACAAAAATTAGCCAGATTTGGCGGTATGTGCCTCTAGTCCCAGCTACTCCGGAGGCTGAGGCAGGAGAATCACTTGAGCCCAGGAGTCTGAGGCTGCAGTGAGCTATGATTACGCCACTGCACTCCAGCCTGGGTGACAGAGCAAGACTTTATCTCTAAAAAATAAATAAATAAAAATAAAAAATGAAACTGCATTCTTCTTTTATGTCAGTATTACTTTTAAGATATTCCCTTAAACTCAAAAAGCAAGGTTTGAGTTGCCTCATATCAGGCTGTTTTAGCTGAAAACAGTCACAGATGGGAGAGGTTATATTTTGCATCCATAACTTCATCTTCCATAATTTATATCATCTCTGATGTTTAATAAGAGAGGGTGTATGGTAGAGTGATTGAAAGCATGAGCTTTGGAGTGAGTCAGACTTCTGTTGAACCCAGCTCTGGTATATACTAACTATGTTACCTTGAACACTGCGAATCTTCAATTTCCTCAGTTGTAAAATGAGAATAAATAATACATATGGCACAGTGTTGATGAGAGAAGAAATGAGATGTTTATGAAAGGAGATTAATACAATACCTGTTGTATTGTAAAAGACAAATGGCATTAGTTTATTATTATTATTATAACTTTCATCATCATACCATCATCAAGCTTCATCAGGAGCATCATGAAAATCAGAGTTGTGTTGCCTCTCTCAGAGATATTTATGGCTTCTAGATTATTTCTGCCCAATAGAACTTTCTGCAATGTTGGAAATGTTCTATAATATACACTCTTCAATGTGTATATTATATTCAATGTGTATATACTCACCTGTGACTGTTGAGTACTTGATACTCGGTAAATGTGACTGAGAAACTAAATTTTTTATTTTATTTTAATTAAAATTAAATTTAAATAGCCATGTGTACTTAGCAGCTACCTTACTGGGTATGCCTCTTACTCCTGCTTGAGTAATTTCTCAACTCAGGTGATCTGTCCGCCTTGGCCTCCAACGTGCTGGGATTACAGGCGTGAGCCACCGCACCTGGCTAGTAACTGCTTAGGAGATACCACGGTTGGGTGCCGTGGCTCACGCCTGTAATTTCAACACTTTGGGAGACCAAGGCAGGTGGATCACCTGAGGTCAGGAGTTTGAGGCCAGCCTGGCCAACATGGTGAAACCCCGTCTCTACTAAAAATACAAAAATTAGCTGGGCCTGGTGGTGCGCACCTGTAGTCACAGCTACTCGGGAGGCTGAGGCAGGAGAATCGGTTGAACCCAGGAGGCAAAGGTTGCAGTGAGGCGAGATCGCACCACTGCACTCCAGCCTGGGTGACAAAGCGAGACTGTCTCAAAAAAAAAAAAAGAGGTATCACTAACCAACCTGGGCAACCAGCATGAAACCCCCTCTCTATCTAATGAAATGCTGTGGAAAGGAATAAGGAATATCTGTCTTTGTATATTCCCATTTTCATTGATTCATCTCCAGGATATTTTTTTAAGGTAAGTGAAGAAAATTATACATTTACTTTTATATTTATTTGAATTTATTTATTTGAATGTATAGTGAATATAAATATAAATTTAAATATATATTATCCGAGTAGAGAAATTATGGTATGTTTGTATATTTTTAAAAGCGTTTGTGTGTGATTGTGCATGCGTACATGTGTAATCTACTTTTATTAATTAAAAAATGGAATGATAAACCATAAAATTATTTAAATGGTTATCTACTAGGGGAGGGAAGCAATAGAATAGAATTAAGGAAATAAAAACTAGGCTTCTTTGAATATACATTGTTTTCTAGATAAGTCTTGGGAGGCATACAAAATTAAAATATAAAAACAATCCCTACAAATAAAAAGTAACACAAAATAAATGAATTTATATGTATATCCAGTCATCAGTAGAATGAAAAGAGCAGCAAAAGAGAACTGTAAACACTTTGCAGTAATCATATTGTGAGTGGTAACTTTAATAGTGTTATTCTGTGTAATGTAAAATAAAGAAAACAAGAAAATTCTGACAATCTGTGGTGCCATCTGTGGTGTCCTTGAGAGCTAGAATTCTTAGTGAAAGAAAAAGAAAATACAGATGTAAGACACAAGAGTTTGAATATCAAAACCTATAGTTGTGAATTTGAACTAGAAATATTAGTATGAACTCATTGTATATTTTATCTTAAAAAAATTATTGACTCCATCCACTGAAAAGGATTAGAATAGCCTTATGATAACTTACAATAATAACTAGAATCCTTAGTGTCCAGACAATGGACTTGAAATTCTGTTTTTCCCTAAGAGAAAGGACAACTTCACAGTGAAATGGCTGGTTTTAACTCTGAAGCAGAAAATGTACAGATTGGCCAGCTGCAGTGGCTCACATCTGTAATCCCAGCACTTTGGGAGGCCGAGGCTGGCAGATCACGAGGCGAGGAGATAGAGGCTATCCTGGCCAACATGGCAAAACTCCATCTCTACTAAAAATACAAAAATTAACTGAGCGTGGTGACATGCACCTGTTGTAATCCCAGCTACTTGGGAGGCTGAGGCAGAAGAATCACTTGAACCCGGGAGGCAGAGGTTGCAGTGAGCTGAGATTGCACCATTGCACTCCAGCCTGGGTGACAGAGCGAGACTCCATCTAAAAAAAAAAAAAAAACAGAAAAAGAAAGGAAGGAAGGAAGCAAGGAAGGAAGGAAGGAAGGAGAGAGAGAGAGAGAAAGAAAGAAAGAAAGAAAGAAAGAAAGAAAGAAAGAAAGAAGGAAAGGAGGGAAGAGGGAAGGAAGGAAGGAAAGAAAGAAAAGAAAGAAAGAGAAATAAAAAAATGTACAGATTAGCCTGGAATGTCTTGTCATCTCATCAAATAGGAAGGAAAATATCCAGGATTATTAAGGGCATGTCAAAAAGATCCAGGAGCCAACTGAGAGATACTCCTTCTTGCCAAGGATGGAACAATCTGAGCATCAATAAAGATACGGCTTGAAACCCATCAAATGTTTTTAAATTCTCATTTATATAGTGGTGTTTAAACTCATGAATTCATAATGCTATTAAAACAAACCAACTGGTCGCTGTTAGAGGATGCTGGTCAACAAACTCATTAGTTGAAAGCTGGTAAATAAAGTGAAAGAAACAAGCATTAAACCTGACTTTCCTACACATGCTATAACACTGGTTGAACCAAAGACTACATCAGGAGAATGTGTTCTTTTGAAAGTATTCCAGGCTGGGCATGGTGACTTATATCTGTAATCCCAGCACTTTGGGAGGCTGAGGTGGGGGGATCGCTTGAGCTCAGAACTCCAGGCCAGCCTATGCAACATAACAAGGCCCCCGTCTCTACAAAAAATACAAAAATTATCTGGGCATGATGGCGCACAACTGTAGTCCCAGCTACTTAGGAGGCTGAGGCAGGAGTATTGCTTGAGCCCAGGAGTTCCAGGTTACAGTGAGCTATGATTGTGCCTCTGCACTCCAGCCTGGGCATGAATGAGACCCTATCTCAAAAAACAAAAACAAAACTATACCATGAGGATACAATTAGAAAAACAAAAACAAAAAATACAGCTAAAGACTCAGCTTCTTCAACAGATAAATTACAAGAAGAAAAGAGAGAGAGGAAGCTGGCTGGGGAAATCCATAGATTAAAAGAGATTTAAGGCCAGCACGGTGTCTCACACCTGTAATCCCAGCACTTTGGGAGGCCAAGGTGGGCAGATCACCTGAGGTCAGGAGTTCAAGACCAGCCTGGCCAACATGGTGAAACCCCTGTCTCTAAAAAAATACAAAAATTAGCTGGGCATGGTGGCAGGCACCTGTAGTCCCAGCTACTTGGGAGTCTGAGGCAGAGCAATTGCTGGAACCCAGGAGGCGGAGGTTGCAGTGAGTTGAGATCATACCACTGTACTCCAGCCTGGTAACAGAGCAAGACTCGCTCTCAAAAAAAAAAAAAAAAAAAGACATCACCTAGTGTGATGGTTAATTTTATGTGTCAATTTGGCTAGATCATGATATCCAGATAGTTGGTCAAACACTAGTCTACATATTGCTGTGAAGGTATTTTTATTCTTTAATTTTTCCCCAACTTTATTGAGGTATAATTGACATATTAAAGTGAAATTAACATTTAAATCAGCAGATTTTGAGTAAAGTAAAAGTAAGTTTGGGTGGGCCTCCTCCAATCAGTTGAAGACCTTAAGAGAAAAGACTGAGGTCCTCCAAAGAAGGGGGAATTCTGTTTCCAGATTGCCTTTGCACTTGAGTTGCAACATCAAGTCTTCCCTAGGTTTCCATCCTGCCAGCCTGCCTTGCCAGCTGCCATAATTACATGAGTCAATTATCTCTCTGTACACACACACACACACACACACACACTCCTTATTGATTCTGTTTCTCTGGAGAACACTGACTAATACACCTGGTCCCTACGTGTGGACCTTACCTGTATCTTCATTCACATAAACTGTTGAAATTTAATACTGACTAAATATGTTTTATATTTAAAAAGTATTCTTAATGTGTAATTGTGATAATGGTATTCTTGGATTTGCTTCCAAATAATAAGTGGCTAAAATTAGCCAGGCATGGTGGTGGATGCCTATAGTCCCAGCTACTTGGAGGCTGAGGCAGGAGGATCGTTTGAGTCCAGGAGTTCAGCTGCAGTGAGCTATGAGCGCCCTACTGCACTCCAGTCTTGGCAACAGAGTGAGACCCTGACTCAAAATTAATAATAATAATAATAATAAGTGAAGGTGAGTGTCCCCTCTCCCACAACTGGCCATTAGCTGATTATTGTTGAGGGTGAATGATTGGTATGTGGAGGTTCATTAGATTATTCTATTTGGATATGTCTGCTATTTTCTGTAATAAAATGTTCTTGAAAGTGTTTTCTGTAGTAATACATTCACCTGGTTCAAAAATAAAAATGATACAAAAAGGTACACCTTGACAGATGTCACTCCCATCTCTGTGTCTCTCTCCTTTGCCATGGTGACCAATGGTCCTGATGCCAGGGACGTAGGACTTTCAATGTTAAAACTGGGACAAAAGCGAGGTGTGGTACCTGTAGTCCCAACTTGGACTTGGGAGGCTGAGGTCAGAGGATTGTTTGAGCCTAGGAGTTCAAGGCTGCAATGAACTATAATTGCTTCACTGCACTCCAGCCTGGAAAATATAGTGAGATCCTGTCTCAAAGCAAACAAAACAAAACAAAACAAAACAAACAAACAAACTGGGACAGTCCCAGCAAAAACATAATGGTTGGTCACCTTACACTTACCTCTTTAAGGAACCATTATTATTAGATTTTTTTTTTTTTTTTTTTTTTGCTATCCTTCCAGGATTTCTTTATAAAAATAAAACAATTATATCTTTATAAAATAAATATTTACTATTATCTTTATAAAAATAAAACAAGTATTGTTTTTCACATTTTCTCATAAAAAGGTCATCTTATATACATTGTTCTATACCTTACTTTTTTATCTTAAAAATATACCCAAAAGATTTTTCCACATCAGCATATAGAGAACTTCTTCCTTCTTTTTTTTTTTTTTTTTTTTTTTTTGAGGCTGAGTCTCTCTCTGTTGGAGTGCAGTGGTATGATCTCGGCTCACTGCAACCTCCGCCTCCCAGGTTCAAGTGATTCTCCTGCTTCAACCTCACGAGTAGCTGGGACTACAGGTGCCCACCACCATGCCTGGCTAATTTTTGTATTTTTAGTAGAGACGGAGTTTCACCATGTTGGTCAGGATGGTCTCGATCTCTTGACCTCGTGATCCACCCACCTCAGCCTCCCAAAGTGCTGGGATTATAGGTATGAGCCACCACGCCCAGCACTTCTTCCTTCTTTTTGACAGTTCCATCATATTCTACTGTCTGGATGTACCAGAGTTTAAGTAGCTGCTGATAAATATATGGGTTGTTCCCAGTGTTCTGCCATTATAAATAATGCTGCAATGGATCACCTTAAATATACATTGGTTCCACATGCAAGCATATCTTTAGGATACATTTCCACAACTGGGATTCCTGGGTCAAGGGGTAAATGGTAAACAAATTCGTAATTTTGATCAGTTTGCCAAATCCCCTCCATAAAGGCTTCACCATTTTTAATTCCTACCAGTCATGTATAAGAGTATCAGTTTCCCCCATGGCTTATAAAACAAAGATATCTAATATTTAAAGTTTTCTATTTCTGATTTCTAGCAAACCATTTAAAACTCATTATCAAAGTTTAATATGCACATTCATATAACAAATAAACAGCTTGATGAATTTTGTACAGTTAAATACATCTGGCCAGGAAATAGACACTATCAGCACCTCAGAAGCCCTTCCCATCACTACCACTTCTTATAAAGGTATCATCATCCTGATTTGTAACAGCATACATTAGTTTTACGTAGTTTTGTACTTTCTATGAATGGAATCATACCGCCAGAAAAAGAAAAAAGAAAATCAATAAATGTATGAAAGGGTAAACATGGAAGTTGAGGATCAACTGCAAACTGGCTCCCTGAAAACTTTGTATGCCTGGGTACTCCTTGAAACATCTTCCATACCTCTGAGGGTTACATGTGTGGCAGACTGAAGACCACCAGCTAAGTACAGAACACCCACTTAAGATGATCTTCTGAAATTTACTTCTTAAAAAAAATTAAATACTTTTTATTATGAAGTGAAAAGAAATTGTAAATATAAATTGTTATAATTTTTCCGTATACATATGCCATTCATTACGTTCTAGGTGCTATGGACATAAGTTGAGTAAGACACAAACCATGCCCTCGAAGATCTGAAAGTTTATTTATAAAGATATATATTTAAGTAGTTATAGAACAAAATGGTTTGCAATTAGTTACATAAAAGCACATTATAGTAGTCAAATTTTGTTTAAATAATTTTATGATCAAAGTGATAGTTTTCTCAGATACACATATGTATTTATACATTAATTATCTTTATAAGGGGAGGCTGGCTAATATCACTTAAAAGTCAAAGGTTAGTTCTTTCAAGCATCGGGCATGAAGATCCTAAGGCCATAGATTATCATCTTGAAAAGTTAAAACACTGATAGAGAGAATAAAACTATTGTTTCAGGTTATAGAACACTCAAAGGGAAAAAAATGTGGAGAGAAATTCTTGAACATGTTTTAAAACCAGAAAACTTTGAAGAGCAATTTGGCTAAATCTAGTTTAAAGTTTATTTGTGACAAGCAGCAATTCCAGCTCTGATACAACTCAAGCGTAGGCACAGGAGACTTGTACAAGGCTGTTCCACAACAATATTTGTAATAAGAAGCATGGAAATTAGGAAAGCACACATTGTCTACTGGTAGGAGAATGAATAAATAAAATGTGATATGTGGAATATTCATACAGTTGATTACTACACGGCAGTTAAAAATGAATGATATTAACTCACTTAAGAAATATATACATATATTGGCTGGCATAGTGGCTCACATCTATAGTCCCAGCACTTTGGGAGGCCGAGGCCGGAGGAACACTTGAGCAAAGGAGTTTGAGACCAGTCTGGGCAACATGCTGAAACCCTGTCTCTCCAAAAAAAATACAAAAAATTATCCAGGCGAGGTGGTGCACTCCTGTAGTCCCAGCCACTTGGGAGGCTGAAATGGGAGGATTGCTTGAGCCTGGAAGGAGGAGGTTGCAGTGAGCAGTGATGGTGCCAATGCACTCCAGCCTGGGAGACAGAGTGAGACCCTGTCAAAAAAAAAAGAAGAAGAAAGAAAGAAAGAGAAAGGAAAGGAGACAGGGAGGGAGAGAGAATGAGAGAGAGAGAGAGAGAGAGAGAAAGAAAAGAAAGAAATGAAAGAGAAAGAAAGAAAGAGAGAGAGAGAAAGAAAGGAAGGAAGGAAGGAAGGAAGATTGAATGTTTACTATATGCCAAATGCTATCCTAGGTGCTGGGGATTCAGCAATGAGCAAGACAAAGTCCCTGCCCTCAGGGAACTTACAAATAGCTCTACATATACTAGCATGGATAGAAGACAGAAACATCACAAAATAGACTGTGAATATTAAATATGTAAATTCTTAAGTTACCCACTAAACAATCACACATATTATTATGTATATGGGCACATAAATGTATTCTTTAATGACCTCAAAGAATACATGCAGATATTATATAGGGTTGCTTTGAGGGAGGGAATGCAGGAAACAGGACTGAAAAGGTAGGTCAAGGGGAACTTCAACTTTATCTGTAACTTTTTTATTAGAAAAAGGATAAGCCAGTATATGATAATATTAACAGTCAATTCTGGGTTTTGGAAACAAGCATATTTGTCTTATTAATCTCTGTGCTTTATTTATTACTTTCTCAAAATTAAAGAACCTACAACAAGGGATTTTAGGATTTTTAAGGAACAGAGGTACAATTCAGCTGGGCATGGTGGCTCACATCTGTAATGCCAGCACCTTGGGAGGCCAAGGCGGGTGGAGGTGGGTGCATCACCTGAAGTCAGGAATTTGAGACCAGCCTGGCCAACATAGCCAAACCCCGTCTCTACTAAAAATACAAAAATTTTGCCGGGAGTGGTGCCTGTAATCCCAGCTACTCAGGAAACTGAGGCAGGAGAATTGCTTTAACCCGGGAGGTAGAGGTTGCAGTGACCTGAGATCATGCCACTGTACTCCAGCCTGGGCGACAGAGCGAGACGCTGTCTCAAAAAAAAAAAAAAAAAAAAAAAAAAAGAAGTGCAGTTTACAGAAAAAAGTCCTGCAGAAGTTGGGTTCAACCTAGAAATAAAGGGATTGTTTCTTTCCCTAAAACAAAAGAGCAGAGGAAGCAAGAGATGAAGGAAAATAGAAAATAGGATAGGAGTGAAAAGTTGAAGGAGATTGCAGATAACCTTGAATTTCTCAGTAAAGCAGAAAGCAAGATCATCTTCGGAGTACAATGGGAAGGGGAGATCAAACAGTGAGTTTCAAAAATATGAAAAAAGCTTTTAGACAATCAGTGGAGGAAACTAATCAGCGAGTCTCCAAGAGATTAATAAAAGTACTACCAAGCAGCAACAAGAGCCAGGTAAGGTTTGGTGGAATGAATTTGCAATGAACTGAATCAATGGTTTCATGTTTTTCTCCATCATGACTTGGTAGCCTAGAAAAAAAAGAGAGAGAAAAATTAATTGGTAATGGTGAACATGATTTAGGGATTGATTGGGTAGGCACTTGGTGGAAATATAAGGTGAAGTGTTCTAGAGTGTTAGTTAAAGCATCCTTTAAAGTTCTCAACTTTAGAGACTGGATAGAAAAAAAAAATGGAGCTGGAAAAAGCTGTGGCTGTCTTGGACTAAGGGTTGGCAAAGACACGACACGTGTGTCAACTATTCTGTCTACAGGCCAGGCCGTAGGTAGAAATCACTAATAGATCTTGGTACCCTTTCTTACCAACTCAGTACTCCATGAACTTAGTAGCAGTAGATTAGAGAGGACACACAATTAAAAACCTACCGGACACACCTGTACCTACAGGGGGCTCCTCCAAGGCAGTAAACATGTCATATTAATCTCGGAATCTCCAAATGTCCCACCTGCTACATACTAAGCTCTCATTCAATAAATGATTGTGGAAAGCAAGAAGGAAATTGTGGGGAGGAAGCGAGGAAGAGAATACAGTCTGTGGCGAAAAAGAAAGACTAAGGTCAGAAAGGGTAGGAGCACAAAGCTGATATCTTTGAGACAGAACTATTTTTAAAAAAACAGTTATAGGTTTGCCTCTTCTAATGAATGAAAAAAAATATTAAACAGATTGTTAAACCATAATTCTAAATTTTCTTCTATAAAATTTTCTCATTCCTTTCTTGGAAAGAGTTTTTTAGTAACTTAGCCTATGAAAGGCTAACTTTAACTTCAGGCAGAGTAGTCTGATATAAAAGTTCTAGCATCTAAACATTTAAAAACCAAGCGTTCACTAATGTTTTGTTTACATAATATGGATGTTCTGAGGAATAAATACCTTCTGTCACACTGTTATAGAACTGTAATATCTTCAATTGACAAAAGTACGGGATTTTTGTGTTGATTTTTCCATAAGAAGCATGAAAAATTTTGGCTAAAGTCTGATAAAATATAGAATGCAGGGAAAATATTTCTGGTTTTCTGATCCTTAAAGAGAAAATTTAAGATACTTAGTTGTTTGAATTTTTGTACCATTAATAACTGTAATGATTATGAATGCAAATGTTTTTAGTAATGCTGTCTTAACATTTACCTGAAAATACAATTAACTACTTTTCTCTGCACGTCATGACTCAAAAATTAGTTTTACATGGTTGCTCTCTAACTGGTATTTTTAATGGAAATATTGGATATTTTCCTTTGTTCATCGTCTGAACTGCCTCTGACGAACTTGTCATGGGGCAAAACATGCCAAACCTTCTTATTAGCCACATCAATCGTGGTGAGGCCAGCGAGGCTTTGTTAAACAGATATTAGCTACAGATAGCAGAGTACAAACAAGACTTCAGTATGGAGCTACAGCCTTAGGAAATATGTGTAAAGTACTTAAAATAAAGGTACCTTTCAGCCAGGCACAGTGGCTCATGCCTGTAATCCCAGCACTTTGGGAGGCAGAGGCAGGTGGATCACCTGAGGTCAGGAGTTCGAGACCAGCCTGGCCAACATTGTGAAAGCCCCATCTCTACTAAAAATACAAAATGAGCCAGCCATGGTGGCGTATGCCTGTAATCCCAGCTACTCGGGAGACTGAGACAGGAGAATCGCTTGAAGTCAGGAGGCAGAGGTTGCAGTGAGCCGAGATTGCGCCATTGCATTCCAGCCTGGGCAACAAGAGTGAAACTCTGTCTCAAAAATAAATAAATAAATAAAGGTACTTTCCCTTTATGATACATATATAAAGGAATATTATTCAACCTTAAAAGGGACGGCAATACTGAAAACACAGATAAACCCTGATGACACTATGCAAGTGAAATAAACGAGGTACAAAAGGCCACATATTGTATGATTCCTGTTTTACCTGGTACTTCCCTAAGGAGAGGGGGAGAATGGGGAGTTATTGTTTAATAGATACAACATTTCAGTTGGGGAACATGAAAAAGTTCTGAAGATGGATGGTGATGCTGTTTGCACAGCAATGTGACTGTACTAACACCACTGAATTGTATACCTAAAAACAGTTAAAATGGTAAATTTTATGTTCTATGTATTTTATCTTAATAAAAAAATAAAATAAAATAAAGGAACTTCCAACTATATTTTCATAAGCAAAGGAAACTGTGACTGATTCTGACTCATCATAATACAAAGTAAGTAGATTTATTTCCCCCATGAAAATGTTGCAACCCTAAAGTAAATACACTTACATTACTATGTTGGCACGAAATTCATTTTATTAAAAAAAAAATTGGATAGGACATGTAACAAAGAAATGGCATTTGACTGTGAGATAAAAAGAAAAAATTATAAAGTGTATCCCACATCGTCAAAAATATATCACCCCGTGGCCTTCAAAGCTTTACTGGAATTAGATTAGAATTAGATTACAGCTATATTACTTGGCTGTGAGACGCTGTGTGTAGTTTCTTTTCTTAACAACAACTTAAAATGTTCATTTTCGTTACTAGGAAAAACCAAAGTTAGAAACACTGAAGAGGGGAGCTTTAAAATGTGAAGATTGCTAAAATATGCTAGTATAACCAACACATGTAGGGCAAGGTAGAAAAGTAAATTATATTGATGTACTTGTGTTACCAAACTGCTTTCTTGGCCTAAAATTATTCAGCATGTAAAAAGATTCCCAATAATGTCAATGACTACGTAGGAAATTGATAACTACTCAAACTCCTACCCCACTCTCCACCCCCACAAAAAATAAAATAAAATCTGAGCCACTGAGCTGCACAGCACTGTCAGCTGCTTTGTTACCCTGAGAAGCGCAGAGGGTCAGTGGAAATTACCCTGTAATGAGCAATCCATCTGGCTGCACCTAAAAATGGAATAGAAATGCCACCCTTGACTTTTTCGTGGTAGTAAATTAAAGCCTAACGTATAGTTCTAATTGCTAACATTTTCTCTCTAATTATGGTTCAGTTTGGCTAGGATTTCCGACAATCCCCTTGTTCCCCTAAAGCAAACACCAGAGAATGTTCTAACCCCACTGGTGGCATTTATTAATAACCCCCTTGACAGATGAAAAAAAAATCATTATTCTATATAAGACAGGAAAAGATTTTCCAAGTAAAAGCTAATTGATTTTTTTAAAAACCCATTCAGACGCTATACAGGAATTAATTTTATAGAGAGGAAAAGAATACAATAGTGTCAAATAAAAACAGACTCATGCATAGTATCATGCAGCCTGGGCACTGTTTGGGGTGCCAGCTAAAAAAAAAACTGATAAATGTATTAAAAAAATCCATGCATACTTATTTACTGGGATGAAGAAACAAGAAAAAGAGAGCTCTCTTGTGAAGGATTCTTACTTTGTGCCTCCATGAAAGAGATAGGATATGATAAGTTAGTTTTGATGATTGGCAAATACAAACACATAGGAAAAAAATTGTTGGGAATGCTTCCACAGTCTTCTGTTTAATCTCTTTCATTCCTACTTTTTAAAAGGCATTATTCTTTTAAACAAATGTACAAATACATGCTAAATACAAATCAGTATTTATCTATAGGTCTAGCTCTCATCAAACAGTATACAGCTTCCTGAATGACAATTAATAACTTGGAAACACTAAACAAAAGTAATATTTCTGATATAGTAAGAAGAGGCACGAGAGAAACAAAAATACACTGTAAAAAAAAAAAAAAAAAAGAAAGGTTTCTGAAAACTACACTCCAAAGTACCTAGTATAATATTGAAATACAACTTTATAAAGCAAAGCAGTGGTGGACTCAAGGTGGAGGGAGCGGACACGCTAGGGAACAGTCAGAACCTTCCATACAAGCAATGAGGCACTGTCTTCAGAGAGTGGAAAATCAATATTAAAACAACCTTAAAAACAATCTGCTTTTGCCGAGTACGGTGGCTCACACCTGTAATCCCAGCACTTTGGGAGGCCGAGGCTGGCGGATCACATGAGGCCAGGAGTTCAAGGGCAGCCTGGCCAACGTGGCAAAACCCTGTCTCTATTAAAAATACAAAAATTAGCTGGGTGTGGTGGCTCGTGCCTGTAGTCCCAGCTACCTGGGGAGCTGAAGCACGAGAATCACTTGAACCCAGGAGGCAGAGGTTGGAGTGAGCCCAGATGGCACCACTGCACTCCAGCCTGGGCAACAGAGTGAGACTGTCTCAAAAAAAAAAACAAAAAAACGAATCTGCTTCTTTCTATCATCCCCAGGTGCTCATCATTCTAAACAATGTAAGGAATAAAATAATACTCTCCACAAAAATAGTTTGTCTAAGTTCTACCAGTGTGGTTACTGTTAAGTTTTACTGTGGTTACTGGTAAGTTTTAGTAATATAGTTGTACACTTCATTGTAAGTTTTAATAATGTAGTTGGCAAATTCCCCCCAGGTGTGAGCCTGTGAAATCAAAAGTTTGCACATTTTTATTTCTTAGGCTTTATAAACGCTGCATTCTACATGAAAGTTCAGAAAACTGTCAGGCACATTGTCGCCAATATATATGGACTCAGCTACACATGTTCATTTTGAGAGTCAGTTTATAAGAATTGAGAGCCATCGAGTTTGCTTTGGGTACAGTTCGTCTTTCATTTCAGTGATACTCTATATTCCTGCATATAAACAATAGCTTTTAAATGAACAGTAGGAGCACAATGATTGTGGTATTTGTCTGTTTTCTGTTAGCTATAACAATACTATAGACTGGGTAATTTATAAAGAAAAGGAATTTATTTATTACAGTTTGATAGGCTGGGAAGTCCAATAACGAAGTGCCAGCATCTGGTGAGGGCCCTTTTTGCTGCATCATAATATAGTGGAAGGCATCACATGGCAAGAGGTCAAGAGCTTGCCAGCTCAGCTCTCTCTTTCTCTTCTTATAAAGCTGCCAGTCCCATCATGGGGGCCCCACCCTGATGATCTTATCTGACCCTAATTACCTTCCAAAGGCCCTACCTCCAAATACCATCAACATATGAATTTGAGGATTAAGTTTCCAACACATGAATTTTGGGAAACACATTCAAACCACAGCATTCATCCCTTGGCCCCTGAAATTTATGCCTTTCTTGCATGCAGAATACACTTATTCCATTCTAATATCCCCAAAATCTTAAATCATTCCAGCAAAGTCCAAAGTCCAGAGTCTCATTTTAATCAGATCTGGGTGAGACTCAAGGCACAATTCATCCCATGCAAATTTCCTCCAGCTATGAGCCTGTGAAATCAAAACAAGTTATCTACTTCCAAAATATAATGGTGTGACAGGCATAGGATAGACATTCCCATTCCAAAAGGGAGAAAGACGAAAGAAAATAAGCGGTAACTAGTCTCAAGTAATTCTGAAACTCAAAAGAGAAAACAACTTTAAACCTTAAAGCTTTGACTCCATATGCCACCTCCTAGAAACACTGCGGGTTTAGACTTTCAAATCTTTGGCAGCACCATCCCTATGGCTTTGCTGGGCTCCGCTCAAGCAGCTGTTTTCACATGTTGAAGTCTCATGGAATCCTCCCAGCCTGGCACTGCACCCTGTTAGTTGTAGTCTGGGATTTTAGGGGTGATCCTGCCCCTGCAGCTCCACTAGGCATTGCTGTAGTGGGAGCACTCTGTGGTGTCTCCGCTTCTGGGGCAAGTCTCTGCCTGTGTCCCCAGGCTATTTATGACATCCTTTAAAATCCAAGTGGAGGAAGCCATGCCTCCACAGCTCTTGCATTCTGTGCACCTACAGAATTAGCACCAGGTGGACACCATCAAGATTTACGACTATACCTTCAGGAGTGGCTGGTGCAGTCACACTTGGAGCCATTTGAGCCACAGCTGAGGTGGCTGAGAAGCACTGCACTGGAATGCAGGTAGCAGAGACTGGAGGTGACACTGAGCAATGACTTGTCCCCCTGAAACCATTTTGTCCTCCCAGGGCTCCAGGACTGTGATGGGAGGGGCAGCCTGAAAGAGCTCTGAGATACTTTCAGGTTCTTCTCCCATTATCCTAATGAATAGCCTCTGGTTCCATTCTACCCATACTCATCTTCTCAAGCAGTCTCTTGGTCACACTCTAGTATTTCTCTGCTGAAAATACTCTCATTCTCTACCACATGGCCAGGCTGCAGATTTTCCAAATCTTTCCACTCTGCTTTCCTTTTAATTGTAAGTTCTGTCTTTAAATAATCTCTGTTCTCAATGGGACATGGTGGCTCACGCCTGTAATCTCAGCACTTTGGGAAGCTGAGGCAGGTAGATTACTTGAGGTCAGGAGTTTGAGACCAGCCTGATCAACATGGCAAAATCCCGTCTCTACTAAAAATACAAATATTAGCCAGATGTGGTGGTGAACGCCTGTAATCCCAGCTACTCAGGAGGCTGACAGAATTGCTTGAATCCGGGAGGCAGAGGTTGCAGTGAGCCAAGATAGCACCACTGCACTCCAGCCTGGGCAACAAAGCAAGACTCCATCTCAAAAAAAAAAAAAAAAAAAAAATATATATATATATATATATATATATATATATATATATTCTCTCCTATTTTACTACAAGCAGTTAAAAGTAGCTATGCAGCAACTGGAATGCTTTGCTGCTTAGATAGTTTTTCTGCTAAATGTTCTAATTTGTCACTCTTAAATTCTCCCTTCCATAAAGCATAGACATACTTCAGCCAAGTTCTTTGCTATTTTATAATAGTCTTTACTTCAATTTCCAATACCTTGTTCTTCAGTTCCATCTGAGACCTTTACTATCTATCAACATTCTGGCCATGACCACTCAAGTAATCTCTAAGAAGTTCCAGACTTTCCCTAGTCTTCTATTCTTCCGAGCCATCAGCAGAATCACCCTTAATGCTCCGTTCACGGCAATACAGGCTTATTTTTAGCCTGCTCCTCTGGATTCTTCCAGCCTCTAGTCATTACCCAATTCCAAAGCTGCTTCCACAATTCAGATATTTGTTACAGTAACAACCCCACTTCTGGTACCAATATTCTGTCTTAGTTCATTTTCTGTTGCTATAACAGCATACCACAGACTGGGTGACTTATAAAATTAAATAAATGTATTTCTTACAGTTCTGGAGACTAGGAAGTCCAATGTCAAGTTGTTGGCATCTGTGAGGTCCTGTTTGCTGCATATACAGAGGATATCATATGTCAAGAGGGCAACAGCAGGTCAGCTCAGCTCTCTTTCTCTTCTTATAAAGTCATCATACTATCAAGGGGTCCCAACCTCAATAACCTTATCTAACCCTAATTAACTCTCAAAGATCCCACCTTCAAATGCCATCAACATATGTCTTTGGGGATTAATTTCTCAACACATGAAATTTGGGAAAAACATTCAAACCATAACAATTATAAAGACAAAGAAATAGAGTTCAAGGTACTTCAATCCTGTCATCCTGAGTGCTCACTTGGAATTTTTATTTATAGTTAATTTTTTTCTACTGCAGAAATATTTAAGAGCCATTAGAATTGATTCTGAAGGAACAAAGACATGGGATTTATTGTAAAATGGGATTTTTATGAATTTCTGCCAAAATTATGTTTAAAACTTTTCCTATTGTTATATTTTGCTTCATATAAAAGAAACATTTCAAAACTAAAGTTAATTAAAAATATTCTTAATATTTTAATTTTTTTTTTTATTTTTTTGAGACAGGGACTTGCTGTGTTGCCCAGACTGGTCTTAAACTTCTTGGCTCAAGTGATCCTCCTGACTCAGCCTCCCAAAGTGCTAGGATTACAGGCGTGAGCCTCTGTACCTGGCCAAAAGTGTTCTTTAATCAACAAAGGGAAAGGATAAGTCTGACTATATTATCTATTGAATATAAATGTGTAAAGATCAATTTTGTCAAAGTCACTGACAAATTTGCAGAAATTATAGCTCAAGGTGAAAAGCAGAAATTATAATATTATTTATTACTGCAACAGACTGATATGTAGATACAATATTTTTCCCTTTTCTCAAAAAAATGCATTAATATACTCAAAGACTATTAATTCATTATTTCCATTTTTTGTACTATAATCTCTATTTATTTAGAATTCTTTATTTTTCCTTTACCTGAACAATTATAAAGTTCAGTAAAAGAAAATATTCATAGTTTACATTTCTTTTTTAGACGTTATTGTTATTGGTTTCATTTTATAAATTTTACAGAAGATAATTTTGTTGTATAAGACAAGGGAAGTGTGAAAAAATATCTGCCCAAGGTTTGAAATGCCCTGGGTGCCTACTGGAGCAAAGAAAATAAATTATATTACCTTACGTGATTGGAGGATATGGATATTATTCAAATAATCTAGCTAATGGTTTTCTAATAGATTGCCAATTCTTATAAAATAATAATTAAAAACAAATATCAAGTGAAACTAGGTTTGTGTACAACTAAATCTTTGATAATTAAAAACGTCACTCAATAACTCAAAATCATTGTGACTGATCAATTATAACATCAATTATCATTGTAGTATACATATGTGGAAGCACTAATTAGTGAAATCCTAGGTAACAAACTGTTACATAGCAGAACATTAAGAAGTTAAAACAAGTGCTTATGGTGAATACTATTTAATTCACACTTCTATTTCTTAAATAATATAAAAGTCATCTGAAGTTTACTATGTTCAATCTCAAGTAAAATTTTCATAGCCCTAAAATATAATTTCAAACAGTACTTTTCTGGTAAAAAAAGAATTGTCACATATTTCATTGTTCTCATTGAGATTTATATGTTTTGATGAACTAAATAATAGTTGTAAGACTTAGTTTCTCCAAATTAGCTGATTAAATTAGTTCTTCGTTACTCAACTCTTTGTTGATTCCTGGCACCGGGAAGACTTCTAATATACACACAGGGAAGTCTATGAGGAAAAATAATTGCAACATGAAATTACAAGCTGTATGATGAAAAGAAACCAGTGCTCCATCATTCAGATCTCTTTGAATTTACTTTTCAGTTGTTGCTGAAAACCAATTGCTGTTGGTCAAGGCTGGGTTGTGGAACTTGGTTAGGTTTTCACAAGAAGGGCTTCTATTTTCCACCCCAATAGCCTCAGGCACAAATAGGCACCTACAGGTTCATTTGGGCATCAATGGAGTGGCATACAGCTCAATATTCATGCTGAAGCTCCCTTAGCTACACAAATCTGACATCCTGTCAACACATTGACCCAAATTTGTATATGCAAAGGTTTGCCTTAGTAACCTTGGCAGCTAGGAGATCTCAGAAAGGAAGCCTACCCTTTGGGGGAGGTGATGCTTCCTTAAAAATCCAGTTTTTATCAAATTTCTCACTTAAAGGGATACTCATTGCCTTTCATCAAGAAGTAAAATTGTGAATGAATTACACCTCATGAATTTCCATAAATTGTACTGTGTGGTTTTCACTGCAACTTTTGCTGGCTGTGAAGAAGAAAACAGCCCAAATAAAGCCTAAATAATTACTCAGCAATTAGTAGCTGAGTAAGCAAATATGTCAGCCCCAAACTAAGCATTGCCCCTCTAGGAAAAAGCCTGTGGCAGGTACTCTCAAACACAGGTTACTTCGAATAAACATACACACCTAGCTGGCGAGATAACAGGTGTGTATGTGTAAAAACTGAAACTATCATGGAGAAGCTAATTATGACAAATTCCAAGTGAGTAGTAAGGAAAGTAAATGCCACACATGTTCATAAAAGAGAGAAATCTGTGCATGTTGAAGAAGCAGGCGGGCAGATCAGCATGTGCTAAGGTGAGTCTTGGATTAATCTGAACATCAGATTGGCCAGTAACATGCTTATAAACTTTAAAAGCTTTATGAAAAGTAAGACTTTTGAATAGACAATAGGAATACTTCCTTATTATGTCAAAGTATAATACCTTTCTATTTACTAATAATATTTCTATATTAAATTATATTCAGTTTCTGATCCCTAAAGATTTCCAAGTCATTTTTTGCTATTTTTTGGATCTCCTATTATAAGGCTAATTATTCTTCATATCATGAACAGTTACTCTACCATCTTACCCTGACATAAAGTGACAATCTTCCCTTCTCGCCTTCCACAAGTGGAGAATACCTCTTCATCCATTACCCTGAAGAGAAGGTTGACATATTCTTTAATCTACTTACTCCTTATCAAACCTTCCTCATCTTTATCCCACAACTCATACTAGTAAAGTCTGTGCCCTCCTTGATTGACACCCCTTCTCCTGTTGTCACTACCATCAGCCATTCTCCAGCACATTGATTCAGATTTCTCTCCATCCTATCTCCCGCCATTCCTCATTGCAGCCTCTAGATCGGGGTTCCCCAACCCCCAGGCCATGGGCCATGGCCTGTTAGGTACTGGGCTGCACAGGAGGTGAGTGGAAAGTGAGTGGCAAGTGAGTGAGCCTTACGGCCTTAGCTCCGCTTCCTGTCAGATCAGTGGCATTAGATTCTCACAGGAGAATGAACCCTATTGTGAACTGCACATGCCAGGGATCTAGGTAGTGTACTCCTTATAAGAATCTAAAGCCTGATGATCTGAGGTGGAACAGTTTCATCCCAAAACCATTGCCTCAACCCACCCCCGCATGTGGAAAAATTGTCTTCTACCAAACCAGTCCCTGGTGCCAAAAAGGTTGGGAACCACTGCTCTAGATTGTGTCTCCTGCCATTCCTGTGTAGCCTCTAGATCTTTTCAGCCTCTGTAACTTTTACTGCTACTCCTCTGTTTTCTTTTTTCTTTTCTTTCCCTTTTTTTTTTTTCAGAGACAGTGTCTCGCTCTGTTGCCCAGGCTGGAGTGCAGTGGTACAATCTCGGCTCACTGCAGCCTAGATCTCCCTGGTCTCAGGTGATCCTCCCACCTCAGCCTCCCTCGTAGCCAGGACTACAGGAAAACACTGTTACATCTGGCTGATTTTTATATTCTTTGTAGAGACGGGGTCTCGACCTGTTGCCCAGGCTGGTGTTGAACTCCTGGGCTCAAACAATCAGCGCACCGCAGCCTCCCAAAGTTCTGAGATTACAGGTGTGAGCCACTTCGCCCAGACTGTTTTTTTTTTACATTCATGCCATGAATCTTACTTGTCAGAATCATGTTTATAATATATTTTAATTTGTCAAAAGAAAAAACACTTTGGGGACATCTGCCATCACCCGTTGTAGGACTAAGTATCTAAGAGGAGAGGAGTAGATAAGTTATTGTACCAATGATAAGTAAATGTCTTTCAACATATAAAACAAATGCATATCGTAGAGCCTCCTGAACAAATGATTGTGCAGTCTTTATGAAAGTTACCAGTGAAAATTTTGTTAATGTCATATCCTTTCAAAGTCAAAGACGCTTGGGGACTGTCCCCCCAAATTTTGAACTCATGGGCCAGCCATGGTGGCTCACACATGTAATCCCAGCACCTTGGGGGGCTGAAGTGGGCAGATCCTTTGAGGCCAGGAGTTCAAGACCAGCCTGGGCAAAACAGTGAGACCCTATTTCTACAAAAAGAAATTTTAAGAATTAGCCTGGCGTGGTGGTGTGGGGTGCCTGTGGTCCTAAAAACTGGGGAGACTGAGGTGGTAGGATGACTTGACACTGGCAGGTCAAGGTTGCAGTGATCCGTGATCATGTCACTGCACTCCAACCTGGGTGACAGAGTGAGACCCTGTCTCAAAAACAAATTAATTAATTAATTAAAAAATAGAGCTCATGTGTAATTTTTTTATTAGTAATGACTTAGTAACTACTAAAATACAATTAGTGAATATTAAAACAGAATTCTTTATTAGTAACTACTAAATGCAGTTGTTTTATTAGAGACTTCTGAAATAGAATTTCTTTTCATATGTCTAAAACCATAAATGTGGGTCTCTGGCCATATTTAAACTGTTGCATGGTAAATGCCAGGAGGACAGAGAAGATTTGAGTTTAATTCCCAAGTCTGCCACTTAATGGCACTGTGACTTTTGACAAATAACTTCATCTCCCAGTTTTCCCATCTGTAAAGTAGGGATAATTATAACTTTAGCTCAGGTCATGAATGTTATTAAAAGAGAAAACAGATGTGAAAATAGTTTATACATTTTAGAAGCACATAGCAAATGCTAATTGCTGTTATTTCTTTTCTTTCCTTTTTCTCTTTTTGTTTTCTTTTCTTCTTTTTTTTTTGGAGACGGAGTTTCACTCTTATCACCCAGGGTGGAGTGCAATGGCACAACCTCAGCTCACCGCAACCTCCACCTCCCGGGTTCAAGCAATTCTCCTGCCTCAGCCTCCAGAGTAGCTGGAATTACAGGCGCCCACCACCACGCCCAGCTAAGTTTTGTATTTTTAGTAGAGACGTGGTTTTGCCATGTTGGCCAGGCTGGTCTCGAACTCCTGACCTCAGGTGACCTGCCCACTTCGGCTTCCCAAAGTGCTGGGATTACAGGCGTGAACCACCGTGCCCGGCCAAATTGCTGTTATTTCACAATATTGCACTGACAAATTTAATACTGTGGCTAAGGCTGCGGGCTCAAAGTCAGACTGCTTGGATTTAATTCTTACTTTCCTTCCCCAGTTACTAGATATGTGACCTTGGAGGTCCTTTAATTTCTCTAAGACTCGGTCTCCTTACTAAAAATGTATAGTACCTATTGAGTAGGATGTACTGAAGCTCAAATGAGATAAGGAAAACAAAGCACATATAGCACTATCTGGAAAATTGCAAAATACAGGGTCATACATCATGTAACGACCTTTCAGTCCGTGACAGACCACAGTATAGTTCCATAAGAGTATGATGGAGCTGAAAAATTCAATCACTCAGTGATGTCTTAGTCGTCATAGTGCCATAGTGCAACACACTACTCACATATTTGTGGCGATGCTGTTGTAAACAAACCTACTGCACTACTAGTTGTGTAAAAATACAGCATGTACAATTATGTATGTAAGTAATATTTGATAATGATAATAAATGACTACGATACCAGATTATGCATTTACTACATAAATACTATGTACTATGCTTTTTATTGTTATTTTAGAGTAATCCTTCTACTTAAAAAAGGAAAATTCAACTATAAGAGCCTCAGGCAGGTCCTTCAGGAGGGATTCCAGAAGAAGGCATTGTTGTCATAGGAGATGACAGCTCCATGCGTGTTATTGCCCCTGAAGACTTTCCAGTGGGACAGGATATGGAAGTGGAAGGCAGTGATATTGATGATCCTGACCTTATGTTGGCCTAGGCTTAAGTGTGTGTTTGTGTCTTAGTTTTTAACAAAAATGTTTATAAAGTAAAAAAAAAAAAAAAAAAAAAAAATTCTAAAAATTTAAAAATAGAAAAACACTTATAGAATAAGGATACAAAGAAATATTTTTGTACGGTGAGTGCTATGATGTTCGTGTTTTAAGTGTTATTACAAGAGTCAAAAAGTTAAAAACATTTAAGTTTATAATGTAAAAAAGTTACAGTAAGCTAAGGTCAATTTATTATCAAAGAAAGAAATTTTTTTAATAAATTTTAGTGTAGCCTATGTGTACAGTGTTTATAAAATCTAGAGTAGGTACAGTCATGTTCTCAGCCTTCACATTCACTCACCACTTACTCACTGTCTCAGCCAGGGAAACTTCCAGCCCTGCAATCTCCATTCATGATAAGTGGCCTATGCAGGTGTGTACCATTTAAAATCTTTTATACTGTATTTTCACTGTGTTTTCTCTATGTTTAGATACATAAATACTTACCATTGTGTTACAATTGCCTACAGTATTCAGCACAGTATGATGCTGTACAGGTTTACAGCCTAGGAGCAATGGGCTATACCACAGAGCCTGGATGTAGGCCTTACTCTCATGTAGCATATATCTTAGTTGCAGTAAGGAAGATGTGTAGTAGGCTACACCATCTAGGTTTGTGTATGCATACTTTATGATGTTTGCACGATAACAAAATTGCCTAATGATGCATTTTGCAGAACATATCCCTGATGCTGAGCAATGCATGACTGTGTGAATAGATATTCATTTATTCATTAATTTACGCAACAAATATTTATCGAGTGCCTACTCCATGCCTATTCTAGGACTGAGAATACAATACAGAATGCAAGACAGAAAAAGCCCTTACTCTGATGTAGCATATATCTTAGTTGTAGTAAGGAAGGTTTTATCATTATTGCAAATAACAAAATAAATGTTAAACATATCTGGAGGTGATAGCACACTATAATGAAAATAAAACAGGGCAAATGTTATAGAATAACTTAGAATCTCTATTATTAGCCATCAGAAGCTGATTTTTCCCACTACTGCTCTTCCTTTTAAATCTACATTGTGGAGGTGTTTCTTTCTCATGCACAGGCTCCACTTTGACTTAGAGAGGTGTAAACACACTTTTAAGACATTTCCCCTCCTAATGTCACATAAGAACAATAACACTCTCACACAACATTGGAAATCTAAGCATCATATAATGAAGCCATGGCTTGTAGTCACAGAAATGAACAGAGAACTCAGTGTAAACACTCTTAAACCTATCTAGGCTTTGGAAAGCCAATCTTTTATTTATGGTATTGCAACATTTTCCAAATTAACACATGTTTATGAAACAATTACTACATGAAAGTCTCTATAAGAGACATAAAGTGATACAAGAAAATAGTTCCTATTGTCAAGAAATGAATAGTCTAGTTGGAAGAGAAAAGATAATAATATGTTTAAAGTTAAATAACCTAAAAGACTCAATTTACATCTCAAAATAACAATAAAAATCACTAATTAAGAAATAAATTATTTGAATAGGTCAGTTCAAAAGAAAACTCAAAAGTCAGAATAACATTTTTAATTTGGATAGCCAGGGAGGTTTGCATTTGAAAAACTGGGAGAAGACAGTATTTCAAGTGGAGAGTATAGTTTAAACAAATGTCTGTTGACAAATGAGTGTAAATACATTTCAAGTAGAATGAGTTTACCTATTTGCCTATAGAAAAATTCAGAAGAAAAGGTAGAAATGTGGCTGAAACACAAACGACTTCAGGATATTTAACAAAAAAAAAAAAAAAAGAGAAGATACATGCAGTAAAAATCTGCACCTTGAGAATGTTTATTTTGTCTATCTGTAATGGTAAACAAAGAAAGAAAGTGAAAAGAAAAAGTAAGTAAAGGGGAAGGAAAGGAAAGGAAAAATATATTAGGAAACTATTGTACATAATAAGGTGGAATTTTGTGTTGCCATGAAATGGTCATTGTGCAGCCTTTGTGGAAAACTTGAGAAATGTTTGTGATGTCATGTTAAGTGAGCAAATCAAAACTATGATTTGATTCTATCAGTGTGATTCTCCACTACCAATTAAAAATAGATCTGTATGCATGTTAATGAAGAAGATATTTACAAAGGTTATTAACAAAGAATTAAGGGAAACTAACAAGGAACATTATGGCACCACTGGGCTGGCATCAGTGAAGGGACAAAACCACCTGAGACCTGGAGGGGCACAGGGAGTGGTTATGGGAAGCTGGAAAGAGCTGTGGTGGAGGAAAGTTCATCAACAGAGACTGTGGCCTTAGGATGTGGCCTCATGCAGCCGCTGCCTACCAATGGACCAGCAGAGAGAGAGCCAGGAGAATAAATACCCTCATCCTTCCCCTGACTCTGATCTCTTGCCGATGCCTCCTATAGATAGATTGTCATCAGGCCAGGCATGGTGGCTCACGCCTGTAATCCCAGCACTTTGGAAGGCCAAGGTGGGCAGATCACCTGAGGTCAGGAGTTCAAGACCAGCCTGACCAACATGGAGAACCCCGTCTCTACTAAAAATACAAAAAATTAGCTGCACGTGGTGGCATATGCCTGTAATCCCAGCTACTGGGGAGGCTGAGGAGGAGAATCGCTTGAACCTAGGAGGTGGAGACTGCGGTGAGCCAGGATCGCACCATTGCACTCCAGCCTGGGCAACAAGAGCAAAACTCTGTCTCAGAAAAAAAAAAAAAAAAGATAGATTGTCCTCAAAAAGAAACCCCCAGCAAAGAAAGCCAGCAAGGAAGCCTGAATACCACAGTCAAAGAGGTCTGCTTCAGCCTCCCTCACATGTTACCTATGCCTATTTACTATGTTAACATGATGCTTCAAATGTTTCATTCAGCGTGAACAGCACAGTGAGTGACTCCATCATCAATGTTTCCATAGTATATTATATATAATCATTCATCCCTCAAATACCAAGTTACAGAGCTAAGGACGATTTGCAATGCTAGTCCCTGGGGAAACAAAGATGAATGACTTCTGCCCTAAAAGCTCACAGTCTAATGCGGGAAAACAAACATATGCAGAAAAAAATGTGGTGAATATTATCTTAGAAGCACACGGTGGTAAACACAGGAGTACAATGGTAGGTCAGAGAGCTCAGTTTGGGCTTAGAAGTACAATGGTAGGTTAGGAACAGGAAGGAGGAAGGAGGCAATTCTGCCTAGGAGTTTCAGGGAAAGCGTCACAGAAATTACTTTGGAGGTGAGTAGTAAGGGATAAGTAGAGGTTTTCCAGAATTGGGAAGTGGGAGAAGAGCATCCAGATTGAAAGTGTAGCTTCTGCACACATAAAGTGTTTGAAAATTAGGGAAAGTGGAGTGTGAATCATTGCAGAGGAAATCGAGGAGGGTTAGGTGGAGACAGACAAGGGATAAGGCTAGAGACGTAGGTCATGCAGAGAGTCAGGTGATAAGTAGTCCCTGAGTGACAGACTCAAAAGAGCCAGCTCCTGGGTCTTTTCTAGGAAGCCTTCCATCACCCCGAAGGCAGGACGAGCCACCACTGTCCTTTGCACGCTCTTCACGCATTTCTCACAGCAGTCACTTTATTATGTTGAAATTGTCTGTTCATGTTTTCATCTTTCCCACTAGATCGTAAGTTCATGAAGGGCAGAAACTTTTATTCACCTTTGTGGTAACACATGGTCTGGCATATGGTAAGCAACAAAGAAATGTTTGTTGAACTAAGGTAGTCTGAAAAGGTCTTTCTGTTATAGAATGTGTAGTGAGGGGGTCTGCAAGCTTTTCTTTTCGGCCCCACCTAAGTACAGGTGCTGGCTTTTCCTTTCTCTGCTTCCCTCTCCCATGCCCCATCATTCCACCAAGTATCCAAAGTTCCACCTGCCATCTTGAGGGCTATGAGTATTCCAATGTTTTGAAAGGGAGGTTTGTGCTCAGCAGATAAATCGAAGAGAATAGCTGTTGTGCTTCCATTTCTTTGGGATTTTGATGTATCAAAAATGGTGAAGCAGGAAATCTAACTGCCTCCATGGGTGGGGAGCGGGGGTCGGAGTTGAGTATTAGGAGAAGATTGAAGTCCTGAGTGATGTAGAACCTGAACCAGGTTTGAGTGGTAGGTAAAAATGTGAGTAGCTAACGAAAAAAGGGAAAGGCATTCTCAGTCCTGAATAAGCACAATCATCCATTTTCTCTGCTCTTTACTCTGCGTTATTCAGTGATGCTAAAAATGTATGCAAACTCGTGCTGATTCCTTATTGTTGCTCCCCATGTAGTATAATGACTGGAACATTTTAAACACCAGTTTCAACATGGATTAAATTGACTAGTTATAACCCAGCTCAACTCATCTCTCTTCTACCAGCCTACTAAGGAAAAGACCCATTTAAGCTGTTTCCTAAAAAAAGATAAGCTGTCATATAAACAGAGACTGTAAACAATAAGTGTAAAATTTCTCTCTTGCTTAGAACTGGATATAACCACATCAACATGCGCTGTTAGAAGTGCTTTACGAAACTGAGCTTTCTGAATTTCCTCCTTCATAAGTTGCATAATACTTCTACTATGCTCAAGACTATATTTGTATAGGATGTTCATTGCATAAGGACATGCAGCTGAGGGGATACCTGAGAGCTCAAATCCAGTCCAAATTCTATGCAATAAGCCATGCCTATGAGTTGCACAGATCCAGAGCAGTCAGCTTTTTAAATTTGTACAATAGTTTATGTGGGCTAGCAGTGCCCTCACTATACTCCTTTGCCTCTCTTCCTATTCCCTATTCTCACTGGAAAGAGTGGACTGAAATCTTGATGACGATACTACCATTACCATCTTCATTACATTTTTGGTACACTGGTATCCTCAAAAGATGGTCCCAAGACAAAAGTTATGACCTAAGTCTTTATTAGAAGGTGTAATGCCAGAGTTTTAAGAATGAGGGAGACTGGGCATGGTGGCTCACGCCTGTAATCCCAGCACTTTGGGAGGCTGAGGGGGTGCAGATCACGAGGTCAGGAGTTCAAGACCAGCCTGACCAATAGGGTGAAACCGCGTCTCTACTAAAAGCACAAAAATTAGCCAGGCATGGTGGCACACGCCTGTAATCCCAGCTACTCAGGAGGCTGAGGCAGGAGAATTGCTTGAACCTGGAAGGTGGAAGTTGCAGTGAGCCGAGATCACGCCACTGCACTCTAGCCTGGGCAACAGAGCGAGACTCCATATCAAAAAAAAAAAAAAAAAAAAGACTGAGGGAAAAGGGGAATTGAGGCATAGAAGAAAGAAAAGTGGGTAAAACGTGGTAAGTTGACCGCAACTTTGTAAGAAAACACAGTTGGCCATGCACAGTGGCTCATCCCTGTAATCACAGCACTTTGGGAGGCCAAGGCAGGAGCATTGCTTGAGCCCAGGAGTTGGAGACCTGGACAACATAGCAAGACCTCGTCTCAAAAAATAAAAAAATTAAAAGAAAAAGGAAAAGAAAACACAGTCAGTTGTTTAGTCCTAGGGGACATCTTCCAGGCAGGCTACTATGGAGCTCCCAGCTGTTCCCTATCTCTCATTGTCTGCATCTGGCCCTATGCAGCCAATACACTCCTCAAATGCACTACCCAGCTTCATTGCCATCTGCTGGAGAAGACAAATTCCATACCCCAATATATGTGAGCCATCTGGGTCCACAAGTGATGGAGAAGCTACAGCCTATGCGGGTGCAGCAGGGTCAGGTCTGGGTGCTGGAGCTGCTGTGGCTCCTGTTGGACCAGATGTAGGGCAGGCCAAGTGAGAATTGAGTAAGTTTTAGAAGCCTTGGTAGTTTTAAAAGATGAGACAATGTTAGTGACAATGGTGGTGACCAAGTTCCATAACAAGCAAGCAGAGGAGGCCCAGGAGGCACTCAAGCCAAGCAAATCTGGGGAGGCCCAGAAATCTGGTCTGAAATACCTACAGTCAGTGAATATTGCTTTTAAAAAAAAAGAATTAAAAATCTCATTTCTTGAGCCCCAGATGTCAAGGCTGAAGTAAGCCATGATGGTGCCACTGTACTCCAGTGGGCGACAAAGAAAGACATTTCGTCTCAAAAACAATTAAAAAATAAAAACAAAAAATCTTATCCTTTCTTGATGCTTGTTAATATGAAAATAAAGCAAAATTCATGCTTTTGATGACTCATTCCCACAAGAAAGGTTAATCATCGTATGAATTTTTGTATGTTTACATGGACAAGATATCAATGATAAGGAAAATGGGCCCAGATGTGCCATAGCCATATGAATGCATACAAAAGTGACTTATTATGGTCATCCATCCATTGGCGCATGCAAATAGCTTTGTTTTAAACAATGACAGTCATTGTGTTGGGATTTACATGTAGTAGAGATTCACTTGATCATTCAGAACCAATTTATTCCTAAAATATTATGACAAATATTATATCACATAATCGATGAACTCATAAAACAATGTCTGCTGCACGGATGCTAGCTTTGTATTTAAACCTAGGGTAGAATACATAGCATAGCACAGGATAGGATAGGATAATTAGAATAATAATTTGCCGGCCAAGTGTGGTGGCTCATGGCTATAATCTCAGCACTTTGGGAGGCCAAGGTGGAAGGATCCATGAGCCCGGGAGTTCAAAACCAGCCCATACCTATAAAACTAAAAATTTTTAAAAACTAGCTAAGTGTGGCGGTGCATGCCTGTATTCCCAGCTATTCGGGAGGCTGAGAAAGGAGGATCACTTGAGCCCAGGAGGTTGAGGCTCCAGTGAGCTGTGTTCCAGCCACTGCACTCCAGCCTGGGCAACAGAGTGAGATTCTGTCTCAAAAATTAAATAAATAAATAAATAGCCTGTTTTATAAACATGGCTTTAACAAAATATTTCTCTTTTATGTAAAAGTCAAGGTGCAAGCAATTCAAGGCTGCTATGATAGTTCCTTGGTCATCTGCAACCCAGGCTGTTCTCACTTTCCACTTTGCTCACAAGGGTGGCTTTTGTCTGCATAGTCCAAGATGGCAATTCAACCAACATATCCACCCCTAAGGAACCGGTCCAAGGAAACAAATGGAGGAGGAAGGAGAAAAGGACTGCCCTTTTTCTTCAATATCACTTCTTAGAAGTAGCATACAGCATTCCCTTCATATTCCATTGTTCAAAACCTAGTCATCTAGCCACATGTAGCTATAAAGAAGACTGGGAAATTTTGTTTTTTTTCCTAGATAAGCTTGCGTACAGATAAAAATCTGTGACTATTGCCCTACAAGAAAGGGATCTTACAGGACAACTGGCCTTTGTGCCACAAGCATGGTTTCTTAGCTGAAGACCACTCAGAGCTCCCAAGAGCAAGCTAAAAAAATTACAACTACCACATTTGTATCTCATAAAACTCATGTTGCACACTGATTAAGGATGAAAAACAGTATTTTAAGTGTCTGCTCTATAACCAGCATTGCTTGGAAGGGTTATATACAACATAGATACAGGATACTACCGCTGCTCTTAAGTATACCTTCCCCACTGATTGGGGAGACAAACTTGAATTACTAAAGATAAATTTAAGATAGCACATAATTTATTTTATGTGTATGTTGCCCAACTCACCCTCCCAAAATGCTGGGATTACAGGCGTGAGCCACCGCGCCCAGCCTCACATAGCCTTTCAATGATAATCCTTTTTCTCCATCTCAGTCACATACCTCTTCTGAGTCTCTCAACAACAATTCTGAATCATTTATCCTTGAAGCCCCTAGACTTCATCTTCTACTTTAGAACAAACACACACACACACACACACACACATGCACACGCACACCAGCAGTCAGCAGTCAGAACCTCCATCTTCCATTCTGGGTCATCTGAATATAGCCCTATCTTCAATTATTTCCAAACTCAGACCTAAACAAAACTGTCCTCATATCCTGCAGTCCTTAAACCACTGCTCTGTCCCTCTCCTTCATAATCAAGCTTCCCAAAGTAGTCCAACATCTCTCCTTCCTCATCATCCATTAACTTTTTGCCCGTGGGGATGATGTTCTGACTCAAGCCTTCATCATGCCAACCAAACAACCATCACCAAGACACCAGTGTTTCCAAATTGCCATATTCTAAGTTGCCAGCTTCTTACTAGACCCCTTTGATGCAGCCCGACTTCAAAATTGGCTTTGCACAGGGGAGACTTCACAAACGAGCAAACAAAGCAAAGCAAAGACAAGTTTATTAGAGAAACAGGGTACAGGAAAATGGCTGCTCTATAGACAGAGTAGTAGCAGTAGCAGTAGCAGTAGTAGCAGCAGCAGAAGCAGCAGCCCTCGTAGATTGCTGGCTAGCTATATAATGGCTATTCCTTGATTATATGTTAAATAAAGAGTGGGCTATTTGTGAACCTTCTGGGAGTTCCTGGAACCGAGGGTGCCTCCTTCTTTAAGCCATATAAGGTAACTTCCAGGAGTTGCCATGGCATTTGTAAACTGTCATGGCGCCGGTGGGAGATTTTCTAAGCATGTAGATGCATTACAATCAGCGTACAACTAGCAATGAGGGCAACCAGAGGTCTCTTTCATTGCCATCTTGGGTTTAGTTGGTTTTGACCAGTTCCTTTCTTGCAAATCGTTTTGATCAGCTCCTGTTTTCTTGAGCAAGGTCTTGTGACCAGTGCTTGGAAAACACGTCTTGCTGAGCTCCTACCTAACCATGGGTAGTAGTCATTCTCTTCTCCCTTGACTTACATGACAACTCTCTTTTCATTCTCCTTTTTTTCCTCTTTCTTTCCAGTTTCCTTTGCTGGCTTTTCCTCTGTCTACCCTGTTCGTACCAGTATTACCTAAGATCTTGTTCTCAGCCTTCTTCTCTTATTCTTCATATTGTGCGTGTTCTCCATAGACAGTCTCATCTACTTCCATATCATTAGCAGCCACCTGCTCATTTATTTTGATTAATGACCTCACTACTAAACCAGATGTCCAGACTTTTAGCAGGTGGCTGCTAATAGTCTGACAACTCCCAAAAATCTCTAGTCCACAAGTTTCAGGTATATATATACACATATATATATAGTATGTGTGTGTATAACATAAATATATATATGTGTGTAAATATACTACATAAATACTTGTGTGTATATGTATATATGTTTAATTGCCTAGTTGACATCTGCACCTATGACACTTCTAATTCAGGATATCCTAAATTAAATTTACTATCTGTTATCCCCACCCCACCCCTAACCTGCGTTCCTTCTTTATTTTGATTAATAATCTCCCTGCCAAACCAGGGGTCCAAACTAGAAAACTTTCAGTCTTCTTAGTGTTCCTCTCTTGCACCAGCTCACTAAGTCCTTTAGCCTCTTCTCCTTGAGTGCTACTCTCCCCACTGCCAGACCATCAGTCCCTAAAAGTAGGATTTATCCTATTCATCTTTGAGTATCCAGAGATAGTAAAGTTATCCAAAAAGGTAGTAAGGAGGGTGAGGGGGGAGAGATTACATAAAATAATTTTGATAATCAGTTCTTAAAGATATTCATTCAAAAATATGTATTTGGCTTTTAACATATATCAAAAGATTTATGATTTACTTAAATTATCATCTCTTTTGTAAATGAATGAATATTCTTTGTCTTACCAACTGGCTATAGCAGGCATGTGTATTAGTCTACAAAATCCAAACTCCCGGCCTTCTAATTTAAAATTGTTACTAGCAAACACTATTGTTACCATTTTACAGTAAGGTTCAGGATACAGCCAACAACCAGAAACCATTCATGAAAATGTTCAGCGAAAATTCTGTCTTTACAATGTGTGCATTGCATTGTTTAATTAGAAAGGAAATCTTGAAATATATCTGTTCCTGCAAAGTAATTCTGTCCACAAAATGGGCAAAGGGAGCGATTTCTCTTTTTGTTCACCAACCTGTAATTTGGTGGGAGGGGTTTGGGCTATTTTAATTAATTATTGCAAATTAAATATTTCAACAACTTGAAGTGAGTCCTTAAAAGAAGGAAAAAACATACATAGCTCCCCTCTGCTAAAACGGCAGTTGATGATAGAATTCCTACTGTCTAATCTATAAAAATAAAACCTGACTTTTCAGCTAATTCCGTTTTCTTAAACACAAAAAAAAACAGTGCCACCCCAGTTAGATCCTTTAACATGCACGTTAATTTCTACTCACAGCTGTGGCAATTAGAAAGTGTACTTAATGGAGTGTCATGTTAATTGTTTTCAGAGTTAACCAATTTCTCTATTTAATTGTCAATTGATTAACCTATTGAAATGTTAAGTGACTCAGTTTCCTTCCAGAGTAAACAGCAGCAGCATATGGTAGCTTCATCAGCCGAAGGCAGCACTCATTTGCTTGGATTCAATGTGCTGGTATTTTTCGACACCTCCCTGAGCTTTTAATTAGATGATGCGATGTTACATGTATTTGTCTGCTGGAAAGGTTATCAGTGCCATAGCTGACCTGCAGAGGCAAGGTTGAGTCTAGCAGCTTTAATAGAAATGGTTTTCAGCTATGACTGTTGTACTTGATTGCATTGTGATGTTAATTAACTCAAGACTGCTTTCTTCAGTGTGTGTGTGTGTGTGTGTGTGTGTGTGTGTGTCTTCCCGTCTTTCCTGTAGCACTAACTATGCAATGAGATGTTTTCTGTCATATATATCCACTTATTAAGTACTCATTGGATCCTAATAAGCATGCAAATAGTCAAGAGTTTCTTTAGGCTAACACCACACTACTCAGATTGTGATGCCATTAAATACATACAACGATCTTTGCCTGTAGCACATTTTTCAGAGAAAAAAGCTAGCTCCCTTTGGTAGAATTTTGCTCCTTTATTTTCGTGGTGTGTCATGCCAGGGGATCATTACAGCTATAAAGTAAAAAAAAATTTTTTTTTTTTTCAATTTAAGCACAGATGATGCCATGTAGGGTTGAGAGAATCAGACAGACTTGGATTTGGAGGCGTTTTCCAATGTTCTCGTTAAAGATCACTGTGTTTTAGTAGTCAAATTAATGTAAGATCCTGGTGGTGAGCTATTAACTCAGCCTTCTCATCTCTTGCACACTGTTTTGTGATTCGGAATGTGTGTCGCTTGCATGTGTGTTTTTACTGTACTGCACTATTGTTTAATTACGTGACAATTGCCTCAACTGAGCCAGCATTATCATCCTTGATAATGTTGGTAGCAGGCAACTGAGACAAAATGATTACAAACCTATGTTGTGTTCAATAGTTCTTTAGAGGACTTCTCTCTTCATAGTTCTGGCTCATTCATGTTTGATTCAGCACATTTGTTCTTTAAAAAAGGCATAGCTTAGAAGAGTTTCAGGGTGGGTTAATAACTCAACTGAAAATGGCTGCTCGCATTGTAAAAGCTTGTTCCTGCAGTTGCTTGGGGCTTTCTTCAGTTTTGCCGCTCTGCAGCTTCGGCCCAGTTGGTAAACAGCTTAAGTCCAGACATCTTTTCATTCTCTGAGCAGCGGATTGAAGTAAAAATGCATATAAGTGGCGACTGACTGGCGCTGGCCTAACAATAGCCTGTAACATTATGCAAGGGTATTTACATAGGAATAAGGCCTTACTAAAGGAGATGGGGCAATTAATGGTGTGGGCCACACATATAAGGAAAGTTTGTCCAATCCTTTCCTCAATAAAGATCTTTTGTAAAGTGCTATGGAAACTCATAGAGGCCTCAAAGAGATTAAGGGTGGGACTCTCCTAGGACTTTCAAATATATATGTGTGTGTGTATGTGTGTGTGTGTGTGTGTGTGTGTGTATAATCTTTAAAAAGCTAAATGGTATTAAATAAATGCTCAGGAAAGAATATGAATTCCTTGTTTTGTTTTGATCATTTTAGATGGTTTCTCCAACCTGTAAAAGAAGGCAGTTCAGGTTGGGCGCAGTGGCTCACGCCTGTAATCCCAGCACTCTGGGAGGCCGAGGCTGGTGGATCACGAGGTCAGGAGTTCAAGACTACCCTGACCAAGATGGTGAAACCCCATCTCTACTAAAAATACAAAAATTAGCCAGGCATGGTGGCGGGTGCCTGTAATCCCAGCTACTCGGGAGGCTGAGGCAGATAATTGAACCCAGGAGGCAGAGGTTGCAATGAGCCGAGATCGCGCCACTGCACTCCAGCCCAGGCGACAGAGCAAGATTCTGTCTCAAAAAAAAAAAAAAAAAAAAAAAAAAAAAAAAAAAAAAAAAGGCAGTTCATATTTTCAGTTCTCCTATCTTCCTCTTCCTTTTTTTGGTGATGTTTATTGAATAGAAAATCGTTCTGAGATAGTCAAGCTCTTGAGTTATCTTCCTTCCCTGTTTGAAATTGAAGCATTATCTTTAAAATATTTGAAAAGTTTTGCTGTCCTTCTTATTTCAAGTCATGTTTAAGAATGGGAGAAAAAACTGTCCGGTGGCCTGGCCTAAGGGGAAGGTCCCGGGATTTTCAGGAGTGTCGAAAGGAGGCCTTGCACAATGAGAATGAACAGCCGCAAAAACAAGCAGGGGCCCAAAAGAAAATGCAGGGTTGTGTCCTAGGAAAATGTGAAAACATTGATGCAAACCTAGCCCTTTTTTGGGATATATATCTTAACAGAATAAATATCTTGTCAGTCCAAGTAAAAATTAAAAAGTCAAATGCTTAAATTATTTTCAACCAATATGGTTCCAGTATTATCCCATCTATTTTTTTTTTTTTTTTGGTGTGTGTGGGGGTGGGGAGAGTGGGAAGTCCTCCTCATTGCACCCCCACCCCTAGCTCACCAATCGCAGCAGTGAAAGACAAATCTGGGGTAGGTCTTTCACATGGTTTGATTCTTATCAAAGGCTCCCCATCTGCTTCTGCCCTTGGCCAGAGAGCATTACTGTTTTCATTTCTTTGGGTCAGAATATTTTTAATAAAGTATCATCAGCATTTAAAAAACAAGAGACAGAAGAATATTACTATTTGGATAACCCAATCCATTTTTACATGTTTCGTGACCAATTAGAGCATCTACTATGTATTTGAAGCAAAGCCCTTCAGCTTCTTTTTTTTCTTTTTAAATGTTTTATCTCACTCAGGACATTTTCAAAGAAAGCAGAACTTTGGCAGGGAGTGTTCGAGCTCTGTTTGCACTTTCTGGTGAATCTGTTCTTACTTCCAAAGTTGTTTTTCATCCCATTTCCTCATTTATAGTTGGTTCATGAAATTCATGTCCATATGGGATGAGGGAAATAAAATCTTAACGTGATAACGCATAAGCTTTGGGTGCCCGTGTGTGTGTGTGTGTGTGTGTGTGTGTGTGTGTGTGTGTGGCGTACAGAGAAAGTGATTTCAGCTGCAGCCCTGTCAAGCAGGCAGAAATCAATGCCTCATTCAGGACTATTGATCAGTACTAAATTAATTAGACTCCAAGGCTTATGGCAGTTGATAAGACAACTTGTTAATTTAGTCAATGATAGTGTTTTCCCTAAAGCAGCAAATACCCTCTTCTTTAGAAAAGGCATTTCTAATAGTTGCTGCCAGTTCTTTTTCATTGTCTTCATCTTTCTGGTTTTCTTTTTCTGGGGAAAGCGTAGTTAGGGATAGGTGGGTTTGTGCAGGAAGGAGGGTGTTGGGGGAGTTCTATGGGCAAGGGAGTGCTGTAAAAATGTATATGCTGAGGCACCAGTCTGGAATATGTATTAGCCCACTCTCATTTTGGTTCCCTTGCCTAACACTGTAGTTTTCCGATGAAAAGAATGCAGCAGCCAGATTATAAGCCGAGACCTTGATTTCCTATGGGGCTTTGGCCACGTAAGGCCACTCTAGCCCTACAAGGATGTTCATTTGGAAGGGGGCTACTTCCTAAACCTTCATTTAGAATTGACTGATACAGATTGCTTTTGCTTTTCATTGAAACCTGCAACAGTGATGGTCATAGTCAATAACAAAGACTTCGGCCCCTGTCGGTAATGCAAACTGTGAATGGAATGAAGGTATCCCAGAATGCCCTGAACATGGGGCAGTACTTCCTGCTGGCTTAGAAGGACAAAAGGACAAAGCCCGGGAGTGTAGGGGTCCCACCAACAGCTCTTGGAGGCAACAGCCTGCTATCAGCAGCACTCCAACCCTCTGAGAATGCTAATAAGCTGGTGAAGAGCTCAGCTTTCTTGCCATAATTCTATAGTGTGGTTGAGGACCCCATAGTGCTCACTAAATAAAGACAACTAATTGAGAATTTTTTGCACATTTTGCCCAGGGGACTTGTTGTTCATTCGATTCTTTGGGGAGAATGTACCCCTACTGACAAGAGTAGCTGATTGTTTTGGCAGCCTCATGTTACTCTTCCCTGGGTCTAAGACTGACTTTCGAAGTATGACAAAAATGTTTAATTTTGATTTTTTTAATTACGTTGCTGGGAATTATTTTAGATCTCAAAGAATAGGCGTTCCAGTGTTCATCTAAAAAAAAAATCTTGGCAGAGTTTTTGAATTAAAGCCCCATTTTTTTCTTTCTTTCTTTTTTTTTTTTTTTTCCTTAAATTGTATTTTCTGTGGTGAGGCCTATATTTTTGTGTCTGCAGGTGACACATTGATTGAAACTAAAATTAATAAATCAGCTGAAAAGCTCACACCTACAGCTCACAGCAGGGCCTAGAAAACACATTTATAAAGGGAGCTTTATGCCCTCATATAAAGAAGGAATAAATTACAGAAGCACTTGTTGCCCTGGGACTTGATTTTGCTTTGCAATCTGGTATCTTATTTTTTGGAGGCTTATTGTTAATCAACAGGTTCCTGGTTGCTTTAGCAGGTGACTTTGCTATTAATCTCTTATTTGACCATTATAGCATATTAATGAGGAGGCTTCAAGATGTGGCTCTTATCTTCTGACCAAGGAATTAGTTTAAAATGTACACTTTTTACTCAATGGCTTGCAGTTAGCCACGTTGAGGACCAAATGCAAAGTAGCATTTTCTGTAGCTTGTGTAGTATTAAGGAGTGTTTTACTAACATATGTGTCTTACTGTGCTTTTCTTCTCTCCTACACTTATTTCTTCACCATGGAGGGCAATTATGGAACTTATCGGTCTCTGTTCATTTTTTTTTTTAACAAAATAGAATTACATATAAATGACAAAATGATATCCTTTCTTATTAATGTGCACTCTTATTTTAATTAAACAATGTCAGTGTTCTTTGGAGGTGTGTTCAGAATTAAAATGTATGATTTGGGAAGGCAAGAGGTTCAACATTTCTCACCAGAACTAGATTAATAAATGTCATTACTAGTGCAGGAATTTAACCATCATGCTTCCCTTTAGAGGCTGAGGTAATTGGAAATGTTTAAGCTTGACAAAAGAAAGAAGTAAATATACCTATGGGGGTAGTTTAGAAATATAAAGAAGGACTGAGGATTTAAGTCTTAAATTTGTAATTACAAGGATCTCCGAAGCACATAATGGTGCAAAACGGCTCAGACAACCCCATATAGGAGAAGAACTGCTTTGTCCCCCAGTCTGCAGATATTTCAAAGAACATTCTCTGGCACAAAATTATGATTATTATTCATTTCTTTTCAAATCTTCAAGACAATTAGGTTCACACCTCAAGTATATATGCTATCTTCTAAACCTAAGAAATGTCAAGTTTGTGTCTTTCTTACTTTTAACTTCACAAAATTAAGGGTTTCTGCCAACTGGGGTACATTTGATGTCATCGTCTATCTTACCTTTTCAGACTAAGTCCTGAAGTCTCTTCATTCTGGAGGTTAAGGTCGACATCATCATCACTTTCGTTAAGAAATTTTCTGGTTAGGTTTCGTGAGAGGAGGAGGCAAGTTAGAGGTATTAGTAAAAACGTTTAATATTAATCACAAGAATGCATGAGTGTGAACATTAACAGGGCCTTCAGACTTGACATTATTTTTGAAACATTTGTCCTTAAAAATACATACCAACAAAAAATCATCAGGGTTATCCTGATGATATCCTAGGACTGTAATATTAAGCCACTCTCATAGATGGGGACAACTGGAAATACTACTATCCTCTTAAAAGGGTTATCCAAGTAGCTAGCGTAAGCATTGGAATTACACTACCAAGCTGACCATCATAAGAAGCAGAGAGACCCTTATCTGCTCCAAAATCAACATTGTTACCTGGAATCTGGATCTTCATTCTAGATTTATTTGTTTGGGCCAATAAGCTAGAAGACTTTGGTGAGGGTTGCCCCCACCCACCTCCAACAACCATACACACACACATACACACAACACACACACACACACACACAACACACACACACAAATAGTTGACTGAAGCCTTGTTTTTCTTTTAAAACTGGGGAAGAAAAAATTATGTTCTGTACTGCACAATAACAAAACTTATGCCCCAGTGACACAAAATCAACTGGTTTAAGTCTCCATGTACCTCTGACAAGCCTGTAATCCCAGCTACTCGGGAAGCTGAGGCATGAGAATCGCTTGAATCTGGGAGGTGGAGGCTTCGGTGAGCCAAGATTGCGCCACTGCACTTCAGCCTGGGCAACAGAGCGAGACTCCGTCTCAAAACACACACACACACACACACACACACACACACACACACCTTACATTAAAAGAAATTGAGGAAGTGGCTAGTGTATTCTAAGAACAGTCAGGTTAATTTTTTTTTTTAATAATCGTAATAATTATTAGAAAACAAAGTTTGTACCAGAGCGTTGGAGTCTGTGGCTGCTCTAGCTTGTGTTTACAATGAAGGAAAGTTACTGTTAGAGAACTTTCCCCTCCCCCAGTTCTCCCTCAAGTACTTCCAGCGAGGGAGGTTTTCAGCCCTTTTTGTCTTTTACAACTTAAGCAAGATCAGACACATTTCTGCAATGCATATGCAGATTTTGCCTCTTGTTACTTTCTCTAATGAGCGTTCACTTAATCAATTTGACAGTAGCCTTTATCCCCCAGGCCCCTCCACCCCCTAGCCCTTTTTTTCCACATCCACTAAGAAAGTTTTTAGGAAAAAAAAAGTGTTAACAGATTCGAGGGGGTGTTAGTGATGTGAAATGGTAGCTGGCCTAAGTGGAGTGACTCACAGGGCTTTACTTCTACCACTGCTTCTGTCCAGCTTCTGAAAAGAGGGAGCTGGTCTGCCGAGCTTATGAGGTAGCATGTATTTTCATCACCAGTAGGAAATTATTTTCCTTTTCAATAATTGAAAACGATTGTTTTTTTGTTTGTTTAAGACAGGGTCTCACTCTGTCACTCAGGCTGGAGTGCAGTGGTGTGATCTTGGCTCACTGCAACCTCCGCCTCCTGGGCTTGGGTGATTCTCCCACCTCAGCCTCCTGAGTAGCTAGAACCACAGGTTCGTGCCACCAAGTCCAGCTAATTCTTGTTTTTTGGGTTTTTTGTTTTTTGTTTTTTGTTTTTTTGTTTTTTGTTTTTGTAGAGACTGGGTTTTGCCATGTTGCCCAGACTGGTCTCAAACTCCTGAGTAATCTGCCCTCCTCAGCCTCCCAAATTGCTGGGATTAAGGTGTGAGCCACCATGCCTGGCTGAGTAATTGTTACAATTTTACCAAACACTTGAGTATATTTCTCATAGCTTCATACCTTTATCTTGCCAAGAGCACTTTTAAAAAATTTATGCAAGAGACAATCTTGCCATGAGACACCAGGAACCGACCCACATTGGCATTCTCCCACGAAATTGCCCAACTGGGCATTCTAGATCATCTGAGCAGTCTTGACCTTGTTCATTGCCTTTTCTGCCTGGGAGTGCCAAGCACAGGGGCAGAGGGCAGGTGGGTTTAAATCTAATATTGTTCAATCTTCCCAGGGAATGGGTGATGATACCCAAATCCTGGGAATTCTCTCTCTCTCTCTCTCTCTCTCTCTCTCTCTCTCTGTCTCTTTTGAGATAGCGTCTTGCTCTGTTGCCCAGGCTGGAGTGCAATAGCACAATCATAGCTCACTGCAGCCTTGATCTCCTGGTCTCAAGTGATCCTCCCATCTCAGCCTCCCAAGTAGCTGGGTCAACAGAAATGTACCAGCACTCATGTTTTGTTGCTGTTGTTATTTGTTTGTTTTTTAGTTGAGAAGAGGTCTCACTATCTTGCCCAGGCTGGTCTCCAACTCCTGAGCTCAAGCAATCCTCCTACCTTGGCCTCCCTAAGTGCTGGGATTACAGATATGAGCCACAGCGCCCAATCTTTTTTTTTTTTTTTTTTTAGAGCTGGGGTCTCACCATGTTGCCCAGGCTGGTCTCCAACTCCTGGGCTCAACTGATCCTCCTGCCTCAGCCTCCCAAGTAGCTGGGATTACAAGAATGAGCCATCATGCCCGGCCCCAAATCCTGGAGTTGTTGATCATATTCTCAACCTCAGCCTCAACCTGAATCTGCTACTGGGTGATATAAGACAATATATGTCGCAGCTGCTGGGATTTAGCAGGTTTTCAAGAAACAAAGACAAAGAAAAAGTGAGCTCTGCCCTTTCTTGTCTGCAGCCAAAGTTTTCAGCCCTGGTGGGTAGAAGCAGCATTCATGAAGCTGGTTCAACCCCTCCTCTGGCCCCCTCCAGCAGAATTCATGTCCTTAAGCCTTAGCCAGTTTTATAAATCACCCACTTGACTCTCTTTCACTTTATCAGAGCCAGAAAAGTTAACCTAACTGACGAAAAGAAGGAGAAGGCCCCCAATGACCCCTGCTCCAGCCCAGTTTTGTGCTGGATCAGTCTAGTTTTGCCTTTCCTGATGACTCACCGTCCCCTCTCCCTGACTTCTATCCAATAGGCCCTACTGCCAGCCAATTGTTCACCTTCTAAGTTCAACTGGAAAGAAATTTGATTTTAAGACAATCAGGGTCTGGTCTGTATTCACAGGTTATCATTTGGGTTAGTTAGGTCTCTTACAGCCCTTTCTTTTCCTGTCTTTTTTTGATTCAAGGTGAGAGTCTATACAATCCATTGCCTGCCTGCTCTAACTTGAGTGCCTGTTCTACTTAGGCAGATTCTATTCTAACCATTGAGAGAGTCTCCAGCTGAGAGTCCTCTGAGGTCTGGGAGGGAGTAACACTTTAGGGTTCACAGCCCCACTTCCGCAAGGATACCTTGAATTCTAAGGGCTGCACTGACATTTCAAGAAAAGCTGAAGAATCTGAGTGAAGTTATCTGAAATCTGCACTCCTAGTTAGAAAAGCAGAATGGAGGCCTCACCCCAAGACCTATTTAACCAGAATCTGCATTATAACAGGATCACCAGGTGATTCATATGCACATTTCTTTAATCACCTGAGGGTCGGTGCGAAGGCAAGGATATAGAGTACCCTTGTGGATTCTTTAAATTTATTTTCTGTCTTTCATTCACAATCCCTAGTGAGCCAGAGAGGATGTGGGGTTTGGGTTGGAGGGGAAAGTGAGGTACAAAGAACAGTGGGAATCAGCAGGAGAGAAACATCTCCATTATTACTAACCCGGTTTTCTAAACCTTTTAGCATGTACACAATTAAAAGTTTATGCTGTTAGGTCCCTATTCCTCCTGGAAATAATTTGGAATTTGATCTGACTCTCCTCTCCTTTGTTTTGCACCTTGAAATGTCTTCCACTATATTGCCCTTTTCAGTTTATTGATCTAGTGATTTGACCCTGATTTCTGCTTTTTACTTAAGATTCATTTCTATTTAGGCTTCATTCTAGAAAACATGATGGTTTTGTTGGGCTAACAGAAGAACCTGCCACAGAGGATGCCCCTTGAAAAGGTTTAGCCATTCTTCCTCCAACATCTAACCATGGTTCCATGCCCTGAGCAGATGGGTGGTGAGTGAGAGCCATGAGCCGGAGTGGCAAAAACATGGTCTTCAAGGACATAGAGATCTAGATTTACAAACCTGGTTCCACCATAAGTAATACCTATGACCTTTGACAACTGATTTGACATTTCTCAAAGTTCTGGATCCTGCTCTGGGAAAAGGAGATGGTAACTAGAAGTGTTGTTGGGTTGACTAAAGAGGTAACATTTCAGTAATGCCTACAACAAAGTCAGGGTTTGGAAAATGAGAAGCATCTTTCCCTTTGGGCTTTCCTGGAAAGGCCTCCGAGGAGCTATTTAAAAAGGAAGCTTGGCTGTTTCACCCACTAGAGCAAAGGCCCTCCAACTTGCTAACGAGTTATTTTGAGATAGGTGAGAATCCATGCTTCTTGGGTTGATGAATGTAATAGACCCCGTTTACTAAACGCCTACAATGTGACTGTGACATTTGGCATGTGCTTTAACCTTCCTGAATCATTCCCCATTCCCCCCAGTTCTGTGAAATGGAGATTATAATGCCTAATAGGATTGTTGTGGTTGGTTAAAGAGGTTGCTTTACATTCATTATCTCAGTTGATCCTCCCAACAATGGGGTGAAATAGGCCTTACTTGCCCCCATTTTATAGCTGAGGAAACTGAGTTTCAGAGAGGTCAAGTATTTCACTCAGGATCATAGAGCTAATAAATGAGAGCCAGGTTTTAAGCCTGCCTGTGTCTCTCTAATCCAAAATATATGTGCTCTCCATTGTACGTCCTATGCCTTAGGGAGACTGATTAGTGAAAGGGAAACTAGGAAATGCTTGAGTATTTCCAGTCTTAATAATATTCTAGGAAACTAGGAAATGCTTGAGCATTTCCAGTCTTAATAATATTCAGTTCAAATTCCAGGAAGGGCAGTGATTTTCAAACTTCTTAACTTTTCTGTTTTAAATCTGCAAAAGAAAACCTGCCACAGACCAGAGAGGAGAAAGTTCCCCCTAAATTGTGTCAATCTTTGCAGATGATAAAGCAACTCTTTCACTTCTGCAGGATTGTCAAGTGGGATGTCCAAACCTGAGAAACAGCTATTTGGTTCTTTACTCTGCCCCTGAATAGAGCCGGAGCTTCAGGCTTCAGGGAGGGACAATTGCCGTCAAAAGTCGTCATGCCCGGGAGCAGGTGTTGCTCAGAATTGTGAAGACGTTATGAACCAAGGTGACTTGACTCCAGAGTTACAACCCCACTAATGAGAAGGTGAGTCACTCCAATTCAGAAAGTTAGGTGCGGGGAGGGGGTAGTGATGCGGATTGATGAGAAACTAAAGTGCATCCCTTGGGGACCAGCTGAGGAAGGGAGAGAAGGAAAATGGGTAGGGAAAAGGAGGAAAAGAAGTTGGACAAAGAGAAACAAGTGCATGATGCTGTGAAAAACAGCACAGACTGTCAAAACTCAGGCTACTACGTTGAACCAGCTTCTTGTATTGTCTTGGGCTTCCGGCATCCTGTTTGATCTGGACAGGTGGAAAATTCATTTCTTACGCTGTCTGTTAAACACTGGATGAGTTGCTGTGCCATGTGAAAATGTTTGTGTCTAAAAATAATGGGCTTACACGCAGAAATATTCTTGAAAATCTAAAATGGTATTAGACTTAATAATGAGTGTATTTCAGGTGAAAATATGTCTCCTCTCCTTTAGTAGCTACCTGGGGAAAATGACCCTATGATAGTTAGGCTGGCCCTTCAGAATTTTGGCCTTGATTGGCTTCCTGTTTCTCACTATTTCCTAGAAAACTGAGGCAGGAGTGTGCCTGTAAAATAATGTCAAATTAAAGGCCGTCTTCAAAATAGGTAAGGTTCATTATTTATTTTGAATTAGTGCTATCGGAGTGCCAGTTTTCACACATAAAGCCCAAGAGAGGTATATTTTAATGTGATTAACCTATGATATAAAACTGTCACAACTGGTAGTAACATGAGCTGTATTTTAGTGACTTTCTGATTGTTTTAAAAACTGAAAAAAATCTGCTAAGATACACAACTTCCTTTTTCCTTATATAGGACTTTCTTCTTTTAACCATTGATTTCTTGCTCAGCAAAAGTGAAAGAAACTCCAGATGTCTGCTTCATTGATAAAAGTACCTGTAATTTGAGTGATTGAAGCCAATATAGCTTCACAATTCAAATAGTTTGGAATTATAAAATGTCTGATATTTTTAGTGAACTGTGAGTATCCCCTTATTTTTATAGGTAAAGAGAATTTGAACATCTCATCCTAAGAAAATCCTAAGCATTACAGTCTGTCTGCTCCACATTAATCAGCAAAGAATTGCTGTGTTGAGGTTGCTCAATTCAAGGAACAATTTTTGGAAAAGCTCAATCTTATGCAAGCTGATCCCTGAAAATAAGAACACCCACAATATTTCTGTTTGAGTTTGTGTGTGTTGTTAGATTTTTTTTTTTGCCTTCAGATATTTTCTTTCTGTGAGCCTGTGCCCTTATCCCAAGAAGTCCCCTGGACTGGTAATTCCCTGATCTGTCTACTGATATGAACTGCATCCTTGTTTCATAAGGTGGAGGGCGTTGAGTGATAATGTACTACTATTTAAAAAAAAAAAAAAAAAAAAAAAAAAAAACCCCGGACAGGTTTGTTTTTGTAACTGTCAGCAATGTTTGGCCTATTTCGAGAATGTAGGACAGGGTTAAGGATTAGTACCAGCATTCTCCTTTCTGTGTATCAGAGCTGCTTAGCAGTAATTAATCAGGACATTAGGTTTTGTACTCTTGGTTCAGGTCATTTGCCTATGAGCTGCTCCAGCCTTTTACAAAGGAATACTGCATATGTTTCGGGGTACCTTTTAGAGAGAAGATTTAAATTGGCCAGATGAATAATACTTTGTTACAAGTGTTTTGCCCTAGGCAAAAAGGTTTTCTTCATATTATCATAGCCTGAAGCTTCAATCCCCAAGCTCGATGTGACTGGTGTTATACTGTCACATGGCAATGATGTAAGAACAGGCCTCTCTGTGTCAGGCAAATCTGGATTTAGGGGAATTATAGCAGATGTTGCAAAATGGCAACAGTTTAGCAAGTTCCTTTTATCCCACTGTTGGGAGGCAGGACTACTAAGTGTACCAGACAGAAAAGAATGTTTTCTTTGATCCCTTACACTCTAGGGTAGGGCCTTCCCCAGTTAGAGAACATCGTTAATGATATAGTTATACAGTCACTGATGGATCAGAATACAGAATTAAGGGCTGGCTTTTTTTTTTTTCTTTTCTTTCCCCTTTTTTTAGTACTTGTTTTGATTGAGCTTAGTATTTATGGTCATTTACATTATAAGCTTCAGAAACTCTCTAAGGCTTTATTCATAGTAAAGAAAGCTTTATTCAGTAGAAGAAACAGTAACAATAACAAAAACTAACCTCCACAAAAAATATTTTAACTTTGGCAACCCAATCGACTCAAACCTATTATGTACACCTAAGTTACATGGATCCTAAGAAAGAGAAAACAGGAAATATAGCAGTTATTTTAATGTTCACATTCTAGTAAGTTTTAATGAGTATATTCAACCCTGTTTGATAACTAGGTGTGCTGCATTGTCATGGTTCACGCAAGTCTTAGTTTCTTAAAAGAAAAAGCTGTCTTCAAAAGCTTTAGATTCCTCTGATCAAGAATCTCTTCTATTCTATTCTAATAAAGTTATTTCATATACATGATTAAGGTGAGTAGGTAGATGATAGTGATGGGGGACAAAAACAAACACAGATGCCATTCCCTGATAGTAGAAGTGACGCCAGGTTTGATTTATGGGAACTGTGTTTAGCTGTGGGTTATGTGCATTTGCAGGGCTATCTCTGAATCTTTAGAACTTTCAGAACTACCCCAAGTATCACTACAGAATGTTGTCTGTTGGATTTAATTGCCGACTTGCAAAAGATGGCATGTGCATGCAGAACAACAAGAAATGATTTTCCACTAGGTAAAGATTTCCAATTATCATTAAAACATACATGCAATGAATTTGGTCTTTTTTATGCAAATGTTTATTGATCATTTCCATTGGAGCATTAGACAGTGAAATATGTGCAAAACATTCAGACAATTTCTTTAAGTGGCTTCTGTCTTTACAAAAAGTATTTTTTTTTTAATTTAAGTGTTTTTATTTGCAAATTAGGATCACTGCTTAGAGCCCTGAAATAACTAGTGTATTAATTTTTCAGACACTTTTTATTTAAATAAAAAAGAAAAAAGATGAACATAAGATGTATTTAAAGAGTATCGATGTAAGTAGCTATATTTTGTATATTTTTTGATAAGATCAAAGGTAAAAACAAACATAAAAGCAGGCTGAGAGACAACTGTCAATAATGCTGCATCATTCTTTATATTACCCATAGTTGTATTTCATTATCTCTGTGGATTTTACCTATTTTACCACTTTTGACCTGGAGAAAAGATTTGCTTATGCAGCACAAAGACGGAGAATGTGGAGGAAGATATTGGGTTTTGTCATTTGAATAATAGAAATTGTATAGAAATGGACTATAGTTACAGTAATTGCTGTCCCTTTAATAAGATAAGCATATGTTCTCAAAATAAATGCTAGAAATCCATGTAAAACTTACACTTTAATAATTTTGAAATCATATTTTATTTAAATATAAAACTTGGGATATCTGTCTTTACTGAGAGCTTTTAAAATGGAAGCTTCCTTAAAAGTGTTAGCTCTAACTTTGAATTTAAGATTACTTGATAAAATATACACATTTATTGGACAATACTCATCTAAACCCCTGAATGAATCCTTTCCTATGATTTAAATTAACCTCTTAATGACCCAAAACCAGATCAGTAACACATTTTATATTTGGTTACAAAGACAATCCTAATGACTGGGTTAAGTATTTCACTATGTATGTTGGGTTTTCTGCAGACATTAGAAGGAAAACTGAAAGTGGCTTTATAAAACCTGCTGTGTTTAAGAATTGACTGTTAAAAATATTTCCAATAAAAGGTTTTTTTCTTCTCTTTTTTTCTTGAAATACCTATTCCACATATCTAAAAAAAAAAAAACAAAAAACAGAAAATGCCTATCTTTTTCAGAAATCCCATTACAACTCTTAAACATCCTGGCATCAAGAGAGTAATTCCCACACATACGTAGCTCAATCTAAGAACAATTTGGAAGAGGTTGCAACATGGTAGTAGCATCTGTTGTTTCACTGTTCAATAATTCACAGTTAGCCGAAGTAGGAAATGCAAACAATCCTTTTTCATATTTGCATACTTGGAATTTGGCTTTTTGATTCATGATTGTTCCGATTAGCTTTGAAAATTCACGTTTCTGTCTAGTTGCATGTTTTGCTTGAGTGAGTTCAAATTATGCTCTTGACTCAAATATTATTACAAGTGTAAATACTTTGGAGATGTAAGTGTCTGCCACTGATTTGGGGGGTATTTGTTTTATTGATTTTCATCTGGTGAGTTTAAAATATGAGCAAACTTTTCATGGAGGGTTTGGGGCATTTGTTTGAACACTCCTGGAGTAATTGGAAATGCAACAATTGTTTAAAAAGTGGCATTGTCCATGAAAAGATTTAGTGAGGGATGAAGAAATTTCTTGAACCTAAAGACCTAATCTGGTGATCCAATTCTCCCCACTGTGTCCATTCCCGTGAAACTCCATTTACTTGTCCCTATCCATCACTAGCTCCCCGCATCCTACCTAGCCAATCCTCTAGGTTTCCCACATTGTCTCCTCTTTTGTCTTTTCAGTCTAAACAGAAGAACAACAGATAGGGTTCTGAAGGGCAGGGAGCATCAGGAGCTGCAGGAGAATGGCTGAGATGAGGGTCAGAGTCCTGCCCCTACTGCCAACAGTTACTAGGGTTTGTGCTGCCCGGCTGAACAGTGTTCAAAGGCTTTGCTGGGCTTTGTTCCACTGTGTAGGGATTAGGCCTGGCGGTCTGAGAATTTGCCTTCTAATTAAAAAGGATAAAAGATAGAAGTAGCATTAGACTAAAACAGAGCAGTGATACTTCACAGGCTGATTTTTTTTTAAAGTCACAAGACAACACTAAAAGTTGTCAGGATATTTTATTTCTTTAGGATTCTGCTCAAATTAAGAGAAAACTTTGCAAACTCTTCCCAGCTGTTGTGCATGGCACATGGAAGTCTAATTGCATCTAAAATATCTGCTGTTTACAGTGAGACTGTTTTGGTGGGGGATTTGCAGTCAGCATTGGAGAATGAAGGCTGCTTCCAGAGCCACCTTCCTCTTTTTCAAATGCTGGCAAGAAATTAATTCTACCAAAAGTGATTTCTGCTTTTCACTCCACCCCAGTGTGCCTTGCTCTCAAGCTTTCCAATGCCTACTCTACCTATTCTCTTTTCAAGGATCAATCATTCCTTTCATCTCCTTGCAGCTGTATACACTATCTTAACCAGGTGTGAAATGCAATTAAGAAATAATTCTGACCTCACGGTCTTTTTTTTCTTAATAGCAATCTGATGGAGGGCAATTTTTTAATCTTTCACATCATCACTGTGGACAGTAAATGCAATTCTGTGCCTACATTTTGTTAAGAAAGGAGCCATCTACACATCCAGGGGAAGACTGGCAGCATCCAAACAGATGATGCACCATCTTAAAACACAATTGCCTGCCATCCAGTGTGGCTCTTTTTGTTGTGTATGAAGAGCTATATGCTTTCAGGAGAAGCACAACTCACACTTGTTGAATTAAACAAGAGGCTCGGGGTGTTTTGCCAAGTACTCCAGAGACTGGTTCTACTCTCACACAGGAAGAAATTTGAGGTGAGAATTTCTGTTAGAAATGCTGATGAGATTATATACATTAGTTGAGGTGGGGTTTTTTTTTTAAGAGGGAAAAAAGGGGGGAAAGAGTTTTGTGGAGGACTTCAGAGCTTTCAAAGCCACTGAGCTCAGATTGCATACAAGTATAAAGGAATGCTCTCTCGTTCCCACAAAGCTCATGTTACGTCATAAAGCTAAAGGACTGAATTTCTTATTTTCCACTTTTCTTATTTTTGTTTTCAATTTGCCCAGTGTAAACAAGTAATGTTCCCTTAGTAAAGGAATTTTTTTTTAAAGTATGAGATTATAATGGGACTAATCTGTGTATTTCAGGACACACAGAAGCACGTTCCTGTTCATTTTTTAGAAAAAGCCATAATGTTTTTAGCTTTATTTTATTCACTTGAGCTAGTCACCAGTTGACTATATTGGGCAGACACGGAAACGTGGAAATCTTCGGAAGAGCATAGAGCCATCTCACTATTTAGTGCATAAATTTTGGGGCAAAGTCTGTGAATATTGTTTTCATCAGAAGATGCTCAGTAGTTCTAATTTTTTTAACTTTGGCTTTTTTAAAACTGTAACGCCTGACTGGAATTAGTACATCAGTGGCTGTATTTTTTAAGTGTCTGAATTACATTGGGCAACTATACTAAATATTTACGAAACAATGCTTGTGAAATAACCCATATTGATTTCCATCATAAGCTTTGTGTAAAAGAATAAAAAGTTTCTCTCCAGTTCTGAGTTCAGGGACAGCCATGGTAATTTATGTTAAGTTTCAGTCCCTTCTTTTATTTTTGTCTTTTTGAGATGACCATTCCCCCTGCTGATTTTCCAAATGTAGCAAAGCTGGATCTACTAGTTCCACTCTAAAGAAAACAAAGATAATAATCTGATTTAGACATTGAAGAACATCAGTATGAATGACAACAGTAGCAGAGAACAGTGAGTCAACATTTCTCTCTTTCCAGTTCAGCTTCTCTTTAGCATTTAAAATATGTCAGCCAGTAGTACAAAGCCAAACCATTAAAAGAATGTAATTCACAATATTTTGGCTTCTATTTTTCACCAGCTTCTGAGTAATATATTGTACAAGAAAGGGGCCTTTGTTGTGTTTATAATACATGTATAACCTGGTGGGAAGCCGAATAAAAAATGTATATTATTTGCATAACTTGAACTAAAGAACCTAGTGCATTATTGGGTCTTGAATGTCTTAAATTTAAGTGAGCTGGCTTAAGAGTAATATTACTCTATTACTGTTCTGTAATTCATATAATGAAATCATACAGCTAAAAGTATTTTAAGGTTTTAACAATGATAAGTGGAACCTGATTTTTGAACTCCTTTTTAATGAAAACAGTAATTTATAAACTGGCACATATGTGCCCTTTTTTGTTTGCTGACAATAAAAGTCTGTTGCATTTGTATCCTTTCATCTGCTCTCCCCTCTGTGCATGTAAGAGAAGCCAATTTAGCCTAATGGATGTTACAGGAATGCTAGGCACCAAGGACAAACAGCCTCATGGAAAATCAAGGGATCTGCTTCCCAGACAAGACCATTGGAATGCCTAGAGCTCCATGCAATTTTCTGTGTCCTGACAACCTCCCCAACCTGAGTTTCCTTCAAGCCCACCACCTGAGCCATCTGAGCAAGTTGAGCTAGGCTGAAGCTCCAACGCTGTCACACTTTATATTGTATATAGAACAAGAATAGATGGACTTCCCCTTATGTAGGTGGTACTTGTCATCTTTAATTCTTATGGATGAGGGATGTTTTCCTTTAGTAGAAACATAAACACATAGCAATGCCCCTTTCCCCACTCAGGAGATGTGCATTCACTTTTAAAATAGCTGCTGTTATTTAGTATTCATATATGTACAATAGGCTCTTAAATGCTTCAAATAACAGTATCATAGAAGTTCACATTGCCTGTCTGGCTAAGTATCCTAACTTACAGCTAAAGAGAGATTGTTCTCTAGCTCTATTTGAAAATAAAGGATGTGGTGTATGACCAGATGTTGGAAATCTCCCTTCTTGTAATATCAAATAAGTATAATTATAATATATGTTAACTATTTACAATCACTAAAATATTTCTTGGAAAGACTAGGAATGACTAAATTAGTAAACTAATAGAATGAAAAATAAAAATGGTCAAATATATAGAAGCAAAGAGAAATTGTCTGAAGTAAGATATTACACATTGAAATATTTATGGTATCTATTATCAAATAAATGCAAATGTCAAATACAAACTACATTATCTTTTATTAATGACTTTAACTACATATTTTTAAAATGTTAAACCACTCATATGGAGCCAGTAAAAAGTTTTCGACCTAGTGTAGTTTTTTCTACAGTTGATGGAGTGTATCTCCTTCCTGAGAATGTGATGCTACAGGCATAATTGTAATAAACTGTTAACTCTGTAATCTAAAAAACTATACTGAGAATGTAATATCTAACTATTTTTAATCTTCCTTTTTAAAAGCAAAGTCTGAAACATATCAGCTCAGTTGCAATCATCCTTTAAAAAGATTAAAACCATCAACCTAGTTCTACAAATGGCAACCTAAAGATCCTTCTGCTTTTTGTTTCTGGAAGGAGAGGGGTGGGGGAGGGGAGAATTTGGAGAGGAGGTGTTGGCTTGAAAAATAGGCTTGGACGAGTTGCAAGCTCTGAAAACAGATTTCTTTATCTGCAAGCCAGGTTGGAGCGCATCCCCAGCTTGCTATTCCGAGCCACCTCGTCCAGTTGAGAAGACTGCCATCTCTAGGATGGCATATGAGCGGGACGCTTTTTCACTTCCACGGCTCTGGACTTTTTTCTGTCTTAGGTCTCTCCTAAGCGGGAAAATTCCAGTTTTGCCAATCTGTGTTCTTGGTGATATGGACTACCATCTATCTGTGTGGGGCTGGGATCACAAATGTCCTTTCATTGGCAATATGATCTGGATTGGGACCAAGGTCATAAGGTAAATAGCCAGTGCTTTATCCTATCAGCCAAGTCCTTGATAAGGGGTGCTCTTTGATGTTGAGAATGATAGTTGGCTTTTTCAGACCTAATATCCAAAACAGTAATACATAATGCATTTGTTTCTATCTTACAGCTGCTGATACATGGTTGAAGATTAATTTAAAGATTATTTAATGACAAGAGCTACTTTAAATCAATCAAATGCTTCAGAAAACAAAAATTATCCTCTACTAATGAAAAAAAATTGTAAGCAAATACATCTACAATTTTCAACATCTTCCCAATTCATTATATTTCTTCTTTTAATACAAGCCAGTAGCTGGCTGGGTTGAATCCTTCTTACTGATGATGGCTCTTTCTCCATGGCTGCATTATGGTTGAATTATTTACAGTACACAATGCCCCTTGCACAGGGCATAAAGACTTCTACTGATGCAAAGAATGATTCTATCTACTATATTGGTAATAACTGGCTTCCACCCTGATGCCTAATTGTGATGAAAAAAAAGTTCCATTTCTTCACATCCTTTGGTTCTGAAGATCCTGTCTCTTCTTTGCTTAACTGAACCACATGAACATGGAGCACGTAACGTGTTTGCTTTTTCACAGGCTTGCGTCAGACGCTTTGTCAGGGCAAATACTAGGCACATTACCCATGATTTTTGCAGTTTTTTCTTGATAAATTTATTGCTTCACCTGGGCAGCCTGCTAACCTGATCATTTACCATTTCTCCTGTGACATGTGGTTTTGCTGAACTTAACCCTGACTGGATTTCCAAAGATGTTAGGAAGAGAACTAACATAAAAATGCGGGTGAAGGAACAAAAAAATAGAGATCTGAAGGCTGAAGTTCATAGTAAGTGATAGGTTACATCAACTTGGATGCCAGATATATACCAAAATCAGGGACTGAAAACCATCTACTCTCCTTTTATAAAAAGAGGATAAGCCACATTATTTAACTATCTTCCAATTTTTTTATTACTGAAAAAAAAATGCTGTGGCACTTTGGGAGGCTGAGGCAGGTGGATCAGCTGAAGCTGGGAATTTGAGACCAGTCTGGCCAACACGGTGAAACCCCCATCTCTACTAAAAATGCAAAAACTAGCCAGACGTGGTGGCACGCACCTGTAATCCTGGCTATTCTGGAGGCTGAGGCATGAGAATCGCTTGAACCTGGGAAGCAAAGGTTGCAGTGAGCCGAGATTGCACCACTGCACTCCAGCCTGGGCGACAGAGCGAGACTCTGTTTCAAAAACAAAACAAAACAAAACAAAACAAAAAACTGTGAAAATATCTTGGGTTAAAAAAACAATTTTCCTGGATTTAGGGGGTACAAGTGCAGTTTTTTCCATGGATATGTTGCATAGGTGAAGCCTTAGCTTCAGTGTAATCATCACCTGAATAGTGTACATTGTACCCATTAGGTAATTTCCCATCCCTCACTCCCCTCCCACTCTCCGACCTTTCTGAGTCGCCAGTGTCTATTATCCCACTCTCTATGTCCATGCGTACACATTATTTAGCTCCCACTTGTAAATGAGAACATGTGGTATTTGTTTCTGAGTTATTTCACTTCATGTAATGGCCTCCAGTTCCACTGAAGTTTCTGCAAAAGACATAATTTCATTCTTTTATATGGCTAAATAGTATTCTGTGGTGTATATACCACAAAAAATACCTTAGGCTTTACTGGCCTCTATAAGTACAATGTGCTCTTAATCTACTCTCTTCCTAGGATGATAGTAACAGAACTAGTCACAACAATAACTAGCCTCTATAAATGCTAGCTGTGTACCAACTCATTTAATCCTCACATCATCCCCATTTTACCAAGCAGAAAACTGAGGCACAGAGAAGTTACGTATCTTGTTCAAGGTCACACAGTGGAACCTAGTAGTGGGCTTGAAAGCCTGCCCTTTTAAACACTATGCTATGAGCAACCAAACACCATCTCATGGAAAGGAATGTTGTAGAATGACACATCCTATGTTTTTATTACACATGAGTGTTTAAAAGCAGATTGCCTGGATTCAAATCTTTGACTAGTTATATGATGTGAGACAACTTACTCAACCTTTCTGTGACAGTTTTCTCATCTGAAAAATGGGAACCATCATAATACCTCTCTCGAAGTAATATGGGTAGGATTAGGTGTAAAACTCTTAGAAGACCACCTGGTTCAACATGGTCAACATTTAGTAAGTGTCTTCTTTTCATTTGTGAATGTCAAGTATCCCAGGTTGATTCTCTTAAACTTGATCCATGTACTTTTCTGTGATATTGATGCACCACTCAGTTCACTCTGCCAGAATATATGTATGTTGTCACCAGATAGCCCAGGGAACAAATAGCCCTTCTCACAATCCAAAAGATTACAGTTGCCAGGGTCTCCCTTCCTTTATCAGAGCTCTTAATCAAAATGCTGTGTGTGCATGTGTGTATGTGTCTGTGTATGTGTGTGTGTGTTTGTAACTCTAGGGAGGGAAAAATGCTTGGGTTTAATAAAGTATTGATTATAACTTGGTATACTTTTAAAATCAAAGAGCAAAACTCAAAAGCGTTTTAAAATGAGCTCAGAAATAAAACGGAAGTATACTATCAACATCACTAAATACAAAATCAAACTCTCACAACTTATAAATTGGAACATTTGATAATTTGTAAAAGTGCTTAGCACTGGCATACACAGCCAATTGTGATACCTGTATACATTCTCTGGACTTGACTATGTGTTTCTGACTGTGATGTTAATGGCGCCTCCGAAGAGCCATTTTAACCTCCGAAGAGGTTAAAAGCATATTGAGAGCAGCAATCGATGCGACTGTATTTATATGTCATAATTTGCTCAAATATTAGAATACACCTTAATCAGAAATACACTCCTCAGACTACAAGATAAAAGACACATCACATTGATAAATATTGCTGGTCGTCTTTGATTTAAACCTAATGACAATGTTTTTTTTTAGCATAGCACATGTACAGATTGTATTATTAATAATATTCCAATGCTAAATTCTGGTAAATCAAAATGTATTCATAAAAATCCTTACAGAAATTTGAGCAAAATTTTCAGAAATTCTTAGCCTAAATTACCACTTATTTAAGCTGGCCACATTTTTATTTCAATGATTTTTGGCCACGTTGAAGTCATGACCGGTTTCCCTGGGAAGTCAACAGAAGTTTGGCAGGTGCGTGAGCTCTGCAGGGCAGAGAGCAAGAGGAGAGGTGAGCTCAGAAGGTAATTGTAAAATTTGGACACCTCTCTGCAGCTTTAATGACTCAAACCTAAAATAGTACTCAGGGAAAGACAGAGTTTGGAAGAATTTTGAATTGGGAGTTGGCTATTTTGGTTGTTTTCTTCTGATCTGGAAACACTGGGGGAGGGGTGGTTCTTCTGCTGAAGTAAACAGGAATTTGTACACAAAGCAGGACTCACATAAGAGTAAGGGGATGTCCTACCAATGCCCACGATGACCCACTAACATCCAGATTTCTACAGTGGAGTTCCCTGGCCTTTACATAGCAGTGGGCAAGTCCATGAGAAACAATCTGGCAGGTGGAATAAGGAAAAATGGAAGCATGATGTGGATTTTATTTTCTTTGCATCTCTTTGTTTTGATCATACTGCTCTTTATCAGAATGACTTTCTCCAATTTCCTCAGCCCAGCAGTTTGAATATTTGCATGAAGTAGGCACATATCACTACATATGAACCATGAAATGTATTTGAAAATAAATGTTTTAATTAAAATTGACATTTCTGAGCCTACTGCTGAGGGCAGCTGCTTTTTCTCTTAAATTTCTTTGTCCGTCTCCGTAGGAGCCCAATAGAAGAGCAGTTTCCATCCCATTTTAATACTAATTTAATATCAAAAGAACAGCAATACTGTGTATACACAAATTTTCTTCTTTGGGTTGTTAAACCAATTCTGAAAGACTACAATGGGTTTTGTACTCTCCTGAAGCATTTGTCTATGTTGCCTATTTTTCCAAATCCCTGCATTTAACAAAAATGGCTGTACAAGACTGGTGAAGTGGAGACCCTCTCAGGGCTTATGGATGGAGGGAGTCAGGGAACAGACATTGATGCCTGCTCTTACCACTGTCCCCTCTGCATTCCTGGGGCTGGTATGGTGGGGGAGGTACAGAGTGAGAGGTAGCTGTATGTCATCAACTGTACTTAGAACAACGTAGTACAAGACATTTTTGGGAACCACCACAGCTAACATAAATTGAGTACTTACTATATAGTAGGCATCACTCATAAAAATTCAGTGGTATTTCAGTTCCCATGAAGCTTACATTCCAGTGGGAGAAGGCAGATAATAAATGAAATAAGTTATGTAGTACTTTAGCATGTGAGAACTCTTCTGCTAAAATAGCACAGAAGGAATTCAGGAGAGAGAGTGTGTGCTATTCAGAAAAGGGTGGTGACATTTGAATGAAGGCTCAAAGGAGATGGAAGCAAGACATGCTGATATCTTGGAGGAGAGTGCTCCAGGCAGAAGGAAAGTGAGTGCAAAGGCCCTGAGGCAGGAGTGTCTGTAGTGAGTTTGAGAAGGTAGCAAGGAGGCTGGAATGGCTGGAGCAAGGTGAACAGAAGGAGATGAGCTCAGGAGGGTAAGGTGTGGTGGGCCATGGGACTTTGGCTTTACCTGAGCCATTGGAGAGTTTTTATCAGTGGCCTGACATGATATGACTTATTTTTTAGTTTACTTTTGTTGTCGATGTTGTTGTTGTTTTTGAGACAGAGTCTCCCTCTGTCACCCAGGCCGGAGTACAGTGGCGTGATTTCGGTTCACTGCAACCTCTGCCTCCTGGGTTCAAGCATTTCTTGTGCCTCAGCCTCCCAAGTAGCTGGGATTACAGGCACCTGACACCACGCCCAGCTAATTTTTATATTTTTATTAGAGATGGGGTTTCATCATGTTGGCCAGGCTGTTCTCAAACTCCTGGCATCAAGTGATCCGCCCACCTCGGCCTCCCAAAGTGCTGGGATTACAGGCGTGTGCTACCACGGCCCGACCCTAGTTTAGTTTAGTTTTTGGGTTTTTTTGTTTTGTTTTTGTTTGAGACAGGGTCTGGCTCTGTTGCCCAGGCTGGAGTGCCGTGGTGCAATCTCAGCTCACTGTAGCCTCTGCTTCCTGGGCTCAAGTGATTCTCCTCCCTTAGCCTCCCAGGTAGCTGGTACTACAGGCCCACGCCACCATGCCTGGCTAATTTTTTGTATTTTTTTGTAGACATGGGGGTTTTTCCATGTTGCCCAGGCTGGTCTTGAACTCCTGGCCTCAAGTGATCCATCTGTCTCAGGCTCCCAAAGCGCTGGGATTACAGGCATGAGCCACTGCACCCTGCTGACTTATTTTTTCAAAGGATAACTCTGGCTGCTGTTTGAAGAACAGATAGTAGGTCTTTCCAAACATATACATGTATTATTAAGCTTCACAACTAACAGGTATTATTATTATCTCCATTTTATGGATGACTTACTAAGCCACAAAGAAGTTGAGTGGTTTGTTCACACCTAGGAAGCAGAGGAGGTGGGTTTTCAAACTCAAGCTGCCTGGCCACAAGCCTGGCTCCTAACCGCTGTGCTCTCCTGCCTCTCTGCAAATAGAATCAAAAGTGATACATGCTGACTCAGGAGGGACTTGCTTTTAATTGCACAGCCAAACAAATGCATGTCAAGACGCAACTTCACATTGCACTAAGTGTATATTAAATATGCCATAAACCTCCACACTGTAGTTACCACCTACAAGCCAATGACATAAGACTCTTTCTCCAACCTAGATCTCACTGAGTCTCCTAAATTCAACTGTCTAGAGTTCAGTAAGCTCAACACACTTGATCCAGAGCCTATTATGTATCAGGGTCTATATGAAAGATTTGTATAATCTTTGCCCTTAAGGAATTTATATTTTACATCACAGGGGAGCAGACACAGAAGATTGCTCAGTGTAGCATGTCTCCCAACCATCTTCACCTGGATGTCTTGTGGACGTTTCACAGCATCAAGTCCCAAATCAGTGAATCTCTCTACTCTCCTGCCCCTGTCCAGATCCTCCCTCCTGTATTTTGTATGTTGACGATGATACTTCTGAAAACTCAGTTGTCCAAACCAGAATTCCTTGATTCAGCCTTGACATCCGCTCTCATTCCCCAGCTCTTTCTGGCCAGGATTCCTAAGGGCTTTAAGAAGCACTGGCCTCCTCTTCCTCCCCTTCCTCTCCTTCCCCAATTGCAGGGCACCACCAGCTTTAACTTAGCACATTTTCTGTAAAGGGACAGATGATAAATACAGTAAGTTCTCACTTTATATCATGATAAGTTCTTGGAAACTGCAACCCTTTACCATGGGCTAATTGATATGAACAAGAGTTAAGTTTCTACAGCATATTTCCAGTCACAAAAACATCCCCAAACTTCTAACTAAAGACCAAAACTCTTTTTTTTTTTTTTTGAGTTGGAGTCTTGCTCTGTCATCCAGGCTGGAGTGCAGTGCTGCAATCTCAGCTTCTGAGGTTCAAGTGATTCTCCTGCCTCAGCCTCCTGAGTAGCTGGGATTACAAGCAGGAACCACCATGCCCGGCTAATTTTTTGTATGTTTCATGGAGACGGCGTTTCACCATGTTGGCCAGGCTGGTCTTGAACTCCTGACCTCAAGTGATCCACCAGCCTTGGCCTCCCAAAGGGCTGGGATTACAGGCATGAGCCACCGCGCCTGGCCTAAAACACTTTTAATATTAAATAGTGAAATAAATGTGAGTTATACCTACATTTAAGAAAGACTAATAAAAACAAATAAAATAATTATTTACCCATTTATTCCAGTTTAGGGTGGCAGGTGGTGGGAGCCTCTCCCAGCAGCTAAGGGTGCAAGGCAGGAACCAGCCCTGAACAGGGCACCATCCCACTGCAGGACACACTCACACACACTCACTCAGACTGGGACCATCTAGACACGCTAATTCAAATTCACCCACGATGCACATCCTTGGGACATGAGAGGAAATGAGAGTACCCAGGGAAAATCCATGCAGACTGGGGAGAACGCACAAACTGCACACAGACAGTGGCCTGGGCTAGAACTGATTTTTTTCTCATCAACATTATCACAAAACAACATTGAACAAACAATATTTGTTCTTCTGAATTTTAGGCTTTGCGGGCCACATATTCTGTCATATTCTGCTGCATATTTTTCTTTGCTTTTTTTCTTTGTTTTATAACCTTTTAAAAATCTAAAAATCATTCTTGAGTCCTAGGCTGGATGGTCATCAGATAACAGCAACGACCCCCAAATAGGTCTACTTACTTCCAAAGTGTTCACCTACGCTGTCCCTCCACTCTGTTCTCCCCCATTCATCTTTCAATATTAGACATCTTAAAGTCCCAAGGCTCCTGTTCCTTACTTTTCATTTAAATCACTACAAAAGAAGCTCTTGTCTCTCTCTGCCCTTAAAATTTTCAATGTGCCCCCTATTGTTTACAAAATAAAATGTAGACTCCTCATGTATACAAAAGGGCCTTCCACCCCCTGCATCTCCCATCACTCCATCCTTCACACACCATGTGGAAGCCCCCCAAAACTTGCCATTCTGTGAGTATCCCATGGCTCCCTGAAGCCTTCCTACCTTTGCACATGCTGCTTTTTTCCTATCCGGTATGCCCTTTCTTCCATTATCTTTTTTTTTTCTTTTAATTCTCAATTGGTTTCCCTTTCATGGTACCTGCATTACATTTACTCTTCCGGGTTTAGTTTAAAAATCACTTCATCTATGAAGCATGCCAGATCCCTTTTGTGCAACTGCCCTGTCCAGCTGGAAGCAGTTGCTCCTCATGCTCCCATCAGGATATATACATCCAGCACAGTGGTTTCCAGCACCAGCAAGTTTGCTTAGGTTTAACCTCTGCCACTGACTGGCTGTGGGATGTTGGACAGGACTCTTCCTTAGTAACCTTATCAGGAAAATAGGGAATGTGTGATCATTCAATAGTTACTACATGTTACGCCCTCAAAACTCACTAACACATCCTCCATACTCAAAGGCTAGCTACTACTTCAGCCAGCTAAAGCATTAAGGGTGCTCTGTGATCAATGTTTAATTAACGATCTGTCCCCCGCCCCCACTAGATTAAGTTGCTTGAGGATAGAAACTAGGTTTTCTTCATCTTTAAATACTCAAAGCTGGCTGGGTGTGGTGTCAGATGCCTGTAATCCCAACAGGCAGGTGGATTGCTTGGGCTAGCTCAGGAGTTCAAGACCAGCCTGAGGAACATGGTGAAAGCCCATCTTTACAAAAAAAAAAAAAAATCAAAAGTGTCAAGCCAGGCGTAGTTGTTCATGCCTGTAATCTCTGTAATCTTAGCATTTTGGGAGGCCGAGGCAGGAGGATCACTTGAGCCTAGGAGTTCAAGACCACCCTGGACAACACAGGGAGAATATTAGCCAGGTGTGGTGGTGGTATGCCTGTGATCCTAGCTACTTGCGAGGCTGAAGTGGGAGGATCACTTACGCCCAGGAGGTCATGGCTACAGTGAGCCATGATCATGCCACTGCACTCCAGCCTGGGTGACAGCAAGACCTTGTCTCAAAAATATACAAACAAATACTCAAGGCCTACAGCATAGTTTGTGTTGAATACATGCTTGATGAATGAATGAATGACCCCAAATAACAATGCATATGTGAAACCAGCTGAGGTTATTCACAAAGCTCCCTTGAAAATAGGAAAAACTAGGGTGGGCACACTGGCTCATACCTGTAAGCCTAGCACTTTGGGAGGCCAAGGCGAGCAGATCACCTGAGGTCAGGAGTTCAAGAAAAACCTGGCCAACATGGCGAAACTCAGTCTCTACTAAAAGTACAAAAATTAGCTGGGCCTGGTGATGGGCGCCTGTAATCCCAGCTTCTCGGGAGGCTGAGGCATGAGGATTGCTTGAATCCAGTTGGTGGAAGTTGCAGTGAGCTGAGATTGCACTTCTGCACTCCAGTCTGGGCAACAGAGTGAGACTCCGTCAAAGAAGAAAGAAAGAAAGGAAGAAAGGAAGAAAGGAAGGAAGGAAGGAAGGAAGGAAGGAAGGAAGAAAGAAAGACAGAAAGAAAGAAAGAAAGAAAGAAAGAAAGAAAGAAAGGAAGGAAGGAAGGAGGAAGAAAAAGAAAGAAAGAAAGGAGAGAGAGAAGAAAGAAAAAAGAGAGAAAGAAAGAAGAAAGAAAGAGAGAAAGAAAGAAGAAAGAAAGAAAAGAAAAAGAAGGAAAGAAGGGAAGGAAGGAGAGAAAGAAAGAAAGAGAAAAAAGAAAGAAAGTAAGAAAGAAAGAAAGAGAAAGAAAAGGAAGGAAGGAAGAAAGAGAGAAACCAGAAAACAGGAAAAACTGGCTGCTTCCCCCTGGACTGCTGATAGTAAAGGGGTGTCCCTTTGGCCTTCAGGAGTGGAAAGGCCAAAGAGCGCAATGACTGAGATAGCAGGTTCTTGGACACTTATAAGAGATGCAGCCTTGGGCATATTCCTTCACCTCTCTGTGCCTCATTTTCCTCATGTGTAAGGTAGAATAATGGCAGCACCAATCTCATAGAGTTTTTTGTGGATGAAATGATTTACACATATAAAGTACTTAAAACAGTATCCGTGTATAGAGAGAACACTCAGAAAGTGTCGGCTATCATTTTATCATCAATACCATTCTCCTCTCAGGGATTAGGGCTATGTCAGGATACAGGCATGCTTCAACAACCCTGGATACAATCCCGTCGAGTTGTATCACTACCTATTTTTATTTTTTCAGATCTCAGGAAACAGCAGCATCAGCCCCAAGCACAGGTATGCCAATATTTCCTTGCCATGCCTGAGAAAAGGATACATTAAGATATTTTAAGCTTCAGGTAATAGAGGCCTCTGATTAGGCTGGCCTAAACAATGAGGACAATTCCTATGGCACATGATGAGAAGTTCAGAGGTAGGTGGCGCTGCAGCTGGTCAAATTCTCCACTCAATAACATCGTCAAGGACCCAGATTCATTTCACCTTTCTGCTCTGTCATGTTCCGTGTGTCGGCTTGGACTGCAGGACAGGACTTTCATTGTTACAAGATGACTGTAGTAACTACAGTCTGGGAATTATATTCTGACACAACATTCACGGCACAAAAATAAATGTCTTTTCTTGTGTGCCGTTTTGAGAAAGAAATTACGTTTCGCAGAACCCCCAAGCAGATCTCCCTTTACATCTTATTGGTCAGATTTGGGTCACATGCTCACCCCTAAACTTAATACTGCCAACGGGATCATGATTTACACTAATCAGTATTTGCCCTAAATTTGGAATGGGGTAAATTCTGGAGCAAGATCAGGGTTCCATAAGCAAAGAAGAAAGGAAGAGCAGCTGTTGGATAGGCAGCCAGCAGGGTCTGCTCAGAGATTTTCGATATTTTTATATTGCAATATCACTTGTCACAGTGGTTTATTTTGGAAGAAGTAGGGCAGAAAATGGGCTCATCTGGACGGAAGTTTTTCAGCAGACTTGTAAACTTCTTGTTTTGTGTTCTATATGTTTTTTGTTTTTTTAATATTTACACCCCTGAGATTCTGGCTTTCAAAATCTGGGCAGTGTGAGCCATGAAATTCAACTCTAAGGTGTAATTGGTATACAATTGGCCAAGGGCTTTACCTAGAAACCTGAGGAGGGCCTCTATTTAAAAGAGCAATTTTAGTGTCAATGAAAAGTGAAGGGTGAGTCTTATTGCTGGAATTCATATGCTGAGAGACTTTTACCCTACCCTGAAACAAACATAACAAACAAAATGGAGGGTCTGAAAGAGAAGTATGCTCTATCTAACAAGTTCAAACATTTTCCTTAATTATATTTCTCACTGTCCCTGCTTCACCTAAAACTAGATAACAGCTTTTGATGAGCATTGGATTTCTGAAAAGGCACCAGTATGAACCACCATTGTTTAGAGAACTAGTGTTTCCAACTGGAATCTACAACTCAGTTAGGGCATTGTGCCTTACATTTCAGAAATCTATCTTCTGTTCAACATTGCCATTTTGTAAACTATTTGGCTAGCACCAAAAAGTATGGAAAAGTCATAATGAAATATTGTCTTGGTATCTTTTGGCTGACTCAAGTTTTCTATTTATAAAGAATAAAAGGATCGTAGACACTAAAACTATAAGATATCTACTCCAGAGAAATTTCAAGAAAAGCTTCTATTGCAAATGTTGTGCGTCCTTTGAAGGCAGAGAACTCATAATTTTGAAGTGAAAGTCTTTAAGATCATCCATGGAATGTTTGGCATTCTACAGATGAGGAAACTATTAATAATTTAATAAACTAATAATTCTTAGAAAGAGCAGGTAATGGACAAGCCTAAGTTCCCAGAGTTTGGGAGCTGCAGAATTGAGATTAAGACCCATGTTCCAGGCTGGGCATGGTGGCTCATGCCTGTAATCCCAGTACTTTGGGAGGCCAAGGCAGGCAGATCACTTGACATCAGGAGTGCGAGACCAGCCTGGGCAACATGGCAAAACCCTGTCTCAACTGAAAAACAAAAATTAGCCAGGCGTGGTGGTGCATGCCTGTAATCCCAGCTACTCATGAGGCTGAGGGCATGAGAATTGCTGGAACCTAGTAGGTGGAAGTTGCAGTAAGCCGAGATCGCACCACTGCTCTCCATCCTGGGTGACAGAATGAGACTCTGTCAAAAAACAAAAAACAAACAACAAAAAAAACATGTTCCTTGGGATACATTAAAGGTGAACACAAATGTTTTGCTACTTCTCCCCTTGAATCTGACCTGACCTTAGTGACATGCTTCAGCAATACGATGTGACTAAAGTGATGTTCTGGGCCTTCTGAGGCTAGGTCATAGGAAGTCTTGCAGTTTCTGCCTAGGACCCCTTGGACCCCGTGCTCTAGGGGAAGCCAGCAGTAAGGAGGCTGACACCCCTGAGGCTGCCATGCTGTGAAGCAGTTCAATCTAGCCAGTGGAAAGGTGGCATGAAGAGATGTATACCTCATCTGCTCTCAGCTGTTCTAACCATCTCCCAGCCCAGATGGCAGATATAGGAGTGAAGCCTTCAGATGACTTCAGCCCTGGCCACCATTTGACTGCAGCCACATAAGAGTTCCCAAGCTGGAACTATACAGCTAAGCCCAGCCAGCACAGTCACTGAAGGATAATAACAAATTGGTTTTAAGCCGTGAAATTGGCCAGGTGCAGTGGCTCATGCCTGTAATTCCAGCACTTTGGGAGGCCAAGATGGGAGTACAGCTTGAAGCCAGAAGTTTGAGCCCAGCCTGGGCAATGAAGTGAGACTCTGTCTCTACAAAAAATTAAAAACTCGCCAGGCATGGTGGCACACACCTGTAGCCTCAGCTACTCAGGAGGTTGAGGCAGGAAGATGGCTTGAGCCCTGGGGTTGGAGGCTGCAGTTAGCTATGGTCATACCACTGCACTCCAACCTGAGTGATGCGGCGGGACCCTGACCCTAAAATAAATAAATAAACAAGCCACTCAATTTTGGGGCAGTTAGTTTGCAACAATCGATAACCAGAACATCCTCTGACTCAACACCTTTGCCTACAGCATTAGTAAAATACATATAACGGGAAACTCAAATTCAAGACAGAACAAATATTCTTCAGGCCACTGGGAATTATGTCCTTGTTCTACTCAGTAATTCCATGAAGCGTATGGAATATATGTTCATTAGAATATAATATTCTATATGGAATATAAGTTCATTAGAATATAATCCACAAAAGGCTTTCAGTCTCCATCACATGACAAAAGTGATATTTATTATTCGCATGACCATCTAGCTCAGGAATCGAGTCATGTTCAGAGGATCCCGGGCAAGACACTTCTGGATTCTTCAGTCTTTACACCAATATTCATAAATGGCTGTGAATGCAAGAAAGAGATCTTTCACAGTATTTTTAAAGGCCCTCTCAAGGATTATCGAGATTAGAGTACGCTCTTCAATATTACAACAATGGCACAGCTGATATCATTTGAAGGCATTATTGGTCAATATTTGGTTTTGCTCCATAAAATTCCCTCAGGAAGAAACTAGATTATTACTTCTTTTTTTTTTTTTTTTTTTTTTTGAGACAGAGTCCAGGCTGGAGTGCAGTAGCGCCATCTCGGCTTACTGCAAGCTCCGCCTCCCGGGTTCACGCCATTCTCCCGCCTCAGCCTCCCTAGTAGCTGGGACTACAGGTGCCCACCACCACGCCCGGCTAAATTTTTTATATGAATTTTTAAAAGAGACGGGGTTTCACCGTGTTAGCCAGGATGTTCTTGATCTCCTGACCTCGTGATCTGCCTACCTCAGCCTCCCAAAGTGCTGGGGTTACAGGCGTGAGCCACTGCGCCCAGCCCTGGATTATTACTTCTAAGGAAGTAATGATTTCTTACCACTAAAGAATCAAGACATTGGCCAGGCGCGGTGGCTCATGCCTGTAATCCCAGCACTTTGGGAGGCCGAGGCAGGCGGATCACGAGGTCAGGAGATTGAGACCATCTGGTCAACATAGTGAAACCCCATCTCTAGTAAAATACAAAAAATTAGCTGGGCGTGGTAGCACACGCCTGAAGTCCCAGCTACTCGGGAGGCTGAGGCAGGAGAATGGCGTGAACCCGGGAGGCGGAGTTTGCAGTGAGCCGAGATCGCACCACTGCACTCCAGCCTGGGCGACAGAGCGAGACTCCGTCTCAAAAAAAAAAAAAAAAAAAAAAGAAGTTACTAATGGTTATACCATCACCACCATCCACCTCCATTAAGTTTTGTGAATGTACTTAATGCTACCAAACTGTACATCTAAAAATGGTGAAAATGGTAAATTTTACGTTATGTATACTTTATCACAATTTTTTAAAAAACCTTTTACTTGGCCAGGTGTGGTGGCTCGTGCCTGTAATCCTGGCACTTTGGGAAGCCTAGGCCGGTGGATCACCTGAGTTCAGGAGTTCGAGCCTGGCTAACATGCTGAAACCTTGTCTCTACTAAAACCCCGAAAATTAGCCAGGTGTGGTGGCACACACCAGTAATCTCAGCTACTCAGGAGGCTAAGGTAGGAAAATCACTTGAACCCGGGAGGTGTGGGTTGCAGTGAGTGGACATCACACCACTGCACTCCAGCCTGGGCAACAGCAGTGAAACTCCATCTCAAAAAAAAAAAAAACAAAAACAAAAACAGAAAAACAAAACAAAACAAAAAAACACCTTTTACTTTAAGAAAAAAAATACAAATAAAAAGAAGAATTCAGGAGTTTTATCAGTCAGCTTCCCAGCGGGAAACAGATGGCACACTCAAATTAGGACAATTTGAGGAGTTTCATAAAGGAACTCTTTACAAAGGTTTGGGCAGAGCATAAGGAAACCACAAGGAGAGAAAGGTGTCCAGGGCTAGGAAGGAAAGAGCAGAGAGCAGAAGCCAAAGAAAGGAAGGCTGTGTGGAGAGGGGCTTCTAGAGGAGGTAAGGCTTTCAAGGGAGGAAAAGCCAGCCTGTAACAAACCTGTAAGAAGGGAACCCGGAATATCAACGCACCACTCTCATCCTGCTCTCCAGCCTCTTACCAGTATGCCCCATCGGCCAAACCCAACCAGAGGTCAAATGGCAAGAGAACCTATTGATATAATTCACATAGGTCAGCCTCCAGGGGAGAGAGAAGGCAGGGGAACATAGAGAGTGGATAAAGAAGGTTCAAAAGGAAGATGCCGGCCACAGTATTCTATCTAATAAGGCTGTGGTCCCCAAACTTTTTGGCACCAGAGAGAGGTTTCATGGAAGAAAATTTTTCCACGGACCTGAGGGTGGGGAAAGTGGTTTTGGGATAAAACTGTTCCACATCACATCATCAGGCATTAGTTAGATTCTCATAAGGAGCATGCAACCTAGATCCCTCACATGGGCAGCTCACAATAGGGTTTGCGCTTCTGTAAGAATCTAATGCCACCGCTGATCTGACAGGAGGTGGAGCTCAGGTGGTAATGCTCACTTGCCCAGCCCCACTCACCTCCTGCTGTGTGGCCCAGGTCCTAACAGGCCACAGACTGGCACCATCCGTGGCCCTGGCATTGGGGACCCCTGTAATAAGGTGTCTTCAAGGCAGTTACATTTATCCATTAGCTGTAACAAATACACAGTTATCAAAGTCTACCCTCTCATTAGACCACATAGCATAGTTAGTAACAACTAGACCAAAACATTTGTTTTGTGAAAATAGGGAAACAATAAAATAAATATGCATATACCTGTATACTCTTTCTTACAAGATGTGGCTTTCTCTCTGAGGCTCAAAGGCACAATCAGTCCCACTGAAGCTCCGCATGAGCCTGTCTCACCTCTACACCACCTCCTAAGAGCTGACACCCTAACTCTTCTGAGATTGGGATGCAATAGAATGAGACCCAGAAAGAAGGGGAGACAAACAGTTACCACTCCTTCTCTATTTTGTCTAAAGCTAACACATTCTAGCCTCCAATTTGAGGACCCATCTCTTTCTTGCCCATCCCCTAAAAGGGGTGTAGACTTATCCCATGGAATCAGCAAAACGAAAATATCAGAATGTGTAGTCATGAACCCAATCTATTATCAGTTCTGCTTAGTTCTGGTTCTTGCTTTGTAGTGGGATTTCCGATAAGAATAATTTTAATGCAGCAAAGAGAGGTTCCAAGAAATCCTGTCTATTCTTTACAACTTAGAAATGAAAGGGTTAATGCAACCTCTACTTCGTAGGCACTCACAAATGATCTGAGGGTCATTTTTGCCTGATTCTAACCCTCTTCTGCCTGCCTCAACTTGGCTATTCCTCCTACTTGACTTAAAAATCTCATTCCATTAATGTCAATCCTCCAGGTTAGACCACTAAAGCCGGGTCGCGGTCTCTAGAAGCTCACTGCTGCTATGCACATATGTTACCTGGCAGGAGAAGAAGAGCCCCTGATTAGGAGGTAGGGGAAGGACAGCCATCTTCTGTAGTCCTCTTTCATTAGCACATTAGCATGAATGAGCTTATCAGATTAGCTAATTGTCACCTGGACACTTTGGACAGTGCAGAGATACTGGTGAGGCACATTTCCACAAAAAGCAGAGGGAAAAGCACAGCAAATGACAAGTCCTGGAAGGGCTTTGGAGCATCCTGGAAGGGCAGGGTTCAATGAGGAAGGACAAACAAGATGCTCCAGAGGACTGGAGAGGTAGGAGAGAAAGCTCTGGATGAGAAGGCGCTAAAGATGAATTTTACCATTTTCAAGCTTTGCTTTGCCCAGGCGTTTGCCTGTTTCCTGCTGGAGGGATAGCAGATACACAAAGCAGCTCAGGCACAAGTGATAACTTGACTCCTGTTTCTTGAAAGCGTAACATGAGCAAAGACAAGTGCTGGTAAGATGGAAAACTAGATAACCTGCAATTCCTCCTCCTATAAACACCTAGAAAAACTAGATAAACATACAAATATTTTAATAGATAGATAAGCATCTAAGAAAGAAAAAGAGAGTATAGGCCTTTGTAACACAGAGACTTGAGTTCTGACGCTCAATTAGAAACAGAGGACAAGACTCTGAGCTAGCATAAAGTGTGGAATTGAAGCTAAGATCCTGGCATAAAACCAGGACTGTGACCTTCAGTGAAGGGAAAGACTGGGGAAAAAAAAAATCTACCCAATGCTACTGAGAGATGGTAAAGAAATGTATCTGGATTTTTCTGGGGGTGGGGAACCACGGGGGTTAAGACAGAGTCTCACTGTCACCCAGGCTGGAGTGCAGTGGCACACTCATAGCTCAACCGCAGTCTGGATCTCCTAGGCTCAGGCAAGCCTCCCGCCGCAGCTTCCTGAGTAGCTGGCACTATAGGTGCCCCACCACACCTGGCTAATTTGTTAAATTTTTGTAGAGACAAGGCCTCGCTAACTTCTGGGCTGAAACAATTCTCCTGCCTCGGCCTCCCAAAGTGCTGGGATCACAGGCATGAGCCACCATGCCTGGCCCCCAAGAAATTTATCTGACTCTTCCACAGCTCTAGGTGAGAAAATAACCCCCTCTGGAATTTATACTACAAGGTCAGGGGAGCCCATAAATGTAGCAACCCACATAAAAAGTGGTTCCGGCTGGGCATAGTGGCATGTGCTTGTAGTCCCAACTACTCAGGAGGCTGAGGTGAAGGGTCACTTGACCCCAAGAGTTCGAGACTGCAGTAAGCTATGATTGTGCTTGTGAATTTCCACTGCACTCTAACCTGGGTGAAAGAGTGAGACCCCATCTCTAAAGGAAAAGAAAAAGTGGTTCCATGCCAGTGATAGCTAACCTTTGAGATGGCCTTCAATGATCTGGTGATACCACTCAGCTGCCTGGCACCTGCCTCAGAGGGACATACCTCAACCCAGGCCCCAGAGGTTTCCCACAGATAAATTCCCATTGGAGATGCAGTCATAGTCAAAGCATATCATAAATAATCCTACATAAACAAGTCAGGCAGACATAATTTTTTTTAAATCCACAATAGTTGATCTCTAAGAAATTCAAATAATAGAAGTGACCGTGATATAAGTATATCTTATTTTATTTATTGTTTTGAGACAGTGTCTCACTCTGTCACCCAGGCTAGAGTGTAGTAGCGTGACCATGGCTCACTGCACCCTGGACTTCCTGGACTCAGGTAATCCTCCTGCTTCAGTCTTGTGAGTAGCTGGGATCACAGGCACATGCCACCATGACTGGCTATTTTTTAAATATTTTGTAGAGATGGGTTCTCACCATGTTGCCCAGGCTGGTCTCAAACTCCTGGCCTCAAGTGATCCTCCTGTTTCAGCCTCCAAGGTGCTGGGATTACAGGCATGAGCTACTATGCCCAGCCCCTAAATATGTTTTAAATCATATAAAGAAGGAATTAAAATCACAAAAACAAGACACTGTATTTAAAAAAAAAAAAGGTATAGACAGAGTTGAGAAAAAAATAAATAAAACTTTCAGAAACAAAATTTTCACTTGTTTAAAAAAATCAGACCAGGCGCGGTGGCTGATGCCTGTAATCCCAACACTTTGGGAGGCTGAGGTGGGTGGATCACCTGAGGTCAGGAGTTCAAGTCCAGCCTGGCCAACATGGTGAAACCCCGTTTCTACTAAAAATACAAAAATTAACTGGGTGGGGTGGCAGTCGCCTGTAATCCTAGGTACTCGGGAGGCTGAGGCACAAGAATCTCTTGAATCCAGGAGGTGGAGGTTGCAGTGAGCCAAGATTGCGCCACTGTACTCCAGCCTGGTGACAGAGTGAGACTTTGTCTCAAAAATAAATAAATAAATAAGTAAATAAATAAGTTAAAATATTAGATCTAGATAAAGTGAGGATCAATCGGCTATAAAAATAAATCTGAGAGAATGCTTATAATGAAGTGCAGATAGATGAATGTGAGAACTTCTCATTTTCTTCTCAACATTTCTTAACTTTTGATATTTCCCATTTTTTTTTTTTTTTTTTTTTTTTTTTTTTTTTGAGACAGAGTCTCGCTCAGTCACCCAGGCTGGAGTGCAGTGGCATGATTTCGGCTCATTGCAACCTCTGCCTCCCAGGTTCAAGTGATTCTCCCGCCTCAGCCTCCTAAGTAGCTGGGATTACAGGTGCGTGCCACTACACCCAGCTAATTTTTGTATTTTTAGTAGAGACAAGGTTTTGCCATGTTGGTCAGGCTGGTCTCAAACTCCTGACCTCATGATCCACCTGCCTCGGCCTCCCAAAATGCTGGGATTATAGGTGTGAGCCGCCACGCCTGGGTTTTTCCCAAATTTTTATCAAAAGGAATTCCAAAAGGATAGACAAGAGAGAAGGAAGGAGATGTACTATTTGAACAGACGGTGGCTGTGAATCTTCTGAAGTATGAAAAGGCATGTATCCTCAAATTCAGGAACCACAGTGAGTCCCAAGTAGGATAAGCAAAAATAAGTCTATACCTGAACACACTGTAATGAAAATGCAGAGAGAGAGAGAGAGAGAATGCCTCTGCATAGAAAAGATAGATTATCTACAAAAAGAAATGGCAGACTTACAGCAGAATACTTAGTAGCAATGGTGAAGACCAGAAGAAAATGGAATAATGTCTTTATACTACTAAAGTAAAATAGCTATCAACCTAGAATTCTACATACAAGTCAAGTAAACTGGCATTTGGGAATTGGAGTAAAATTAAAACATTTTCAGACAAAAACTTTAAGAGTTTCTCACTCTTAGATTCTTAATCAAAGAACTTTCTAGGGATAGACTTTAAGAGAAAAAAAGGAAAGTCGATCCAAAGGAAGATGCAAGAAACAAAAGAGAACCAATAAGTTGGTGAGTAAGGGGATAAATCAAAGCAAACATTGACTAATAGGCACATGAAAGCACACAAACACACAAAGCAAGACCACCAATAAAATTGAACGAAACCCGACCGAGCGCGATGGCTCACGCCTGTAATCCCAGCACTTTGGGAGGCTGAGATGGGTGGATCACCCGAGGTCAGGAGTTCAAGACCAGCCTGACTAGCATGGTGAAACCCCGTTTCTACTAAAAATGCAAAAAAGTAGCCATGCATGGTGCCACATGCCTGTAATCCCAGCTACTCAGGAGGCTGAGGCAGGAGAATCGCTTTAACCCGGGAAGCGGAAGTTGCAGTTAGCCGAGATCGTGCCTCTGCACTCCAGCTTAAGTGACAGAGTGAGACTCTGTCTCAAAAAAAACAAAACAAAACAAAAAACATGAAAAATGTAAATAAATCAAATTCATCACTTAAAGGAATATTCCCCTACATATATATGTGTGTGTGTGTGTGTGTGTGTTTGTGTGTGGGTTCAAGCGATTCTACTGTCTCAGCCTCTCAAGTAGCTAGGACTACAGGCATGCACCACCATGCCCAGCTAATTTTGTATTTTTAGTAGAGATGGGATTTCACCATGTTGGTCAGGCTGGACTCAAACTCCTGATCTCAGGTGATCCACCCACCTCGGCCTTCCAAAGTGCTGGGTTTACAGGCGTGAGCCACCACAGCTGGTGAAATAAAAAAAAATTTTTAAAAGAAGTAAACAATAAAAGTACCTTATGCAATCCAAATAGTGCATCCTTAATAAATATAAGAGCAGAAATTAAGAAATTTGTAATAAATTAAAAGCTGTTTTCTTCTTGTTTTTATATAGAAATCAAGGATCTTTGTTTAAGAAAAACTATTAAGTTATAAACAAACAATAACCTAATAAGAAGGCAAACATCAGTACAAATAAATATTTTATAAATAATGAGAGAATGCTATGAATAGACTGTATACCTTCATACCAACAAATTTGGCAACATAAATAAAAAGTTAGAAATTTTCCTTTGAAAATAAAATTCATTAAAGCTGATTCAAGAAGAAAAACTAAAGACTGTAACATTTTTAAAATATTGAATCAGTCATAAAAAAAAATCTATCCACAAAACAAACAAAAATACCAGGCTCAGGCACTTTTATAAAATTCTACCAAGCTTTCACAATATAGACAAACTCTATCTTATACAAACTGTTCCAAAAAAGAGAAAAAGAAGAGAAGGTCCCCAACTTACTTTCTGAAACTAGTATTCTCTTCACTTTCGTTACAAAAACTGGACAAAGATAATATAACAAAATACACATTAAAGGAGAAAAGCCACATGATTATCCCAATAGATGTACAAAAATATCTGATAAAATTCAATCCCCCATTATTTAAAAGCAAAACAAAATTAACAAACCCCAAAACTCTTAAACTAGAGAGATTAGCTACCTTCCTCATGAACCTATAACAAACATCCTATTTAATGGTGAAACCTGCAGCAAACATCCTATTTAATGCTTATAGGCATTTCCTTTAACATCAGAAATAATGCAAGGACAATCAGCATCAACATTTCTATTCAATATTGTACTGACTGCTCTAGATAGCATGGTAAGACAAGGAGACAAAAATAAAAGGTATAAGAATTGAAAAGAAGGAAATGAAGCTGTCAATATTCAAAGACAATAAGATTGGTTCAAAGAAACAATATAAGACAAGTATAAAAGTTCAAAGTTGCTAAATATAAGATCAAAATACCCAAATTAATTGCATTTCTATAGAACAAACAACTGGAAAATGTCATTGAAAGTTTTCCATTTACAATAGCCACATGAGCTAGAAGGAACCTAGGGAAAATACACAACAACAAAAAAACCTTTATGGAAAAAATATGAAACTTTAAGAACACGAGGCCGGGCACAGTGGCTCACACCTGTTATCCCAGCACGTTGGGAAGCTGAGGCAGGAAGGTGTCTTGAGCTTGGGAGTTCAAGATCAGCCTGGGAAACACAGTAAGACCTCCTCTCTACTAAAAATTAAAAAAAAAAAAATTAGCCAAGCACACACCTGTTAGTCCCACCTTCGGCTACATGGGAGACTGAGGTGGAAGAATGGCTTGAGCCCAGAAGTTTGGGGCTGCAGTGAGCCATGATCGCATCACTGCACTACAGCCTGGGTGACAGAGTGAGACCCTGTCTCAAGAAGGAAAAAAAAAAAAAAAAAAGGCCACGTTTGGTGGCTCACACCTGTAATCCCAGCACTTTGGGAGGCCGAGGCCAGCGGATCACGAGGTCAGGAGATCGAGACCATCCTAGCTAACATGATGAAACCCCATCTCTACTAAAAAATACAAAAAATTAGCCGGGCATGGTGGCGGGTGCCTGTAGTCCCAGCTACTCGGGAGGCTGAGGCAGGAGAATGGCGTGAACCCGGGAGGAGGAGCTTGCAGTGAGCCGAGATCACACCATGGCAGTCCAGCCTGGGCAAAAGAGCAAGACTCCATCTCAAAAAAAAAAAGAACATGATAGAACTAAAACAGAAAGAGATATACCAAGTTAACAGGTGAAAAAAAAAGAACATGATAGAACTAAAACAAAAAGAGATATATCAAGTTAATAGATGAAAAGACTCAATAAAGTTTGCATCTCTAAATTATTCTAAAAGTTACATTCAATGCCAATCAAAATCTCAACATGATTTTTCATAGAATGTGACAACTCTTATTGTATAATAGAAAGCTAAGGAGAGGCTAGACAATCCTTGTAAAGAAGGAGGAGGTAAGAATGGAAAAGGGGAGCTTATTCCAAACAGGGTGGCATTAGAGCTCAGTAGACAAGTAGAACAAAATAGAAGGCCCAAAATCAGTCTCTTTTATATATTCGTATAAGTGCTTGATATATAATGGAGAAGACATTACTAATCCATGGGGAAAAAAATGTATTATCCAATAATAATGCTAGGACAATTAGAAATTCATATGGAAAAAGATAAAATTGAATCCTTATTTCATACCATAAACAAAATTATGTCATTCCAGAAAGATAAAAAACCTAAATGTTAAAAATATACATATAACTTTTAGAGGAAAACATAGTAGAATATATTTTTGGCATCATAATAAAGAAGAATCTCTTTTAAAAATTAGTTTATTTTTGGATGGGTGCGGTGGCTCATGCCTGTAATTCCAGCACTTTGGGAGGCCAAGGTGGGTGGATCACCTGAGGTCAGGAGCTTGAGACCAGCCTGGCCAACGTGGTGAAACCCTGTTTCTACTAAAAATACAAAAAAATTAGCCAGGTGTGGTGGTGAGTGCCTGTAATCTCAGCTACTCAGGAGGCTGAGGCAAGAGAATTGCTTGAACCGGGGAGGTGGAGGTTGTAGTGAGCCGAGATCATGCTACTGCACTCCAACCTGGACAACAGAGGGAGACTCTGTCTCAAAAAAATAAAATAAAATAAAAACAAAAATTATTTTTATAGAATTAGGGGGTGCAAGTGCAGTTTTGTTACATGTATATATTGCATAGTGTTAAAGTCTGGGTTTTTACTGTAACCATGACCCAAATAGTATACATTGTACACAACAGGTAATTTCTCATCCCTCAGCCCCCTCCCACCTTTCCATCTTTTGAAGAAGGATATGCTAAAAAAAAAAAAAAAGAATATATTTTACTACTTTAATTTCAAATATTTGATATGATACCATGAACAAAATTAAATACAAGCCACAGATTGGAAGAAAATATTTGCAAATGATGCAACAGTAGATCTGTATCTAAGACACATTAAAAGTTCCTAAAACCTAGTAAGAACACTAGGCGTGGTAGCTCACACCTGTAATCCCAGCACTTTGGGAGGCCGAAGCGGGTGGGTCACCTGAGGTTAAGAGTTCGAAACCAGCCTGGACAACATGGTGAAACCCTGTCTCTACTAAAAATACAAAAATTTAGCCGAGAGTGGTGGCAGGTGCCTGTAGTCCCAGCTACTCTGGAGCCTGAGGCAAAAGAATCGCTTGAACCAGGGAGGCAGAGGCTGCGGTGAGCCCAGATGACACCACTGAACTCCAGCCTGGGCAACAAGAGCAAAACTCTGTCAAAAAAAAAAAAAAAAAAAAGAATAAGAACAGGAAACAAATTTTAAAGCAAAAGTTATGAATAACGAATTGATAGAACAAGAAATTTGAATGGTAAATAAACATATGAAAAATATCCTCAACTTCAATAACAATTAGGGAAATACAAGTTAAATCAATGAGATACTATTTCACCATCATCAGATTGGCAAACATTAATGTCTGACAATACAAAGTGTTTTTAAAGATGTGGGTCAATTAACTATTTTACATTTCTAGTGGAATTGTAAATTGGTGTTCTCACTCTGAAAAGCAATTTCAAAACTTAGAAAACTGAAGGTTTTCACATTTTACAAGAAATTATACTTTTAGATATCCTCCCTAAAAAATTATTGAGGCCTGGCATGGTGGCTCAGTCCTGTAATCTCAGCACTTTGGAGGCTGAAGCAGGAGGATCCCTTGAGGCCAGGAGTTGGAGACCAGTCTGGCCAACACAGCAAGACCTTGTCTCTGTTTAAAAAAAATATATATATTGAATATGTGTACTTGGAAGCACCCATTGCTACACTGTATCAGAGAAAACCATGCAAACATTCTAACTGTCCCTCATTGTAGGAATAGACATATTCATTCAATGGGATACTTTACAGCAGCTTAAGTAAATGCATTAAATCTACATGTATTAACGTAAATTAATCTACAAAATATGAGGCAAGTGAAAAAAATGAATTCAATGAATATGTGCAGTGTTCCTCTTTTTCTAAATACACAAAACAATAGTTTATGTACCCATACATATATTGTAAAAGGACAAAAGCATTCATGGGAATGACACACAATAATTTCAAGGCAGTGGCTGCTCCTGGCAAGGGAAGGAAAGAAAAGAGATGGGTTTTTAGCAGTATCTGTTATATTTTATTCCTTCAAAATATAGAAAATTCTTTTAAAATTAGAAATGTAAACCAAGTAATAATAATAATAATAAATGTATTGGTGGTGGACAGAAATGTGACAGATTCCTGTTCTTTTGGGGGTATTTGAAATGTGTCACTATTCATCATTTTAAAGAGGAATTCAGAGACCTGAGATTATGGTTGCTTTTGTGTGTGTGTGTGTGTGTGTGTGTGTTTGTTTTTGAGACCAAGTCTCACTCTGTCGCCCAGGCTGGAGTGCAATGGCGTGATCTCAGCTCACTGCAACCTCTGTCTCCTGGGTTCAAGTGATTCTCCTGCCTTAGCCTCCTGGGTAGCTGAGATTACAGGCATGAGCCACCATGACTGGCTAATTTTTTTGTATTTTTAATAGAGACGGGGTTTCACCATGTTGATCAGGTTGGTCTTGAACTCCTGACCTCAAGTGATATGCCTGCCTTGGCCTCCCAAAGTGCTGGGATTACGGGCATGAGCCACCATGCCCGGCATAAGCTTTTTTTTTCTTATTATCTTATTTTTCTTAAACTCTCTATGATGGTTATGTATAACTTTTGTAATAAGAAAAAAAATATGAAAATATGCACAGATAACCTGACAATCTCTCAGGCTATGCCAATCCTACCTATGGGCATTCTGGACCAATCATTTAAAATCAAATTCTAAAGTTTGACAAACTGGTTGCCAAGTGAGTACTCACCGTAAGACTAGGTTGTGGCACAATAAACTGGGTCATTTCCATCATCTTAGTGATCAAAGCAGCCACTGCACCATTGATCTGAATACATTTAACAATCCAATTCATTACTGATGGCAAATTGATCGGAGCGGTTATGCATAAATATGTGAGAATTTTCTGATTGTATCAATGGCTACATTTTCCCTTAACGATATATATGTGTGTAAATTACATATGTGCATATGCCTTTTTATATATACATATAATTTTATCATCCCATGAAATGTCTTGCAGAGATGAGGTGTTGAGGTGATTCTGGAATTGGTATGATTCTGGAATTGGTGCAATTCTGGGAGTTAAAGGAAGTAGAGATTCTTTTGCTCCTGAGACATTGTTTTGTCTCCAAACAGAAGATATGAACAGTTGCCCAGTGACCTCTGTGAAATGTTTATGGTCTCATGTCAGTTCCCAACAATGAGTTGTCCACATAATAGATGCACTTTATTTGTTGTACATACTCCTTTGATGTGTGTCAAACTTTTTATGTTTCCTTTTCTTTTTATCTGGTCTCTCACTGTTGATATCGTCCTGTTCTTATTGTCTTTCTAGATTGAAAGGACCAAGTCCACTTTAACTTGGCATGGCAACCAGCGCAACTCTGATGAGCAGGTGGACACTTGATAGACAATGTTTGTGGTGCTGCTATTGAAGGCTCCAAAATTATGCTGACAATAGTGCCTTAAAATTGTAATCTGGGCCAGGTTTTGTGCCTCACGCCTGTAACCCCAGCACTTTAGGAGGCCGAGGCAGGAGGATCAATTGAGCCCAGGAGTTTGAGACCAGCCTGGGCAATGTGGTGAGATCCCATCTCTACCCCCCAAAAAAAAAACAAAAACAAAAATCAAACTAAACTGAAAAAAAACCCACAAAACTTAGCCCAGTGTTGCGGCACATACCTATAGTCCCAGCTACTCAGGAGGCTGAGGTGGGAGGACTGCTAAAGTTTGGGAGGCAGAGGTTAACAGTGAGCCAAGATTGCACCCTTGCACTTTAGCGTGGGAAACAGAATGAGATCTTGTTTCAAAATAAATAAATAAATAAAAATCATAATCTGATCTATCTATGCATACCACAATATGAATGCTCTATCTATAGATACCACAATATGAATACTCTGGTGCCTATTGCTCAGGCATAATGTTGCCAGATATGGCAAATAAAAATATAAGATGGCACAAATAATTTTTTTAGTATGAGCATATCCCAAACATTGCATGAGACATATTTATACTAAAAAATTATTTGTTGTTTATCTGAAATTCAAATTTAACTGAACATCCAGTATTTTATCTAGCAACCCTATCCAGGCACCCTTCTTTAAGGTCTCCAAAACATTTGGCAGAGGACGCACCCAAAATGGAAGAGTTGAGAATTTTCTTAAAAGAAACTCTGTCATACTCATTTGGATAGGAGACAAAGAAAACAACTACAACTTTAAATCTGCTTCACAGTGGTAGAGGTGTTTCTCTCAGTGCACGAACTCCATGATCAGATTATTGTGAGCTCTCTTTGGGCAACATAAAGAAGCTTGAATGCCATATGGTTATTTTCTGAGTCACCAAAACTCTCTGTTCTCCCGCGGTGGCAGCCAGCATCTTCTGTGATGCTTTCACTAAATGGCAGAAATAGAACAGATTCAAGGGAATGTAGACTAGCGGATGCAAATGCATTCATGGAGAGAAGTTACATTCCAAAAAGATTTCAAGCCCTCACCTCCTATTTCCCCTCTCACCATCGCCCACATCTGCCCCAAAGCATTCAAGCTTAGGGTGTTCTCATAAGAAGCTGTACTCTGAGGAGTACACAAACATGCCAAAACATTGGGACAGAAAAAAAAACCAAAACTACAGTATTCTCCGAATTAAAATCAGTTCATGGAAAATAAAAGAGGAGCCTACTGCTAGTTGTGAGTTCAGTGATGAAGTATGTGAAGGCTGTGAATGTCATCTATTGTGGGACATGTAATAAGACAACTTGGGGGAAATCTCTTTAGTATCAGAGGGTCACAACTACCAATAAGAAGAATGTTCATGCTTAGTTACTGGATGTATAAGGTCACTGACAGGAATACCTATCAAAACTGGCTTCTCTAAGCCCTTTTTCCTTTCTCGTTTGTCTCCTATCCCATGTCCGCACCTTTAAATCCCATCCAAAAATAAACTGGGTTGCTCTCCTTGCTGTATCCCTAGATCCTGGCCCTGTGCCTGGCACACAGTGGGCACTGAAAGCTATTTATTAATGAATGTAGACAGAAAACTTCAGTCACCCATTAATTTTTTTTTTTGAGACAAGGTGGTGCTCTTTTGCCTAGGCTGAAGTGCACTGGCACAATCAGCTCGCTGCAGTCTCAAAATCCTGGGCTCAAGTGATGCTTCCACCTCAGCCTCCCAGTAGCTGGGACTACAGGTGCACACAACTATGCTAGCTAATTTTTTCTTTTTAAGAGATGAGGTCTTGCTTTGTTGCCTAGGCTGGTCTCGAACTCCTGAGCTCAGGTAATCCTCCCACTTCGGCCTTCCGAAGTGCTGGGATTGTAGGCATGAGCCACCGCATCTGGCCCAGTCACCTATTTAGCAAATATTTTTAACTGTTTTTTTTTTTAATTTTAAAAACTGGTAATTTAAGTGTACACACCAACAGCTGGAAAATATAGCCATGCCTCTTTTAAAAAATTTATACTTTTTCTTATATTAACTGCACTATAGAACTTAATTTTTAAATTAAATAAATTAAAAAGCAATAAAATATAGTATGAAGTAGCTTATGTATATTTTAGCTTTTAAGCATTTTCCCTATGTTATGTAATCTGAAAGACTCAAATCCAAAGAGCAAAATGGAAAAACCAATGCTTTTAAAAGAAAATCTATTTTTTCTCTGTGTGTTTTAACAAATGAGTAGTTAGATATTTAGCCTATCATTACTGCATGAATAAATCTTAGGGCCTACCTGACATTACAGGTTTAGAATTCTAAGGCTTACTTTGTAACATGGAATCTTTGCATTGTTGTGAGACTATTAAAATAGATTTAAGGTGATTATTCTGGAAGCAGCATAAAAATATGCTACATTTACTCAAATGAACTAGTTCTCTGACTTTTTCCATTAGGAAACCCTCTTGAATAGGGATTCTTGACCTGCTATGGTATGTTTGGGTTAGCTGTATGTCTGCTCTTAAAAATATACCTTTCCAGACAGATACTTGAGAAGACTGAGAGGGAGAATGGCTTAGGTCCTCCCAATGAGTTTGAGTCCAGGCGTTCGACGCTAATCTAGGCAAATAGTGAGACCTCGTCTCTGAAAACATACATAAATATGTATGTGTGTGTGTGCATATATGTATATGTGTATGTATATGAAGATATATATATATATACCTTCAAGACTGAAAGAAGCTATGATTTTGAGCTGGAATTGGCTTTTAATATTTTTCTCTCCAACAGTGTAGCAAATTAAATATAAATCATCCAACAATCACTCCTTTTCTAAAACTGTTTTGATGCTTTATTCCTAACAAATAAAGCATATAGAATGAGAACCATAACATTTGATTAAAAATACTCACACACACACACACACACACGTATATATATACACACATGTATATATAGAGAGAGACTCCTGGCTTTATTATGCAACAATGCATTAAGTCGGCTTCCTTTGAGGGTCACATGTTCATCTGTGCCCATCTTTAGAAAACACTCACTTTAATGCCAACACATCCAACTAAAAACTGAAATCCATGAGACATGTATTATGCATTATGTCTGACCATTGCAAAGCATCTGATAATTAACCAAAAGTTTTCATCTTTCTTTGCAATAGTTATTATGCAGACATAACCATGGACCACAATAGAAAGAAGCACACACCACTCATGTTCTGCCCTGACTAGAGTTACAGCCAAATTTAAATCCCAGCCTGGTGAGTGGATTCCATGGTAAACTGTTATGCAGGAAAGCTTCTGTCACCTACCACTGCCTCCTCCCATTCATTTTCTGGCAAAACGTTAAGACGGAAGAAACCAACATCAATTAGAATGTAAACCCATCTCTGCTTAATAACAAATCCTCTCCATTCCTGTCTAGCCAGAAACAATCTGCCTGCTTATTCCTATTTTCATGTCCTCTCCTCCCCAATTAGCTTTCGTTACATTCCCATGACTGGATAGTATTGATCTTGAGTTAAGAAGCCTAGATCATGTAGAACCTGGCATATCAGAGGTGCTAATGAATGAGTGGCTCACCTACATTTTGAAATCTAGCATAAACATTCTGCTCTTAACATTTTTAGAGGGTAAAGAGCTTTACAATGTTGCACAAATAGCTCCTAGGAATTCTATATTCTACCGATAGCATTGCTTCTGTAGTCTCTGGCCTTTGGGATGAGAATTGCGTTCAGGAGCAATATTGCAGGTTTTTCCTAAAAGAATCTTATCTAAAATTCTCTCACTTCAATGACTTCAGTGACTTCGTATTGTTCTTAGAATTTAGTCCCAACTAGTATTTTTATTTCTGTGTCTGGCCTATTTCCTTAGCATAATGTCTTCTAGTTAAAAAAAAAAAAAAAGAATACATAAAAACAGTGAAAACAGGATTTGTGGGGAGCACAGGAGGAAATAGGAAGATGTAGATCAAAAGGTACAAAGTTGCAGTAATGTAGCATGAATAAGTCTAGAGATCTATTTGCACAACATGAGGACTCTAGTTCATAATATCATATTGTATCCTGGTAATTTGCCAAAAGAGTAAATTTTAGATACTCTTACCAAATTCGCACACATACACAGACAGACACACATACACATAAGTATATAAGACAATAGGTATGTTAATTTGCTTGACTGTAGTAACCACTTCACTCACTACATATATGTATATCAAGCTAAGTATCAAAAAATCATATTGTGCACCTTAAATATATACAAAAAAAAGGTATTTCTGAGCCCCAGATGTTATTGAGGAATTTCAAATGATATTTCATACAAAACAATTTAATTCCTAATCAACAAAAACTGTATGAAATAGTCCTTTGAGGTTCACTGAAAAAAACAAAACAGAACAAAAATACACAGTAGCCCTAACGTCAGACTAGGCCTGGGTTTGAATTCTGGCCCCCTACTTCCTAGCTATGTGACCTTCACTAGCTACTCATCCTCTCAAAGCCTCGGCTTCTCCACCTTTAAAATGGGGATAATAATAATTATCTTATTGTGGCTGGGCACAGTGGCTCACACCTATAATCCCAACACTTTGGAAGGCTGAGACGGGTAGATCACTTGAGGTCAGGAGTTCAAGACCAGCCTGGCCAACATGGCAAAACTCTGTCTCTGCCAAAAATACAAAAAAAAAAAAATCAGCCAGACATGGTGGTGCACGCCTGTAATCTCAGCTACTCAGGAGGCTGAGGCACAAGGATCGCTTGAGCCCGGGAGGTGGAGGTTGCAGTGAGCTGAGATCGTACCACTGCTCTCCAACTCCAGCCTGGGCAACAGAGCAAGACTCTGTCTCAAAAATAATTATTATTATTATTACTATTATTATTTATTGTGCAGATTGAATGTGATAATGCATCTGTAATAGCTGGCACTTAGTACACAAAGGAATAAACATTAGCTACGCCGGCTGGTCTCATGATTACTAACTCTGACTATACTGAATAATAAATTGGAACAATGGTGTCTTTTGCGGGTAAAAAAAAAGAATATAATCTCAACCCCTTACCATGGGCTTCAAGGCCAGTAAAACTCTTTAGCCTCACCTCATACCTTTCTCCCACCCCCCGACAGCTTGGTCAGTATGCAATAGGCACATAGAGTAACAAGCACAGGGCTTCGTGCTTCTTGCTTCCTCTTTCTCAAATGCTCTTTCCCCAGCTCTGTGCATGTCTCTGGCTCCTTATCATCCTTCCAGTGTCAATTTAAACACCACCTTCGCAGAGAAGCTTTCCCTGGCCACTCTATCTGAAGTAGCTCTCCCTAGCACCTCCCTAGCTTTCTGCAGTTCTCTTTATCACATACTCCTGTTTATCTTCTTTGTAGCCCTTATTACAATCAATAATTATCACCGGGCTATAAGCTCTGAGATATCACCACTGTATCTGTAGTGTCTAGTATAGCACCTGGCACAAAGTTGGTGCTTGATATCTGTCAAATTAATTATTGAATACATAAATGAATAACTAGGCTAGTAATATGAATTTTCTTCTCTTTTTTATTCTCATGTATAGCATCTAGCACCTTACAACATGGAAGAATTTAACACAATGATACTATTTTTGAGAAATAATAACATTAAGAAGCAGATATTTACAAACATTGCAGACATGTGCTAAATAAGCCTGACTTTCAGAAATATCACTGGTGTAACTGTTGAGCAGATTCTCTAAAATTCTTTTCTTATTTTCTTTTTCCTTTTCCTTCTCCCCTTCTCCCTCTCCTCCTCCTCCTTCTTTCTCTCTCTTTCTTTTAAATTATGTATGATGTTGGTTATTAGCATCTCAGTCCCCCATTTCTTCTACCTTCAAGCCTTTCCCCTCAACTGTTGTTCAATGTCATGAGCTGATGTGAAGCATATATCAAGAAAGAGTTGGTCTCCTACAGTCAAATGGTCCCCTGAAAGACAGCCTTTCAGGGATGTAAGTGGCAAACAAACCTAGAGTATAAAGCATCGCATTTATATTTGGAAGCAGTATGTTGGAGAAAAAAGACATTAGAGTCAGGAGGCTGGAATTTCACTCATTTTGCCACTCTGGGAATGATAGAAAGTCAATTAACCACTCTGTGCCCCAATTTCCTCGTCTGTAAAATTGAAATGTCTCCTATGTTGCTTAACCCACAGGTATGAAAGGATCCACTGAGTTGATCACGTGAAAGTACTCTGCAAAATATTATGTATTTCCAAGTTAAAGGTATTATTATATTAAAAGGGAAACTCTATGTCCGCTTTAGTAAACTAGACAAGGGAAGGGCAAACAACGGTCATATCTTGGGAGCAATGGGTATAGTGACCATATTTTCAAAACCCAAATCAGAACATATCTTTTGGCATATGATCTGACACATGGTTTGACCGCATGATGGAATATTCGAAATAAAAAATGTCCTGAAAAATCCAGGACATGTGGTTGCCATGGCAATGAGGAGCCATGGGGAGGCTGTGGGCAATGAAAACACAGGGTCGAATTGGCAAGCATAGAAAACCATTTTGCCAGCGATGTGCAGGACAGTTTGCAGTCAATCGATGTGGAAGACAGAAAAGGCAAGAAGAAGGAAATTTTACTAATCTGAGTGTGAGGTATAGTCATCCTGAATCACGTTCACTTTGGAAAATTCTTCCCACCCTCTCCAGAAAATCCAAGCTAGTCTCTGGTTTGCATAAACATGGAACTAGAAGAGAGGTTTTGGATAGAAATTTTGTTGGAGTGAACCTAGCCCCATGGTAGTCTTGTATCTACCCTCAATGTCCCAAAGGCACATCTAAATGAAGAATAATCTCGTGGCAGCCCAGTTCTCCAGGCCAAGGGAGACTCCCATGAAATACCCTACTGTAAACCCAAATCTGCCTCCTGGATGGAAAGACCATGGAACTCTTCACCTCTCAAAATTCTGCTCTTCATGGACTGCCTTCTGCCTCCACCTTTCCCCACGCAAAATTAAAGCAACTCTCTTCTCTGTGCAACTGTTCAGAAAATATTTTTGCTGTTTACAACTCCATCAGAGCTCCTGACAACACAACCTTGGTGTCATATGAATTCTAATGCTGAATTTTAAGTCAGAAAGTCAGATTTATTTTTTTTCTTATGGCCAGTCAAAATTAAGATGGAGATAATATTAACAAGAAGGTATCATGATTGGACTCAGAAGAAGTGGGTTTATAACAAGTTTAACTCTTTTAACAATTTACACAGATTCTTACTAAAATTAATAAATCACATATAAGGGCAAGTGTTGTTTCATGGGGGCACATTTCCCCCCATTCAGCTCTCTTATTCCGTTCCAGCCCTTTAAGACCCCAAGACCTCTAAATTCCATCCAGTGCCTATCACATGCTATTGAGTTGGCATGTTTGCAAATTGCATGCAGTGAGATCCTTCCATACCAATAGCCCTGTCTCAGATTCCCCAGCATCGCAGCCAAACTAGTATTGCCTGCACATTTTCTTCATCTTTTCATTGAGTTCAGTGTGGCAGCAGCACATTCCTTAGCACAGGCTCCAGTCGGCATGGTAACTAGTTAGGGACTGCAAGTTGCCTTCTGGCAGACTCCTATTGCTTTCTGAGGGTGCTTTCTCGGGGGCTGGGGGGAGGTGCAGGGAGGGGACGGCAGTGGAGGAAGTAGTGAAAAGAGGGTGGAGAAAGAATTGATTGGGTTGGGCTGGAGGGGGAAGGGCAGAAGAATGACTTAAACGGGCTTTTTTAAAAGAGTTATCTGGTCCACCCATGGTGTTGGTGCTAAATTGCCTGGGCTGAAAAAAGTCCTAATTGGGGTAGGGAGGCAGTGACAAAGCAAAGCTTGTTCAAGCCTCGGAATCTGCACTGTTGATAGTGCAGGTACCTCAAGGGCGGTTGGGAGTGATTGCTGTGTTGACTTTGTCTAATTGCAGGGGAGGAGTTATGTGAGCTGTGGCGGGCAGTGTTACACCCAGTGGGGTGGTGGACAAAAACTGGCATAACCATGCAGAGCTAAATAAACTGACTGACAAAGCTCTTGGCATATTATTAAAAATCTGGCAAAATGTTCATCTCTTGACAAAAATGTAGAGAGACTAGTAATGCATAACTTCATCCCACGTTGGATTTTAAAATGGCTAATGCCAAGTTGTCTGTCAAAATTAATAGGGCATTGCTGCTTCTTATAGAACAAAAAAGAATTCTCATCCATTTTATTCATTGCTAAAAAAATCATGTATCTGCTAAAAATTTCATTTAGAAAAAAAGTTTCAAAGGTAGTTTCCTTGATTTTAAAGTGCTGTGAATTAAAAGCTACTTTTTCTCAGGTTTGTTATTATCAAAACCATACCTTCATTAAAATGTAAAGCATTTTATTCTTTGAGAATAGATTAAAACTCTGTATTCAATCTTATATTAAGAGAGGCATTAAAACTCCAATTATGGATTATAGCTTTATATGAGTTTGGAGACTTTTTTTAACTTCCTTTATATCAAGAATATGTTAAACAGTTAATTGACTGTTGAATAGATACTCTACATCATCATAGGAATTAATCAATATATTGGTTTTTTGATTCTCTGACTTGGTATTTCATGTGTTAATTTAACGATTTCTCCTTCCTTCTTTGCTTTCCATGAAGCCTTCATGCATGCTATTCTACACAAACTACTTTTCATTCTAAGTTTTACACACATAGGGTAACTTACTATTCTAGGATCTGAGTGCGTTTTGTGTGCATTCAGGCCTTAAAAAGAAAGTGTAAATAATACTCTACCTTGTCATATGCATAAAGTTTATGTGGATAGCTATTTCCTTTCTTATTTTCCACACCTCAAAGCTTGTAATTAAATGGAAATGAAAAACAATTCTCTGAAAATTTAAAAATCTTTTAAAATATATTTTAATCCCTACTTTGCCTAATGAAACAATATATTTTCTTATTCATAAGTTTAGAATTTTCATTAATTTTTTTTTCAAAAATAATTCTGAAAGAGCATTTTCCTCAAAATCCTGTGTCTTCTCTAATTCTGTTATTTTAGGAACTTCAATAAAATAGGAAATTCAGTGAGGCTGGTGGCAAGTCTTTGCTCTTAAACTCTAATAAATACTTTGGTTTGGTGATTTGCCTCTTCTTAAAGCACCTACCTACAATGGAGTCTGTAAGTTCTTTTTGGAAACTGAGACACTAGAAGCATCAACACTGGTATACGTCCAGGTAAAAGGAAAATACTGATACACTCCCAGGTAAAAGGGAAATATATACATATTCCTTAAGTGCTGAAAGAACAAACATGTAAATAAGAGATGAGCTGCTTCCCTACTGTTCATGTTTGCTCACTGAGAACATTTGGTTCACTTGGCTTGATTCATTATTTCAGCTGGGAAAGTCACTATATGAATTAATAGCAGATTTCCCAGCTGAAAATAAATGTTTACCAGTTTAAGGGGCTGGGGTTTTTTTGGCAAAGATCTGGCTTTTTGTCTGACTGGCTCTTTTTTGGCATGCACATCCCTGAGGTGTGTAATTAAAGTAAGGGAATTTGCACATAGTGCTTTGGGGCTTTAATGAATAGAAAACACAGGATATTTCAGCAATTTTGGTGCCTAATGTCAGAGTGTGCATTTTCTGTGTGAGGTATCACAATAATAGGGCTCTGTGATAATAAAGGTGCCTGCAATACCATGCAAAGAAAAAGAAAAATGACAGCATTTGTTCCTAAATTCCAATACAAAATACATGAAAAAGAGCAATTTACATTTAAAACAGACGGACTTTGAACTTGAACATACCCTCAGAATTAATGGCTATTAAATCAGCCCCACTTTGCTGAATATTGAAATTCCCTTCAGGACAAAGATCTTGGCTGTTGATATCAGGTCACATTACAAAATTGAATACACACTATCAAATGGTTCTAATCATAACCATTCCACCCTAGCTGTTGAAATTTTTGAACAGCTCAAAACCCAAAAAGGTATTTTTAAACCTCAGGAATCTTGAGGGGAAAGGTAGAAAGAACAATGAACATTTATTGAGCACCTGTTATATGCCACATAGTTTCACATGCCTATCAAATTTCATATTGTACAATAAAAACCAGGTAAAAAAGTATTTGCAATTATATTTTTGTCTAAAAAAAATAGAGTTCAAGACGGACATGGTGGCTCAGACCTGTAATCCCAGGACTTTGGGAGGCTGAGGTGGGGGGATCACCTGAGGTTGGGAGTTCAAGACAGCCTGACCAACATGGAAAAACCCTGTCTCTACTACAAACACAAAATTAGCCAGGTGTGGTGGCACATGCCTCTAATCCCAGCTACTCGGGAGGCTGAGGCATGAGAATTGCTTGAACCCAGGAGGTGGAGGTTGCAGTGAGCCAAGATCACGCCATTGCACTCCAGCCTGGGCAACAAGAACGAAACTCGATCTCAAAATAAATACATACATACATAAATATAGTTCAGAGAAATTAGGTAACCTGCCAAAGACCACATTGCTAGTAATCAGTGACATCAAGATGTGAAAGAGGACAATGCCAGCAAAGAGTAAACACTCAGTGTATACTGACTAGTATTATTGTTGAACTCCAAAACCCATACTCTTTCCAACAAATTTCACTTATTATCTTTATTTCTCTTCTATACAATTTATTCTAAAGTGGGATGAAAACCTTGTTCCCTCCTCATCCCTCAGTCTTTGATGGTTCTCATTAATAAAGTTTGTATCCAATTTGAAAAACAGAAACAAAAACTTCTTGCTCCATCCCATGCAGAACAGTACAGGAAGCCGCGAGTTTGTGCTTCCTGGGTCATGGGAAGGGCATCTCAATCCTGAGAGCAAGCCACACTTTTAATACAGGACAAGGGAGGCCATGACAGGAAACAAGTCACACACAGAAGCTTGGAAGAAGGGGATACTTTGATCACAGCCAGAGGCCAGAATGTATGTAGAAAACAGATTTCACCTTGCTAGGGCCCAATTTTATCAACAATAAACTGATAAAATTTACAGTTGGAAAGGATTGGTCCAAATGATGTAAAAGTCCCATTTCTGATTTAAAAGTCCAAACTACCAAATAACCCTTGGCTGATGACCAGAACATAAGAATTCCCACAGGATAAGCTTCAGGTAACTACCTATCTTGTGGTCACTACACAAAGACATCTGCCAGCATTTCAGAGCCATATTCCCCAGTGAAGTGATTATCAAGTTCCTAGCACATATTTCCCACAGTGATATTTCTTGATATCATCCATAAACTAAGTTCTCAGGTAAAACATTGTCTTTTTGTTTTTAAGAGATGGGGTCTCACTCCGTCACCCAGGCTGGAGAGCACTGGCATGACCATAGCTCATTACAGCCTTGAACTCCTAAACTCAAGCAATCCTCCTGCCTCAGCCTCCTGAGTAACTAGGAATACACACGCACACCACCATACCTGGCTACTTTAAAAAAATTTTTGTAGAGCCAGGCTCTCACTTTTTGTCCAGGCTGGTCTTGAATTCTGGGCTTCAAGTCATCCTCCTGCCTCAGCCTCCCAAAGTGTTGGGATTATAGGCATGAGCCACTGTGCCTGACCAAACATTGTATTTAAAAGGCTTTTTCTCCAGACCTTCCCTTTCTTGACATTTCGTCTTATCTCGGCCTTTCTGTGATCTTCCTATTATTCTCTAAAAACCTTTGAAGAATCACTGACAGACAACAAACCTGAGGTTGGGGCACTATCCTAATTTTCCGGTAAAGAAGAAAAATAGGAACAATTTGTGTATATGTGTGTTATTATTATCTCCATCAATATTTAAAGAAATTTGAACATTAGGATTTGGAGAGATTTGTTAGTACAAGGGCCAGAAATGCCATTTGGAGCACACATTTTTTACTCCACTGGAATTTAGAGCCCTATGAGGTGGATCCTACCGCCTGTCTCTGTCAGCACCCCTCGCACATCCTCGCTTTCCTCCTTCTTACCTTGCTTGAATTCCAAAAGTCATCATTATTTTTAGTTTTTATTTATTTATTTATTTTTTGAGACAGAGTCTCGTTCTATTGCCTAGGCTGGAGGGCAGGGGCATGATCTTGGCTCACTGCAACCTCCGCCTCTCGGGTTCAAATGATTCTCCTGCCTCAGCCTCCCAAGTAACTGTGACTACAGGCGTGCACCGAAACTCCGGCTAATTTTTGTATTTTTAGTAGAGATAGGGTTTTACCATGTTGGCCAGGCTGGTCTTGAACTCCTGACCTCATAATCCACCCACCTCAGCCTCCCTAAGCACTGGGATTACAGGTGTGAGCCATCGTGCCCAGCCTTCTTTTCCAAGCTCCCTGAACTCCCTTGCTCCTCTCGCACTGTACTGTACTGGCAAATTCTCACCCCAATTCAATCCAACTTCCTGCCCATTCTGTGTCTGCATCCCTGCCACTAAGTGTGCTGGAGAAAACTACACAACGATGCTCGTTGGTCTCAGGCTAAATCATGGTCATTATAACCTCCTATGAGCCATGAATGCTGCCCAGCTGTCATCCATTGTCCTCGTCCATTCCCTCTTCCACCCTTCTCAACAACTCTTTCATCACTTCTCTCCTCAGTCCTTCACAACCCGCCCACCCATCATCATTCACTTGCTTCCTGTTTCACCAAGAAAATAGAAGCGCCCAGGACGATCTTCTTCATGTCCCACCACCATATCTCCCTAGCTACTAGCATCAGAGCCTGTATACCCCACCATTCCTTCTGTGACTTTGGATGGATTATTGAGGCCAATCAAGACCAGTCCCCGACTCACATACTAGATACCTCCCCTCTCTCCTGCATCATGAATTTCTCTCATTTTGCTGGACTGTTGCAATAACATATAAACAGGCTTTTGTTTCTTTCATTAAAAATAAAATAAAGTGGGTGCGGTGGCTCACGCCTGTAATGCCAACACTTTGGGAACCCAAGGCAGGTGGATCACCTGAGGTCAGGAGTTTCAGACCATCCTGGTCAACATGGTGAAACCCTGTCTCTACCAAAAATACAAAAAATTAACCAGGCATGTTGGCACCCACCTGTAGTTCCAGCTACTCCGGAGGCTGAGACAGGAGAATCACTTGAACCTGGGAGGTGGAGGTTGCAGTGAGCCAAGATTGCACCACTGCACTCCAGTCTGAGCTATAAGAGTGAAACTCTGTCTCAAAAAATAAAAATAAAAATAAAACAGCCAGGGCACAGTGGCTTATGCTTATAATCCCAGCATTTTGGGAGGCTGAGGTGGGAGGATCCCTTGAGGCCAGGAGTTCAAGACTAGCCTAGGCAAAAAAGCAAGACTCAGTCTCCAGAAAAAAAAAATTTTTTTTTAAAGACTAGCCAGGCATAGTGGTGTGCACCTGTAGTTCCAGCTACTCCAGAGGCAGAGGCAGGAGGATCGCTTGAGCCCTTTAGTTCAACGCTGCAGCAGTGAGGCAGGATCATGCTACTGCACTCCAGTTGGGGGTGACAGAGAGAGACCTGTCTCAAAAAAAAAAAAAAAAAAAAAAACTTTTTAAATTAAAATAAAATAAAAACAAAAATCTTTTGATGCCATATCTCCCTCCAACTACTGCTCCATTTCTCTGAACCTCTTGACAGCAAAACTTCTCCATGAAATTGTTTATATTCACTGGTAAGTTTTCTCCTCTCACTCTCTCTTGAACCCAATTCAATCAGTTCCCCACTACTTCTTCCCTCTCCACAGCAAATATTCCATCAAAATGTCCTGTGTTGAGGTTACTAAGGACATTGACAAATCCATTGGCCAGTTCTCAGTCCTCATCTTATTTGGACTTAAACATCTCATGTATCTAAGCGCTCTCCTCCTCTCTCTTCCCCCAAAACACTTTTTCAATTGCCTTCCAGGATGCTGTGCTCTCCTGAGTTTTCTCCAGTGTCTTAGGCTATATTTCTTCATCTCCCTGACTCTGAGTTGGAGTGATCCAGAACTTAGGGCTCAGACCTCTTTTCCCTAACAGCATTTGATTCCTAGAGGATGTTATCAGCCCCACAGCTTTAAATACCATCTCTACAGTGTTATCCAGATTTCCATCTCCAGTCTGTATGGCTCTTACCCTAAGCTTCTATTGTGAAACCAAAATCTAGGTTCTCTCTTGCTCCCCAGTTATGTTACATGAATTTCTCTCTTCTTTCCCTGTCTAATACCACAATTCTTTGAGGTCTGAGATCCTATATTGTCCTTATTGGTTTCCATTTAAGTGTTCTGTATCTGATACCTGCTGACAGACTTTCCTAGTACTGCTTACCTGCCTAGGTTTCTGAAAACCTTGCAGGGAGGAGGAGGAGGAAGAAAAAAGAAGAGGAGAAAGAGGAAGAGAATGAAGAGAAAGAGGAAGAACAAGAAGACAAGGATGACTTGTGGTTACTGTGCACAGCCCAGAGAAATTGAGTGGTGTTGGTTGTCAGTTGCCACTCTTGGAGAAAAGGCAGCAGAGCAGGCTCCCTCCTGAGCAGCCACAGGCAAAGTTATTGCTGTGTTGAATTTACTGTGGTCTAGAAAAGGCCCAATTCTTAATATTGCAAACCAGAAACTTCATAGTTTTAGAAAGTAAATCAATCATCCTAGGGCAGACTGCCTAATCTTTCTCCTAAGTCTGATGTACCAAATCAGAGTACCATTTTGTTAATTTACATTGAGAAATAAATGTTACAAGACCTGGAAGCTCAAAAGCCACATGATTGGCTGGGCACAGTGGCTAACGCCTGTAATCCCGGCAATTTGGGAGGCCAAGGCAGACAGATCACCTGAGGTCAGGAGTTTGAGACCAGCCTGGCCAACCTGGTGAAACCCCGTCTCTACTAAAAATACAAAAATTAGCTGGGCATAGTGGTGTGTGCCTGTAGTCCCAGCTACTTTGCAGGCTAAGGCATGAGAATAGCTTGAACCTGGAAGGTGGAGGTTGCAGTGAGCCGAGATTGCACCACTGCACTCCAGCCTGGGTGACAGAGTAAGACTCTGTCTCAAAAAACAAACAAACAAACAAACAACAAAACACACACACACACACACACACACACACACGCAACATCTTCTCTCCCTGGGTCAAGAAATGACTTGCTGAGCAAAATTCTTGAAGTGTACATGATCTGTGCATCCTGTCTTTCTCAGCAGACTTACTTTTTTCTTTACTAAGAAAAATCGTAGTCGGGCTTTAGAGACACGGTAGCTAAGTGAATCTTTCTCCACATTGCAGCCAGAGTGATAATTTTTGGAGCACACATCCAAGCAGGCCACTCCTTTAAAACTGTGTATTCTTCCTTTTTTTTCTTCTTCTTCTTCTTTCTTTTGAGACAGAGTCTTGCTCTGTCGCCCAGGCTGGAGTGCAGTGGTGCGATCTCTGCTCACTGCAACCTCTGCCTCCCGGGTTCAAGTGATTCACCTGGCTCAGCTTCCCGAGTAGGTGGGACTACAGGCGCCCACCACCACGCCCAGCTAATTTTTGTATTTTTAGTAGAGACAGAGTTTCACCCTGTTGGCCAGGCCGATTTCAAACTCCTGACCTCAAGTGATCCACCCGCTTTGGCCTCCCAAAGTGCTGGGATTACAGGCGTGAGCCACTGTGCCCGGTCTAAAACTGTATATCGCTCTTAAAAGAAGACAAAATCCTCAACCTACTAGTCCTACAATGGTCTGGCCACTTCAGCCCCTGTCTTCAGTATAAGAACTGGATAGGAATGTGGGCTCTGGGACCACACCTCAATGGTTCAAATCCTTGTTCCTCTCATTCCCAGCTCAGGTGATTCATTTACTTATATTGTGCCATAGTTTCCTCCTTAATAAAATAGGAATAAAGATAGTGCTTATCTCATAGATTAGAATGAACATTAAAAGAGTAAACTTCTTTCAACCATGTCTGGCAACTACTGAAAACTCAATAAATATTATCTGTTATTCTTGAAAACCACTCTGGGTCCAGTCACGCCTGCCTTCTTTCCATTCCCCAAATAGGCTGCAAACCAAGATCTTTCCAGCCTGGTTGCCTGAGCAGATGCTGCCCTGTTCAAGATACTGTCCTTATACCCACCTCCTTGCACCGTTTCACTCCCACACATCCTTGTCTCTCAGATCTAGTATTACTTCCTCAGGCAAATCTCCTCCTGAGACCCGCAAGTTCTCAGTCTCAAGTTTCCTTCATTATGTTGGTGTGTTCTTCCAGTTTGTGCCTGGCTCAGGTCAGTCTTCAACCTCTAGAGGTCATCTCCAGGTCTGGCACTTTTTCCCAGAGTCTGATATATGCCTGACTCATTGTAGGCACTCCATACCGATTTGTTGGGATAAATGTTTAGTTGATGCTTAACCCAGTCTGAAAGACTTTGGCCAGATCTGGCCTTCCAGGGACAAGCCTGGACCAGCTCCACTGCCTTTGACTTATGGGCTCTTTTTTTTCCCCCTACCTCCCAGGGTTCACCAACCCCCTTCTGATTAACACATTCTTTCTTTGCATGTGTTAATGAATTTGATGAGGTTTCTTAGGGCCCTAAGAAAACTTTGCATATCTATGCTCTGTTTTAGTTCACGTTGTTTTTAAAGTTTTGCTCTCAGTAGGTGTCTTATTTCCCTTATTTCCAAGTTCTGGCAGGGGCGGGTGGATGAGGGTTGTCTCATTGTGTCTCTCTATTATTGACAACACACCTGGACCAGGATTCTATCTGGCAGTGGAGATTCCCTGGTGTTTTGTATTTAGGTGAGTGTCTGCTCACCTTGCCAAGGGAACACTCCACCTTCTACACTGAACTTCTAAAGGCTGATCTAGGTCTGTCCCTAGCCCCCTCAACTCCATCCCCAGTCTCTACCAATCTGTTCCCTCTCATCTCCTGAGATAGGGCCCAGCAGATACTCTCTCCAGAGAATACACTATGTTGCTATATAACTCCGTTTAATGGAGGTAGGTGGTCAGGTGTGTTTTTCAATAACCCAAGAATACAGCACTGCTCTGGGAATGAGTTATTGTCTTAAATGGAAACATTAAAACTAGCCTAAGGGCAAGAGTAAAAAATAAAGTCATCGTTACCCCTCCATATTTGTACTGTACTATGAGACATATGCAAATCCTCCCGTCAGTACCAGGCAAAAGTCACTATAGTTACAAAGATTCCATCCTGCTGTCATAAACTCTCTGTCAAAAAGACTCAATGCTATGTTAACAAAAATATTTGATCTACAACGTACATCCCGAAACCCTGGATGTCTGAAAAGCATTGCTCTGGGTTTTCATGCTGTTTCCACAATGCTAAGATCTAGTGTAGGCCAGAGATGTGTGTGGAAATGGCACAAGAAAAGGGCTTGTCCAATCCAATGCTGAATTTAGCAGAAGGTAAGAAAGAACACAAAACTCAGGTTAAAGAAAGCCTCTCCCTGGGGTATTTCTCTTCCTTTATTTTTACCCCAGATCCAAGACTTGTGGTTAATTCAGATAAGCACTTGACCTTTGTGGGTGCTTATCCAAAGTCAACCTTCCCGTGTCTGAGGGTCACCTGTAACTCATTAATCTCAGTCCATTATTGTTTTGCAGGGATGTCTGTTCCATTTAAGATATAAAACTCCTATACAGATAACATGGTAGGTTAATGCACTCACCTTTCATTCCTTGATTGCTGGGTTCAAACCAAACTCAATTCTGTTATGAGTGAGGATTATGTTTTGATATGTTCCCTGTCCCCAGGAGCCATTTGTCTACAAGTCTTCAAACCCTAAAAGGATGTTGCAGGCATCAGCATACTCTTCAGGGCCCTATACAGGAGATTCCAGGGAATAGAATGGCCCAGAGGTTACTTGATCAGGACTGGAGAGGAAAGAACTATTTAGGGAATCTTGCTGAATGCATGCTTCTGAGGGTGCAATCAGTCTTTTGCTACTCTCAACTCTTAAGATGAAAACAAGGCCATTATCACTTTTCAAAAAATAATAAATTGCTTTATATAGAATCTAGTACTGTTGTACCGTAGGTACTTCTCCACAGCAAGAAATGTGCTAGCAGGCAGTCGGGGAAAAAAAAGGCACAAATTCTTTGCAGTTTTTCGAACATCATACTTTTCTAGCATTGTCTTCTTTATGATTTAACTTTATTTCCTCTTCAATTAAGATATACAAATCTATACCCTCATCTGGGACAAAAATCAAGGATGTAAATCTAGAGGGAAATAACAACCAGGCATTCGACTATCTGTGAGGCATCACTGCCCTGCACAGTGGATGGCTTGCTTCTCTGGAGTCAGACTGCCAACGATAGAATTCTGGGCCTGCCACTGAAAGCCTTAACCTCTTCCAGCCTCAGTTTCATTAGCTGAAAGATGGAAATAATAAGAGCACCTACCACAGAGAGTTATTGGATTCAAATAAGATAATGATATATAAAGCTCTTAGAACAGTGTCTGGGCCGGGAGCAGTGGCTCAAGCCTGTAATCCTAGCACATTGGGAGGCCAAGGCAGGCAGATCACTTGAGTCCAGGAGTTTGAGACCAGCCTGGGCAACATAGAGAAACGCAATCTGTACAAAAAATACAAAAAAATTTAGTTGAGCATGGTGGCATGCACCTATAATCCCAGCAACTTGGGAGGCTGAGGCAGAGGATCACCTGAGCCCAGGAGGTCCAGGCTGCAGTAAGCTGAGATCGCACCACTGCACTCCAGCATGGGTGAGTGACAAAGTGAGACTCTATCTAAAAACAAACAAACAAACAGACAAACAAACAACAACAACAACAAAAACCAGTGTCTGGCATATAAAGAGGGTTCAACAAGTGTTAGCTGTTATTGGCACTTAATTGCTTTGACTCATGCTATAGAAACCAAAGGGGCTTTTTCTTTAAATCCGTGGCTTCTCCAGCCACCTGAAACAAGTGACTGAACTCCAAACAAATACTTCTGGTTCTTTCTACCTTGCACGGCCACGTCACTCTTCCCTCCTGTTCCATGCTCCTTGAATCCCAACCAGTTAAAGTACAAGGGAGTGGCCAGGGAGTGAGGATGGTGCAGTCCAAACCGCCTCACTTAATTAATTTCAGCCAACTCCTGCTGCTGGCCACGCTGCTGCCGCCTCAATTACCCTTGGAGTTAACAACGGAAAGCGGCACACAAAGACTTTCACTTTATAGCAAGGAAAGGAAAAATGTACTGTCGATACATATTACTTGTCAATGTAAATGCTTTCAGGAGCCCTTCACTGCTTCTTTTCATGTTCTTCGAGTCTAAGAACCATTTAGAGAAGTCCCGCTGTTCTAGCACCCTAAGGACATGTAAGAGGATGTGCGCAGGCAGCTGAGAAACAGAGCTTCTATTTATGTGGAGCAAGGCAGGCCTAGATCTTTGACTAACAATAAGCAGAATATCTTAATCACAAGCATTCTGAAGTCATGCCAGTGGAGTGCTTAGTGTTTGCCAGCTTGCTTTTCTTTCTTTTTAGAGAATACAACTTGGGAAACATGCAAGCACATGCAGGTAGGCTCTTATTTGAGGATCCGCTGTTATTTTCCCATTGGGAGCATTGGGAGCAAGCTACCTAAATATCAGTCCCAATCCCCCTACCAGGAGGGGTCTAGAATTTCTAAAATGAATAGGTGCAATCTGGGAGAAAAGGGAGACAGAGAACTTCTCTTGAAATTATGTTTGCACGACTGAGCGCTGTCACTCACGCCTATAATCCCAGCGCTTTGGGAGGCAGAGACGGGCGGATAACTTGAAGTTAGAAGTTCGAGATCAGCCTGGCCAACATGGCGAAATCCTCTCTTTACTAAAAATACAAAAATTGTCCTGGTGTGGTGGCACACACCTGCGGTCCCAGCTACTTGGGAGGCTGAGGCAGGAGAATCGCTTGAACCCAGGAGGCGGAGGTTGCAGTGAGCCAAGATGGTGCCACCGCACTCCAGCCTGGGCAACAGAGGAAGACTCTCAAAATATATATATATATATATATGTTTACACAGAAAACAGTCTGTTGTTTGGAGTCCATGTTTACTGGGGGTGAAATTGTAGGGCTAATGGAGATTTTGAAGGGCTGGAGTCCACCCCCAAACCCTGCCCCTCACCACCTCAAAGCACCGCTCACTTTGTATTCTAACACCAGGACTCCCATCTTTCATTCCCCATGCTTTTAGGAGCCTTTACTACACATTCAAGGTAATGTCTTCAACAAAGATGATGTGTTAGAGTAAACGTTGTTTGTGGTGTAGGAAACGGGGACATTTATTTGCCTTGAAAAATGCCTGGCACAATAGGTGCTCAAAGATATTTGCTGGATAAATTTCTGATTTTATGGAAGCTACTAAGGTAAAAGCCTTGGAAAAGAGGCTGCCACCAGAATAACTCCTTGCGATTTTTAGGATTTAAGGTTATCATTAAATATATTTTGAATAACTTCTTTCCCCCGATTCAAGCAATTAAAATGATCTCTGTATAGAGTATAGAAATTGTTTAGTAATATGCGACGCTTGGCAGAGATCACCTACTGTCTTCCGATTTTTAACAATATCTATTCTATCCATCTCTTTAAGGATAGACGCCCCCATGGCCGGGCGCAGTGGCTCACACCTGTAATCCCAGCACTTTGGGAGGCCGAGGCGGGCGGATCACGAGGTCAGGAGATCGAGACCATCCTGACTAACACGGTGAAACCCCGTCTCTACTAAAAATAAAAAAAATTAGCCGGGCGTGGCAGCGTGCGCCTGTAGTCCCAGCTACTCGGGAGGCTGAGGCAGGAGAATGGCGTGAACCCGGGAGGTGGAGCTTGCAGTGAGCCGAGATCGCGCCACTGCACTCCAGCCTGGGCGACAGAGCGAGACTTCGTCTAAAAAAAAAAAAAAAAAAAAAAAAAAGGATAGACGCCCCCGTTTTAGTTGGGTACATGGCTTCCCAGATGAAGATTATATTTCCAAACCCCTACCTCCTCTGCAGCTAGCTGTAGGTACATCACTAACTTCTGACCAATGAAATGTGAACAGAAGTAATATATACAACTTCCAAGCTGGCACTTGAAGGAAAGGAGTGTGGCCTTTGCTTCTTCTTTCTCCTCTTCCTGCTGGTTGGGATGCAAATGTGATGGCAGGTGCCTGAGCAGCCATCATGACTTTGAGTTCAGAGTTGTAGGTTGAGGATGATGGAGCAAAAGACAGAAGCAGCTTACACCTCTGACACCCCCAGCCTACCTGCAAGCCTCAGACTACTTATACTCAAGCTGTTACTTGAGAGATAAATAAATTTCTATCCTGTTCAAACCATTGTATTTTAGAATGCCTCTGTTACTTTAGCCTAACCTGTATTTTAACAATACAGACATCATTAGAAAGGAAAGTTTAAAAAAAAGAAAAAAAAACTTGCTACATTAGAAAGGAAAGTTAAAAAAAAAAAACTTGCTACATTAGGAAAGAAAGTTTAAAAAGAACTCCATTCATTTGAAACAAAAACAAGTAGAACAGAATAAATTACTGAGATATTAATTTGTTCTCATATTGTCCTTCTCTTAGTTCACTACTACTTTCAGAACAGGTTCATATTATTGTTGACTCATGAAAGATAGGTTGGTCCTGGTTTCCAGTGCTGTCGTAGTGGACAATGACACTAACAGTAAGTGACAAGTCCAGCCCACTTTCTCTTTTTTCATGGCCTATGAGCCAAGAATAGTTTTTATATTTTGTAATGGTAGGGAAAAAAAAGAATATTTCACGGCATATGAAAATTATATGAAATTCAAATTGCAGTGTCCATAAATGAAGTTTTATTGGAACACAACCACATTCATTCATTTAAACATTATTCACAGCTGCTTTCATGCAGTTGAGTAACTACAGCAGAGACTGTATGGCCCAGAAAGCCTAAAATGTTTGCCATATGACCTTTTACAGAAGAATTTTGCCTATCCAGCCCTGGAGTGTCTTTCCTGTTGTTTTTAATGAAAGGTAGATATATATTGTCAGAATTGGTTCCCTTCACTTTGAAGTTTCAAGCTATAGGATCATATTCATGCATTTAAGGATTTTTTTCAAATAGCTTGATTGTAATCATGAAGAATATTTGATTAACTGATAAAGAACTTGGAAAGCAACAGTGGCTGAATTGCATTGCTAGTTATTTTGTTTGTTTGTTTGTTTGTTTTTGAGACAGATTCTCACTCTGTTGCCCAGGCTGGAGTGCAGTGACGTGATCTCGGCTCACTGCAATCTCCCACTCCCAGGTTCAAGCGATTTTCATGCCTCAGCCTCCCAAGTAGCTAGGATGACAGGCAGGTGCCACCACACTCGGCAAATTTTTTGTATTTTTTAGTAGAGATGGGGTTTCGCTATGTTGGCCAGGCTGGTCTGGAACTCCTGTCCTCAAGTGACCTGCCCACTTTGGCCTCCCAAAGTGTTGGGATTACAGGTATGAGCCACCATGCCCGGCCACATTGTTAGTGTTTCTGAGTTATAATATTTCCTGGAATTTTAATGTTAGAGTCTTCAGTCCCACATTCAGCTTCACTTCATATGGTATTGGTTGACAGCAAGCCCTGTTGCTATATGTTGCTTTTATAATGTTTCTTCTGCCTCTCTTTTCAACTGTATTCCTACAGTCATGATACTCATTCAGCTCCTTAGTAATTCAAGGCCAAGCTTTTGCAATATGTCTGAACTGGTTTTCTTGCATCTAATCTTTTCTCCTCCCTTCCATCCCTTGTCACCAAAGATATCTTCCCTTTAAAAAACTACATAACTACTTCCAATATCTAATTACATAGCTACATCTCCCATCTCAAAAATATCAGCCCATCAATTGCTTACAGAATAAAATCCAAACTCTTCAGGCTAGTATTCATGATTCTTTATGGCTTGTTCTTACTCTATACTGTATCTAACTGAACCATTTTCTCTTCCCTGTATACCTCTGTAGGACAGACTTTGTTCTCTTGTCTATCATCTGTACCTCTGTTTATACCATGATCTCTTGTCTTCAAACCCAACCCTTCCTCTTCATCCCTACGTATTCAAATGCTATGTATCTTTAAGACCTAATTCCAATATTAACTCTTTCATGATGGGTTCTCTGACTCCTCTATCCCAAGCCCAATAAGTATTGTGGACACCAATGGCTTTTTTCTTGCCTGACGTTATTCATTCACCACTCTTTCAGAATGATTTGGATTCTTCTAGGATGCATTGGTTTTGCTTTGAGAATACAATCAATCTTGGGGATGCATGCAGCCTTGATAGAATTATAACTCAAAATGTCCCAGCCTTTCTGGTGAGGGGATAGAGATATGAGATTCGCTAGGCCAATCAGAATTGTACTTGTGCACTTGCTAGTACTCTCTCTCTCTCTCTCACTGCAATTTGACTCTTGACTTATTTTGTGAGCATAGAAAATGGCTGGAGATCACTGATGCCCTGAAGAGGCCAGCAGTGACTCCTACTTGTGGATCTCTGTAGCTGCCCTACTCTAGTTCTTGCAAGTGTTGGGTTTTTTGACCTACAGTTTAATTTCATGAAGAACTCCTCACCCATCCAATGAAGTTCTTTGTAAAATTAGCCACCACCAGTTTCTATTGTTTGCAACCAAAGATGCTGACTGATAGAAGGGATGATCATTCCTTTTCCCAAACCCTCATAATACTTTACCTAAACATTTCTTAGGGCCCCTAACATTTCCAACCTTGTGTAATAGTTATTCATGTCATTATTTTCTTTGTCTTACACAATGGCAGTTCCAGAATTCTATCCAGAAAGAGCAATCAGAGTGGAAGGAGAAAAGTATAAGGGAATTATCATTACTCCTTATTAAAATAAGTGTTTTCTTTTTATTTAGACTGCGTGTTTAAAATCATGAGAGAATGAAGTCTTCTAAAGATGTCTTTATTCTTGTTTTTTTGTTTGTTTGTTTGTTTGTTTTTTGGCAGAGTCTTGCTCTGTCACCCAGGCTGGAGTGCAGTGCAACCTCCGCCTCCCAGTTCAAGCGATTCTCCTGCCTCAACCCCCCGAGTAGGTGGGACTACAGGCGCACACCTCCATGCCTGGCTAATTTTTGTATTTTTAGTAGAGACGGGGTTTCACCATCTTGGCCAGGCTGGTCTCGATCTCCTGACCTCCTGATTCACCCTCCTCGGCTTCCCAAAGAGCTGGGATTAAAGGTGTGAGCCACCGCACCCGGACTTATTCATATTTTAAAACTAATAAAAGCATCAGTTTTCCTTATTAGAGCACACTTATTTGAAGAAGAGATGGCATTGAGATTATAGTGGAGTGAAATTCTCCCTCCCTTTCCAAGGCTTCTTTTGTTATGGCCACTCAACTTAAAAGACTGTGAGCCGTTTGTAACTGGGTGGTTACAGTACTTGCATGGACCTAATACAGTGTTTGAATCGAACAATCACTGGCCACTGTACCATCTTGTATTTTTTTTTTTTTTTTGCCACCTTTCCAATGAGATTTCAAGGTGTATATTTTTCCCATTTGGAAATTATTTGGCTTACAAATCTATTTTAATAAATTATCATTAAACACCCACCACTATAACGGGCACTCTTCTAAGTGCTGGGAATACAGTCAAGATCAGGCAAGATTACTGTCACCACAGAGCTTGCATTCTAGTGGGATGTACGTCTACTTAAGAGACGAAAATCACTATATAATAATTTACATCCTCATTTATTATAAGTATAGGACCAAAACTATTCATCTTTCTCCCATGTTACTTTGTGTTTCTGCCTCTTCTTTACTTCTGTTTCCAGCTGTAATTCAGTTTAATTCTCAACTTTACCATGAACCCAGGGCTTTCTCTTATTATTTTTGTTGGTTTTTTCACTTTTCCCACTATTTTTTTTGTGTCTTCTGATATTTGAAATATTCTTAAAAAATAACAACACATTATTGTTTAGTCTTTTGTACAAAGTTCCTAAAACTAAGAAATATTAGCCACATACAGCTAGTATCTATGAGTCATAGAGCCATAGATTCTTAATAACATAAAATTAAAAGGAAGAGCTTCTTGCCAGGTGCAGTGGCTCACATCTGTAATCCTAGCACTTTGGGAGGCTGAGGTGGGCGGATCACCTGAGGTCGGGAGTTTGAGATCAGCCTGACCAACATGGAGAAACCCCGTCTCTACTAAAAATACAAAATTAGCCGGGCGTGGTGGCACGCCTATAATCCCAGCTCGGGAGGCTGAAGCAGGAGAATTGCTTGAACCCGGGAGGCAGAGGTTGCAGTGAGCTGAGATGGTACCATTGTACTCCAGTCTGGGCAACAAGAGTGTCTCAAAAAAAAAAAAAAGAGAAAGAAAAAGAAAAAGAAAAAAAAGGGCTTCCAATTAACTAGTGTTTTTTTGTTTCCCAACCAAGCAAAACATACAGACATTATTTATATCCCATTTAAAACAAATTATTTTTCCAGCTTTATTGAGGTATAACTGACAAATAAAAATTGTATATATTCAAGCTGTACAACCTGATGATTTGATATTCATATTCATTGTAAAACGATTGCCACAATCAAATTAGTTGACACATCCATCACCACACATAGTTACCATTGTGTGGTGGGGTGTGGGGTGAGAACACTTAAGATCTACTCTCTTAGAACATTTCAAGTATACAATACAGCATTAATTATAGTCATTACACTGTAAATTAGATACTTATTCATCTTATTACTCAAAATTCATACCTTTTGACCAACATCTCCCCATTTTTTCCACTTCCCGTGCCCTGGCAAAATTTTAAAAATAAATTTTATTTCCAAGTAGCATGTTTAATGATAGCACTCAATAAGTCATCAAATCTAAATAGATGAGAATTACTTCCCCAAAGAGGGGAAAGGTAGTAAGGAAATTTCACTAACAATCAAAGAAATAGAAATTAAAACAATTGGTATCATTTTTGCACATTTTAGGCATTGAAATGTGTTTCAAATGCCATTCAGACTAATGAGGTTGCAGCCTCACTGAACTTTGCTTTCATTTCTGCCAATACTGTAAATACCTCACAAAAATCATGAAAATGTTTATTTCTTTTGATCCGATATTTTCACTTCTAGGATTTATTGTAAGCAACTACTTCAACCAACATAAATATATATGTGCACAAAAATAATCCCTTTACAGTTATGTTAAATCATATGAATAGCTGGGCTCAGTGGCTCACGCCTGTAATCCCAGCACTTTGGGAGGCCGAGTTGGGCGGAACACAAGGTCAGGAGATAGAGACCATCCTGTGAATGGTGAAACCCTGTCTCTACTAAAAATACAAAAAATTAGCCGGGTGTGGTAGCGGGCGCTTGTAGTCCCAGCTATTCGGGAGGTTAAGGCAAGAGAATGGTGTGAACCCAGGAGGCGGAGCTTGCAGTGAGCAGAGATAGTGCCACTGCACTCCAGCCTGGGCGACAGAGCGAGACTCCGTCTCAAAAAAAAAGAAAAGAAAAAATCATATGTATAAAAGCAAAAATATGTCAACATTTGGAATAAGCCTTAATAAATTTAATTGTAGTATTGCAATTATTAAGCCTATTCGGAAGCATAGAAAAATATTTATTAGTTAATGACAAGTTATTTTATGTTGCCACATTATTGTATCTTTAATTATTTTTATAACAAATTGGGACATAAGTAACTACCTAAACAAGTAATAAACTATGAAGTCACAGTAGCAAAACAGGAAATAGCATGACTATCCTATTGTGTCATCATAGAAACATACATGTTTTTGGAACGCAGTATATACATACTCAGTTCAACAAATGTTAATGGAATACTATATATCACACAATCTGCTAGGCCGGGAGGGTGCTAGACTGTGGCAGAGGCTATTGGCTACTCACCAAAATCTATATACCCTTTTTCTTAGGCATAGAGCTAGAATACATTTGCAGTTAGGTAGTCATGTGACTAAGTTCCAGCCACATGGAATGGGAGCAGAAGTCTTGTGTGCCACTCCCAGTCCTGGCCCATAATGCCCTCCCATTCTCACTCCTCTGTACTCTTTCTCCCTTCCACCTGGCTGTGATGGAGATAACCATAGCGACTATAGAAGCCATAATTTGAAGATGGCAAAGTCTCTGTCAGCCTGGTACCCTAAATGAGTGTGTAAAGGAGAGCTGCTGGCGAATCTGTTTATATTCCCAGGACTCTAACATGAGCAAGAACTAAACTTCCATTGTCCTGAGCCATGACTTGTTTGGGTGTCTTTGTTACTGCAGCCTTGCCTACCCTATCAGACATGGAATTACAGATGATTTATTTTAAATGTTTTTATTTAACATTACTGGCTGGGCACGGTGGCTCACGCCTGTAATTCCGGCACTTTGGGAGGCCAAGCCGGGGGTGGGGGGGGGGGGGTGGATCACGAGGTCAGGAGTTCAAGACCAGCCTGGCCAAGATGGTGAAACCCCATCTCTACTAAAACTACAAAAATTAGCTGGGCACAGTGGCAGGTGCCTATAATCCCAGCTTCTCAGGAGGCTGAGGCAGAGAATTGCTTGAACCCGGGAGGCGGAGGTTGCAGTGAGCTGAGATTGCGCCACTGCACTCCAGCCTGGGCAACAGAGAAAGACTCTGTCTCAAAAATAAATAAATTAATTAATTAAATTAAATAATTATAGCCCATCAATTAAATTTAAAAATCCTAAATCACCATGTCATTTTTTTTTCTTTCTTATTTGCTAAAATGCCTACAGCTTGCCCAATACAGTGAAAAAGTAGACCATCTTTGTTTCTTACTTACTGAAAGAGGTGATGGGAAATAACAAAATCCTAGTTAATTTTATTGTTTGTCAATTTGATATTTGTTAGGGTTCAGAAGACATTTGAAAAATGTTTAAATAATTCCAAATTACACTCCTCAACTGAGATTTCGTGTCTCACATTTCAGAACAAAGCAGATTTTTTTTTTCATTTATTCATGAACTTCTAAAAGGAAAAAAAAAAATCCACCAATTGGAATGCTACAGTAGTCTCAACTCTGTTCAAAATATGTGCTATTGTGTTATTTCTATGTAGCATCCACAGTAATTATTATTGGGGAAAAAACTAAATGTATCAGTTTAATTTCATAATCTCTACTAAAAACTTGCTTAGAATATTACATATACATTAGAAACTGAATGCTGGCAAAGACATCTGCACATTGAGATCTAAGTATATTTAGCAGAGGGAAAATCTTTAAAACAAGAAAAAAATTCACAAATTAGAACAAATACTCAGAACTGAAGGTATCATATGCATAACTGTATTCCTAGCACACATTTTAAAACATTTTTTTATCCATGTGTTTCAGAGTCCTTTCACCTTTTTTACATTTCAGTCTGCCTTACAGTGTATAGGTTAAGGTTTTCATCATAAATAATCTTTTGTTCAAGTGAAAAGAATTCATCCTATCTCAGGCACAAGATTCTGAAAACCCCCTCATCACAAACTCCCTCTTCAGGTCAGCAGGGTGCTATCGGCACTAACAGTCATTTTCAATTTCTTTCTAAATATAAACACAAGGATTTGTTGCACAGAGCACCTCACCCACAATTGGATTGCAGTAGGTATTCCCAGATCTTAGAGACACCTGAAAGCCTTGGATCTCCTCACAGAGGCCGGAATTGTTAAAGTGAAATTCAACTCAATGAGAAATTTGGTCGTGCAAATGTAATTCACCGTAAAAGGAGGGCTGTCCACTTTAAAGTTAAAATTACCACATATTTATCATCATCTGACAATATTAACCTTGTCTGACTTTCAGCTTCTATAAGCCATAAGATAAGTTTGAACTTAGTTCTCTCTTTGTGTCCGATAGCAAATAAAAATTGTAATGTTTAAAAGCCAGTAAACAGGAATTTACCCTCAGGTACCATAATTAACAAGGCAGTGAGGTTAAAGCTACCTATTAAGGAAGACGAAAAAAGTGCCTCACTCTTTGTTGAGTAAATGGGGCATGTGGGGAGGGTGCACACCCCAATACTCTCTTCTCTAAAATGAATGTCACTCAGATTACAAATTAAAATAATAACCTATTCCACACAGGTAGGTAATTGTTCTCACGGTTGTACTTCTCATTTGGTGTTTATGGGAAGCACTTCAGAATTACTTAATATGATTTTAATGGCAGTGGGAAAAGAAGTTGAATGCTTAAAGAAAGGAACAAAGGTAAAAGGAGCCCAGGAGCCTCCTCCGCTGCAGTGAGTGGCACTGAGGCCGGCTGCAGGTGCGCACACCCTGGGCTGGAGGCTGGAGACAGAAGCCCTGCATCCGAAATGGGTTGTTCTCGTGGGTTGCCTCTCAAAGGTGATTCAGGGCCTGAGATTTTTTACCTACTCTTATATTTAAGCTATTTAAACAACTGCACATCTGAGACTCACAAGAAATTAAAGTGAGGAAAAATTAAGAAGCACTTACAAGTAGTCGGCTGGGTGCAGTGGCTCACACCTGTAGTCCCAGCACGTTGGGAGGCCAAGGCAGGCAGATCACCTGAGGTCAGGAGTTTGAGACCAGCCTGGCCAACATGGAGAAACCCCATCTCTACTAAAAATATCAAATTAGCCAGGCATGGTGGCAGGCGCCTGTAATCCCAGCTACTTGAGAGGCTGAGGCAGGAGAATCACTTGAACCCGGGAGGCAGAGGTTGCAGGAAGCCAAGATCGTGCCATTGCACTCCAACCTGGGCAAAAAGAGCTAAACTCCATCTCCGAAAAAAAAAGAAAAGAGAAAGAAAACAAAAACAAAAAACAAGTAGTCATTAAAAGACTGACGGACTACTTAATGTACCTTAACAGTAACTATACCTGAAAAGGGTAGGGAGGGATCATCACCCCAAGCAACCTGACTGTAAAAGGATAAATGCATTCAAGTATGCATTCATTTATTAATGTATCCCAGCATTTATTCAACAGATATAGGATGGTGCTGTAGCTCTGAGCTGGGCTCTGTGTTAGGAGATGGGATTATTTTAAGAACAAGGTAGACCAGGTTCCTGCTTTCACAGTGGGTCTGCATGATGATTAGCTGGAGTGCAATGGCATGACCTCTGTTCACTGCAACCTCTGCCTCCCAGGTTCAAGTGATTCTCCTGCCTCAGCCTCCTGAGTAGCTGGGATTACAGGTGCCCGCCACCATACCTGGCTAATTTTATTTTATTTTATTTTTAGTAGAGATGGAGTTTCACTACGTTGGTCAGGCTGGTCTCGAACTCCTGACCTCATGATCCACCTGCCTCAGCTTCCCAAAGTGCTAGGATTACAGGCATGAACCACCGTGCCTGGCTTGATGATTAGATTTTGGAAATCAATATAAATGGTCATCTTATGCACTGTTTCAAAATATAGAAATTTCTAGTACTTCATTTTAATTACTTATTCATTTGGTCAACAAATATTTAGTGACCACCTGTTGTGGATTCATCAGAACCTGCTTTGGAAGAGCACAGTTCACTTTCTTCCTGTCTAAACTAGATGAGGTTCAGGCTGAGTCAAACTCTCAATTATTGCCTTCTGGAACTGGATCACTCCCAAGGAACTGAATCTTTTTTTTTTTTTTTTTGAGATGGAGTTTCACTCTTGTCACCCAGACTAGAGTGCAATGGTGCGATCTCGGCTCACTGCAACCTCCATCTCCTGGGTTCAAGCAATTCTCCTGCCTCAGCCTCCTGAGTAGCTGGGACTACAGGCGCACACCATGGCCAGCTAATTTTTGTATTTTTAGTAGAGATGGGGTTTTGCCATGTTGGCCAGGCTGGTCTCAAACTCATGCCTGCATCTGCCTATTCTGTGCTTCAGCCAATTGGATACAGCCTCTCAGCCATACTATATTTATTTCTATTTCCATGTCTTTGTTCCACTGTTCTTCCTGTCCTCCATATTCCTCTCTGCTAATCTAATTCTTACTCATTCTTAAAGGCCCAACCCAAAAAAAGTATTCCTTTCTTTCTAGGGATCTTCCCTAAGTTATATTACATCCTTAACCTGGACCTATTGTCTATACCACTCACTGTCATCTTGTGACATCTTTTGTATCACAGCTTTATTTTGTGCCTATGGTTTTTTCCATGTATGTCTCAAGGCAGCATGCTGCAAATGCCACTTGCCCCTCTAGAACCATCCTCTACCTTTCTCTACCCTGCTCTGTACAGCAGGACACTGACCTTCTGAATTATGTCAATGAGTTCCCTTGCTTTCTGGCTCTTGGCTGAGTTTAAACAGTGCAAGCCACCAGCAGGAATCAGTGGGTGGGAGGAGAGGGTGTGTAGAGTTTGCTGCCCAGTGCCCACCAGGCTGGGATGCACCGGGTCAGCATTTATTTCCTGAAGGCCACCGCATCCATCAGGTGGCCCTCTCCTCCAGCTACAGCCACAACCATAGCTCCGGCTAGCTTTGGGTTCCAGTTCCCAGCCCTTTCCTTGACCTCTTCAGGCTTATGGATGGTAATGGCTCCCAAGTGTTGTTAGTCTCATGTGCTTCACCACCCCTTGTGGCTTCCCTTATCCCTGCCAACACATTTGTAAATACTCCCTTCATTACTATCTCCTCAACTGCCGTGCTTGAGTACACCATCAGTTACCATCCTTGAGTGCCAGGATCCTGACTGCTAGGGCAGCAACTTGGATTTTGCTTCTATGTATTCCCATGGGTTATGCTTCCATATAGCCCCCACAACATCTAGCTCACTGTGGAGCTTAATAAGCATTTGCTGAAGGAAGGAATAGAATCATGGGTGGACTACCATACTTGAATTAACAATGGATAATTCACAGAAGAAAAAGAATCTCTATGCACTATGGTTCCTCAACTAATGAGAAGATTCACCTTCACCTAGTACCTATACATAACCAAGCATAGTGCTATTTCTTTTTTTCTCATAGTGTTTCTTCTTGAATCTGTATTTATGATATTAATTAAACTATATTAAAATAGTTCACATATTTAGTCCCACTTATTCTGGGAAAAAAATTAGTTGGACTCCAATGAATTGGGTTAGTTGAAATGAAACTTCTATTTTTCTCTTTCTTTGCTTTTCACTTTTTTAAACGGAGTTTCTTTACTGATGACCCAGTCATACCAGACTTTGCCCTCCTATTTTCAGTCCTTTTTCTGGACATGTTTTTGCATATCTCAACCTAATGGGTAAAAATTAAATAGATCTGATGCATTCATAAGCTGTCAATCACTTGAGAAAGTTTCAGCTTTTTCACCTGCTTATCTACACCCTGTTCTACTGAATATCCTAGGTGCCACCTAACACACGCCTATCACATATGGGTGAGAAAAGAAGTACATTAGTTCTGCGCAGTGGAGATGAAAAGATAGGTGTACATAGATAACCTGGAGAACAGGTTAAATGACTCCTTGACCAGTGATCTTTCGAGAGGCCGTGTCACCTCTCGAAGGTAAACTCAGATACCTGCAGCATGGTCTTCCTTCCTCAGTGGTCTTTCTTAAGCAACCCTCAAGTTCTTCTGCCTTGTCTTTCAGAGTCAGAGGATGGCCTGTGACCACAAAATACATGCTCCTTGAACCATACTTGTTTGAGCAGTACCACTATCTGATTAGTACCCTTTTAGCATCACTGTGATTGTTCACCAAGAATAATATTGCAACTAATGCATTTATAGCCAATATTCCATGAAGAAATAACCATTTGGTAGTTTGCTACATCAATGAACAGCAATAGCAGGTTGATTGTGGTGGGAATACCAAGGTCCTACTATTCAAAATCCTAACAGTGGTATAGGTGGATTGAGAATTATAACCATTAACATTGAGGGATTAAAAAAAAGGCAAAATTATTTCAGCCAATTGTTTCATCATTTCAGTCACCATGGAATTAAACCTATGAGAGATTTTTCATCTATGGTTTCCATACCTAAAAATTCAGAGAGAAAGAAAAAAAAACTATCACAAACTAACTTGAAATTTTTATTTTATAAGAGATGATTAATGATTAGTTAGTGGCAAAGAACTACATACTGACTCTTCTGAAAATGTATTCAACATTATTTCTACTTTTTCCTAGGATGAAATTGTTGGGTAAAGCCAGTGGGTTTTCAAAAGATAAACTTAGCAATCACTGCAAAATGTAGAGGGGTTTAATCCTCTCTACAGCAAGTCCCTCTTACCTGTAGTGATTTCAGTTATCTGAGATCAACCAGGGTTCAAAAACATTAAATGGAAAATTCCAGAGAAAAAGAGAAATCACATTCACAAAACTTTGATTACAGTATATTGGTTTTTGTTTTGTTGTTGTTGTTGTTTTGTTTTGTTTTGTTTTGTTTTGAGACAGAGTCTCACTCTGTTGCCCAGGCTGGAGTGCAGTGGCACCATCTCGGCTCATTGCAACCTCTGCCTCCTAGGTTCAAGCAATTCTCCTGTCTCAGCCTCCCAAGTAGCTGGGACTATAGGCGCCCACCACCATGCCTGGCTAATTTTTGTATTTTAAGTAGAGACGGGGTTTCACCATACTGGTCAGACTGGTCTCGAACTCTTGACCTCAGGTGATCCACCCGCCTCGGCCTCCCAAAGTGCTGGGATTATAGGCATAAGCCACCGCACCTGGCCAATTACAGTATATTGTGAATAATTGCTCTATAATATTAGATGTTATAGTCAATGTCTTAGCGTGACTAATAATTAAATTTTGTCATAGGTATGTATGTATAGGAAAAAACAGAGTGTATATAGAGTTCAGTATTATCCAAAGTTCAGTATTATCCATAGTATACATAGAGTTCAGTATTATCCAAAGTTTCAGACATCCAGTGGAGAGCGTGGAACATAACCACTGTGAATTAAGGGAGATACTGTCGTTTCTGATCTTTATTGAATTTCGAGTGTAGTTGGAGGTCTGCTCCTTGAACCACGCTCATTTGAGCAGCACCACCCACTGCCCACCCTCTAGACATAGTAAGTAAGTAATCAAATATCCAAAATAAGCTTCCCTCTTAGAAATAAGGAGATGAAGCATGGTGAGCAGCAATGAGCAGTGGTGTGGGTGGTACAGTTTGAACTTTAACACTGTGGCTTTCTTCATGGGTAGAGATACTGATATTTTTCCTCCAAGATGCTCTTCTTCACACTTACACTACTATACTATGTAACTACTATAACTTCTATGATCATCCTTTAGGATTAAAAAAAAATCTGAAACCATTTATTTCTTCCTGACAAGTGAAATGGTATATAAAAAAGGGAAAATAGACAAAGAAACATTTTACAATCCAAGCAACCGCAAACAGCTCCTGTGAACATCAGAAATGTGGAAGTATCCGGACAATTTTGCAGCATTGAAGGAAGTCTTTGAGGTAAGTAATTGAATTAGAGACAGCTAGCATAGCTTTATGAAAGCGATACTTGTGTACCTTACTAGTTGGAATGCTTTACAGGGCATTACTGCCATAGGAAGAAAACGGAACACAATGGATGTCATATAATTGTTAAAAAGCCATTGAATGTTATTAACAATGAAGATTATTGGCTAAGACCGCATCTATTGTGTAAGGTAAAATAGCTTGTTGGATTAAAAACTGTTCAAAACCTGCAAAAAGTGAGTGAATGTTAATGGTAATTTTTTTTTTTAAACTGAAGAGAGGTTATCAGTAAGGGTGAAATAATAGCTTTGAAAGCAAATGACTAAAATTGGAAGAATACACGCGATCCAACCTCGTTACATTGGACTATTGTGGCATCTTCTCTGACACTAGGTACTAAATTTCCAGGTACTTTTAATCATATTATGTTTATGATTATTATAATAAACCCTCTTTCTGAAGAAGAGATGGAAAGAAACGGCCGTGTTTAACAGAATACGATTCAGTGTGTTGACTGTAATTATTGGAGCACAAATTCTTGACTTTTTCAACTTAGCTACTTAAAAATTACAAACCTATCTTTTCTTCTATCTGTAGAGACAACATAACCAAAAATCAATGCTCTTACCTATATTATTTACCTGTGTATATACAAACTTGGCTTACAGTAAATTATTAACATGCTATATATCTACAAACAGGTAGCCAAATTTGACACTGCTAAAAGATCTGACTCATAATGGTGTATCAAAAAGACTCTGTCTATAGTATTAATTCCTCTTAGGAAGTTTAGACAAGTCAGAATGACCCAAGCTTTTTATTGTATCCAATTCAGTCATAAAAGTTGGGTAGAATCTCCAAATCTTGGGCCGGGTATAGTGGCTCATGCCTGTAATCCCAGCACTTTGGGAAGCCAAGGCAGTCGGATCACCTGAGGTCAGGGGTTCGAAACCAGCCTGGACAACATGGTGAAACCCTGTCTCTACTAAAAATACAAAAACTCACCGGGCATGGTGGCGCACACCTGTAATCCCACCTACTTGGGATGCTGAGACAGGAGAATCGCTGGAACCTGGGAGGCAGAGGTTGTAGTGAGCCAAGATTGCACCACTGCACTCCAGCCTGGATGACAGAGTCAGAGATGCCATCTCAAAAAAAAAAAAAAAAAAAAAAAAAAAATCTCCGAACCTATTTCTTTAATCTTGAGTGTAATATTTTTAGGATACAAAAATCTGGTGTGGCAAAGAGTTTGTTTTGTTTTGATGGCTTATGATGGAAGTCATATTTTCTGCAATCTGTTCTAAGCAACTGTTTTTTTGTTTTTGTTTTTGTTTTTTTTGAGATGAGTGTCGCTCTTTCTCCTGGGCTGGAGTGCAGTGGCTTGATCTCGGCTCACTGCAAGCTCCGCCTCCTGAGTTTATGCCATTCTCCTGCCTCAGCTTCCCGAGTAGCTGGGAATACCGGCGCCCGCCACAATGCCCATCTAATTTTTTATACTTTTAGTAGAGATAGGGTTTCACCATGTTAGCCAGGATAGTCTCGATATCCTGATCTTGTGATCCACCCGCCTTGGCCTCCCGAAGTGCTGGGATTACAGGCATGAGCCACCGCGTCTGGCCTCTAAGCAACTTTTAAAGAAAAAATAAAACAAAACACAATCAGGGTAGATTCTACAACAAGTAATTGAGTGAAAGTACTATAAGTTTTAATCTGATTGTAAATCTGAAAGTTCTGTAAGTTATAATCTGATTGTAAATCTATGTCATAGTTTAAATTAGATTTTAAAAACTAAAAAACCTTATGAGACACTATTAAATCTTCAAAATTATGGAGAATTGATATTCATATTATATGTATATGTGCACATGCTATTGTCTGTTAATAACGACAGCTGTTACAATAACAAGGAATTGCATAAAATTCATTTGAACACAATGGGTCAGATTCAGCAACTTGGATCTGTTAAGAATATCTTCAGTACAGCACTTTATTGTACATAACACTACTTTACATTTTGTAGTAAGTATTATATATTCTACTATGTATTTTGCTCATTGAGCAGTTATATTAGAGAATGGATTTCAGTGACAAAGCTATTAAAATATGGAGAGTATCTTATGTTAAAAGAGTTCAGTGTATCCAGATTGTAGTGGTGGTTACATGAATCTATATGTATATTAAAATATTCACAGAATAGTACACCAAAAGAAGTCCATTTTACTGTATGATAATTCAAATAATAAAATTAACTGTCTCTTTTTTTTTTTTTTTTTTTGCATTGGGTGTCTTCATCACATTGCCCTGCTACATTGCACCACCACGCCCAGTCAAAACTAATATTCAAGATGTAATAAATAGTTTAGTTTTTTAAATGTTTGTGCTGGGCTCTGAAGGATAAAATATAACCTATGGCATAAAATAAACATTTTTTAAGGTATAAATAATGCTAAGACTATAAAGAACAAGAAAAAAGATTTTAAAGTATATCCCCCCAAATATGACAAAACAATCTATCACAGATGCAATCTGGGACCCTGAGCTTTTTTAAGGGAGAATTTCAAGGCTAGCAAATCTTCACAACACAAACTTCTTATAACCTCAAAAGATAAGACAGCTTTCCTAGGATTTACTAGTTGGGAATAAATATTTTGCTCAGCAATTAATAAAAATAATTGTAAAATTGTGTTTGCTTCATAGAATAAGAACTGGAAAGAAACTTAAAGAATCATTTGATTACCTTCAGGCAGGTGTACATAAAGGTACTTAACCAAAGCTTACAAATCTCTTCTCAGAGATCTCCAAACACAGAGATTCCACAATGGCCACCAATGAACAGATTCTCATGTTTTAGCACTAGGATAGCTAAGCTGGGGATGTGAGTCAGTGTGTTTCTGCTGAAACAGCTCCTATGTTAAGTTCTTTCATCATCTTGGATCTCTCAAGGCATGGAGAACTACTATAAAAATTCCTCTTCTAGAAAATATCCATGCTTTTCAAGACATTAATTGGATTATCTCTTTAGCCATTCTTCTTCAAGGTTAACAAACCTGCCCTTGATGTGCTATGCTCATAGAGATGCCCATAAAACATTTCTATCATAATAGCTCTTTCTCTTCACTTTCGGTTGTCCACATCCTTTGTGTTTTAAAGAACAGTGACCAAAGTAGGCCCTGTACTCAGCCCAAGTCTCGAGAGTACAGTGCTAGAGTGCTTCCTCAGCCATGCATGCTATGTTTCTCTCTTTCTTTTCCTTCCTTCCTTCCTTCTTCCTTCTTCCTTCCTTCCTTTCTTTCCTTTTCTTTGTTTTTAGCATTCTTGGGAGAAGAATGTGTTGTATATACAAACCACATACAAATGTCCTCATGTAAAACACAAAAACCCAGTAAAGAAGCACATGGTTCTTTAGTTAATTTTTTAGTTAATGATGGAAGTGCATGTAAGAATATGAAAAAAGAATATCCTTCAGCCAAGGATGTACAAGTAAGTGACTGAAATAAAAAGGAAACTCCAGGCCGGGCGCGGTGGCTTGTGCCTGTAATCCCAGCACTTTGGGAGGCTGACGCGGGTGGATCATGAGATCAGGAGATCGAGACCATCCTGGCTAACACGGTGAAACCCTGTCTCTGCTAAAAATACAAAAACTAACCAGGCGTGGTGGCGGGCACCTGTAGTCCCAGCTACTCGGGAGGCTGAGGCAGGAGAATGGCGTGAACCCGGCAGGCAGAGCTTGCAGTGAGCTGAGATCATGCCACCACACTCCAGCCTGGGCGACAGAGCGAGACGCTGTCTCTAAAAAAAAAAAAGAAAAGAAAACTCCAGGCAGTAGCCAGAGTAGTTACCATTCCCTTCCTATCAACACTGGGGCGGATATATAGACCCCTTCCTCTACAGCAGCAGAACAAAATAAAATGAGTTTTATAATTGGCAGTCATAACAATTTACAGACAACTACAGAATTAAATGAGGAGCTACTTCTGATATTTGTATAATGATAGGAACAGAAATGTCTAGACCTGTAGACATAAAGTTGATGAAGACACTTGACATTAAATTTCAAACTTCAAGTAACACCTATAGACCAAGATTTTTCTGTAATTCCTAAGTCAGCCCTGATTCAAAGAAGTGACCGGGTTGGCATAGGCCAACTTTAGATATGAACAGGACCTAAAGGAGGCCCAGCAGAGACCCATAATCAGCTAGTTGATGAGGAGAAAGAACAAACACAGAATCAGAACAAAGGATTGTGTAGTCTTAAGGACAAAAGGGTTTGTCTGTCCATTATTGTGGAAAGGATCCATACTTCAGCTGAACCATCATATATTTTTTACTAACTGGCATATTATTCATTCTGTGGTATATTTCATTTCTCTTCACTGAATCTTTTAAAAAATCTTTTAAAAAATCTCTACTTATGTTCTCTTTCTTTTTTTTTATTTTTGTAATTTAAAAAATGTGGAACGATTCACAAATTTGCATGTCAACCTCACGCAGGGGCCATACTAATCTTCTCTCTGTTGTTCCAATTTTAGTGTACACGTTGCCAAAGCAAGCACTATGTTCCCTTTCATGTGTCTGAACTTGGTGGACACAAGAGAGCTGGCTTCTAAATTCTGTTGTTCAGAGTACATAAAAACAAATAAACAGCTTCCCCAGACAACTGTTTGCATGTGCCACCTATTATTTACCCAAGGGTGAGACCTATTTTGTGAAGAAGAAAAGAAGTTCTGCTCTGGAAACTGTTCAGTGAAGCTTTTGTTTTATATTGCTGGTTAGGGAGGAATACAGGGGTGAGGTTTCCATAAAATTGGCATTGTCAACTGCCCAAGGCACAACTTGTGGTAGCTTGAGAGCTAGTCACTGTTTTAAATTCCTGAAAAAGCCAGATGTGGTGGCATACACCTGTAGTCCCAGCTACTTGGGAAGCTGAGGTGGGAGGATGGCTTGAGCCCAGGAGTTCTGTGCTACAGCAATCGGATGTTCACACTAAGTTCAGCATCAGTATGGTGACCTCCTGGAAGCAAGAGACCCAACAGGTTGCCCAAGGAGGGCAAAAATGGAGCAAAAATGGAGCAAAAATGGAGCAGGCCAAAACTCCAGTGCTGATCAGTAGTGGGATCACACCTGTGAACAGCCATTGCATTCCAACCTGGACAAAATGGTATCTTATTAAAAAAAAAAATCCTGGAAAAAATAAACCCTGAAAATTGTGGGACCATTTCCAATTTTTTTCTCTGCTTCCCTGAGTTATTGGTGCAAAAGAAATTGCAGTTTTTGCCATTAAAAGTAATGACAAAAACCGCAACTACTTTTGCATCAACCTAATAATACGGGTCCGAGGAGGAAACCAAAGATTAATGCCTCAAATAAAGCAAAAGTCCAGTCATATAACTGCCCTTCTTAGACTACTTGGGCTGCTATAACAAAATACCAGAAACTGGGTAGCTTTAAAACAACAGAAATTTATTGCTCACCATTCTGAAGACTGGGAAGTGCAAAATCAAGGCAGATTTGCTGTCTGGTGATGGCCTGCTTTCTGGGTTATAGAGGGCACCTTCTTGCTGTGTCCTCACAGCAAGATGGAAGGGGTAAGGGTCTCTCTGGGGTCTCTTTTATAAGGACACTAATCCCATTCATGAGGGCTCCCTCCTCATTACCTAATCACTTCCTAAAGTCCCCGTCTCGTAATAGCATCACCTTAGGGGTTAGGATTTTAACATGAATTTTGGAGGGACACAAACATTCAGATGATAGCACTGCCCAAATGCTAAATGCAAAGTCATTGTTGTTCAATATGTTATTTAAAGGCTGTGCATTATTGCATTATCTTCCACTTGTCCTCTTTCCTTCTGTAATTTGTCCATATTAGCCTGCTGTATCTTCTGGCGGTTCTCCCCTCCCTTCTGTCTGGGTTTCATTCCCTAACAAGGGCTCTGTGCCTGTCTCCCTGCCCAAATTGTAACTACCACCTTAGTCTTGCCCAGTGGCAGTATCTTCACCCATAGATTTAACTGAGGCAAAACTATTACCTGTTAAACAACTTTAGCTCTGCAGCATAAACACCCAAGTTAAGAAAAAATTACTAGTACACAAGTCATACATAGTGTTGGAGAATACTAGTTCTAAACATCTGACTTAAGAAAAAATGACTAGGAGACAAGTCACACGTAGTGTTGCAGAATACTAGTCCTACAAGATATAAACAGATAAGGCAGATGAGGTCCAAGCCCATTTCTCTATGGGGAGATGTCTTCCACTTAATATAACTGAATACATTACAAAAGAAAGAAAGAAAAGAAGTAAAGGAAGAAAGAAAGAAAAGAAAGAAAAAATTCCAATAAATCCACACTCAGAAAAAAGGATGCAAACTGGTATGGACAGAACAATTAGGAAAACAACGATAAATTTCACTTTACATGTGCTAGACAAAGGAGTTAATATCATGAAAACCTAACCATAACAAAATATTTTGCTGAACAGTATTTGGTCCTATATTAAGAAATCAATGTCCATAGACACAAGTTTAAGTTTAAAGAAGCTAAAAACTTAAGATGGCTAGATTAAAGATGTCTTTCATTTTCTTCTCTATAAGTTTATGCATTTTTCAAATTATTTGGAAAGAACTTTTGGAATTGAAAAAAGTTTAAAAACTGAAAATTCTTTTATATATTTTTCCTGTTGAATTATTATTCTGTTTATGGAATAGGAACATGATATCCCCAAGCTGCTGTTGATGTCATCCAGTCGTAGCTAACTATGTGCTTAAATAATAATTGAAGTGAGGATGAGAAATATATTTTACAGAAAGCGACAACAATATTATGCCTTTATACTTTGTCAATATGATCCCAAATGTGAAGATATTTGAAAATATTTGTTACTGATTTTTTTTTCTTTTCATCTAGATTAACGACACTACAGAGCTATCTATATTTTGATAGTCATCAAACTTTTTAAAATGTCAGTATCATTGTACGTGTTCTCCATTCTCTACACCAGGATTTTTCAACCTTGGAACTATTAACACTTTGGGCCAATTTTCTGTTGTAGGGTGCTGTCCTCTGTAGTGCAGGATGTTTAGCAGCATTCCTAGTCTCTACCCAGTAGATAAGAGTTGTGATGACTAAAAATGTCTCCAGACATTGCCAAATGTCCCCTGGGGGGACAAAATTGTCCCTGGTTGAGAAACACTGCTGTATAGTGAGTTATTACTATCCAAATATTTTGATTATCTGTTTAACCATTACGTATTACCCTGGCCGCATTAATCATGCCGTGATTCACATTGATAACAATGATTAAAGAAATTATAGATTTACTATGGTGCTCAGGCACTTACCATTAGGCTATTAGACAAAGTCTGGGAATATAAGGGGAAAAATTCCCATAATTACAAAAAATAAAAGATTAGATGGAAAGAGCAAAGGTGTTGGCTGTACGCTAGGATCAAACGACATTCATTTGTTGAAGTAGCCTGAGTGACTCAAAGACATACAGCAGCTATTATTCACTTAGCCACAACACAGCAAATATTAACACATATTTTGAAAAGGAGAGATGTTGCTTCATGTGACAATACTGATAATATTTAAGAAGAGATGTTAGTGACTCATCATACACTCAGGCAGCCATGATTTTTCCCCTTAAATGTCACTAATAATTTTTCTTCCTGCCTTTTTTATTTAGGCACATGTTCAGTGGCACCCACAATCAAAATTCTATTACAAAACACAGTATCGAATGTCTTACTTTTATTTTATTTAAATAAATATTGAAAATGATCAGAGTGAATAACATAATAAGTATAATTTGTATCACCATTCTTCTAGATTGTAGTGATTTTTATTTAATCACTGTGAATGGTGGATGGTCTTTTGTCTCTTCTAAATGTCCCATTCCTCATGGGATAATTTAAAATGACCCATAAGCAAAGTTAAGTTTCAAGAGGATTTTTTTTTTCAAATAGACAGCCTTGCCTTGTACTATTATCCTCCAATTTCCTTTTTTACATTTTCAAAAATAATATGTGAGTTTTAAAACTTGTTTAATTTAAAATGACTCTTTTTAAAAAAGAAAACACTGTAGTGGGATGCCGGGATTGCATTCATCCCAGCATGCCCCACCACTGTTCTTTGGATGGCAATCACAGGACCCAGACATCAAGCTGTGGAAGAGATTCTTCCAAGCAACAGCATCTGGCTCTTTGGCAAACTGAACAGGCAGTTGCCCTGGTGGCTTTGGAGTTGCCTCTGGGTCTGTCACAGGGTAAGGCTGCTGATGGAGTGTCTGGATTCTCATCTCCTTTTCATTTCGCTGTCTTTCATATATACATTTTGGGCATTAAGAGACCCACTCTCTTCAAGGCAAATACTGCCCTCCTTAAGCCTAATGAACTTTTACATAAACCCTGTTGTACTTCCATAAGTATCCCTTTCCATTGCCCACGTCTCTTACAGAAGTGTAAAAATAGGCAAGCATTCTGGCATCAGCAACACTAGCATTCTATTTCACACCCCACCTACAGAGAGAATCAGAAATTAAATGCTCTATTCTCCGTCCTGAATATTTTAAGCTTGTATTTTCACCTTCTTTACTCATAATAGATCTTTTTGCCAGTTAAATTTAATAAATTCATATTTATAATACGAGTAGCTACCTAGTCTCATAAAAACTTTTTTTCATTCTTAGGATCACATAATCTAAGCTGGTAAGGTGGTATAAAGACCATAGGAGCTTAGTACGAAGAATTTATGGCACTTTAAAATCATAAGTGCAGTCCTTGGAACAAACAAACACCTTGAATACCAGAATCAGCAGCTCCAGAACAAAGGGGCTCTCATATCCTCTTAGCTGTGAAGGAAATTAAAAAGACCAAATTTGAAAAATAAAGAATGAGTTTTTAGAGGTTTGGGGATTAAAAAAAAAAACAAAACCCTCAGCCTTCTGAATAATTTGCATGAAAAGTATTAATATGGCTTCTCTACAGACCACAGGCTATGCACAGGCACCATGACCCACAATTCATACCCAGAAGGTAAAGTACTATTGGTGAGGATGTGTCTCAAAGACTCTAGTGTGTCCGAACACATACTAGATCAGTAGGACTGATTTGTAAGAGGTAGCATTTAATTCTTCCTGTGAGAATTCTTCAGAAAAAAAAGAAACCTTCATGCACTGGTCACCTCATGGAGACTCAGTTTTAATCTGTTATTTGATCACCACATTCAATAACTCCATCGATAACCTATGAAAACTTTCATGGTAATGTCTGTGTTATGAATGGAAAGCAAATAAAATAGAGAGGGGGAGAATCTTTATAAGAAAGACTACGTTTGAGTGTAAGTTGTTACTAGAAAACTCCTAAATTCGAGGGGAAATTAAACCCTTTAATTTCTAGGACTGGCAAGTAGTTGAAGCTAAAATGGACAAAAATAAATAACAGTAACTACTTCTAGCCCAGAAAGGGGGTTTTAAAAAATAAATTGTATTTATAATTATTTGAATACTTTTTTTGCATTCTCTTTGAAATAAGATAAGAAGGTAATGATGGCATATATGCACATATAGTCTCTATCTTTTAGAGATGAACTAAAAGAATATAGAGTTAAATCTAAAGTTTGTTTTTATTCCTGTCAAAAAAAAGTATTTTTTACTGAGGAGCACATAATCTAAACACATAATAAACCATACACTCAGCTGCCTTATGATTTTATTTTTTAGAAACAAATTAGATTTGAACATTAAGAGTCATATACTTTTGTCAGTTCATGCAAACAACTCCTGCAGCTTTCCTTAGGAACACTGCTGTGGATGAGCAATAAAAGTCCTTACACCCTAGAGCAATGGACAAATCTCTCCAGGCTTAATTTTCGGCCAAAAGAGAGCAATGAAAACTTTTAAATCAAATGTTTATTATAACTATTTGATTATTTGAAGTGAGAAAAATTCGAACCTGTAGACATAATCAATTCCTGACAATTGCCTACTACATAGTAGGTGTTCAGATATGCTGGTTGACTGCATACATGAATTAATGAATGAATGTGAGTTCATGTTACAAAAAACTTTCAAAAAAGTACTTATGCTCTGGAGATGTCCTTGATGGCTTGATAATCACAAATCTTTAGACAAATCAGAGGCTTCAGTAAATATTTTTGCATGTGAAAAATAAACAAATTTATCCGTCCCTCCATGTGTGCACAAATTGGGTAATAAACCAAATTGATTCAAATGTGCGATTGGATTTAAGAATATATGGTCTAACGTAAAATGTTGTTTGCTTTTACTGAAATGTTTTCATTAAGACTCTAGAGTTGACTGAAGTTATATCTACCCAATGCCAACTACCAGGATATTAAAAATATTTCTTGATGATAATGAAATTGTTTGGTTTCCCTCCAATTCCTTGGTGAATATCTCATGTAGAGAATGTCTTTTTGTTAGAGAAAGATTTCAACCACTTCAACCACTACTTCTGGTTTTCGGTTGAAACAGTAGGAAAAGGTCAGGGTAGACTTAATCCCATGATTCTGTTGATACTCGAGGTCTATATCCCATGCCTGTTTCTTCTGTGCTTATCTGATATATTTTGTCCATCAAATACAAGAGAGCATAATCAAAAGGGTTACTGCTTTTCCAGTAACCCAGAATACACTATCTCCACTTGGGGTGATCTGTGTGTCCCTTAAGTGATGGCTTTCATTGTCATATTTGGGAGCTAAGTATTGGAAGCAATGTTATCTTTCACTTTTTGCATGTTCATTAGTTGAACAAGCTGCCAGAAAACTGCCATTTAGGCTAAGAGTTACTGTCTCTGGTTGAACTAGCTTAAATGGTATTCAATAAATGATTAGGAATGTCATTATTGAGTGGCTATCCAAAGTCAGACACTTGCTAATAAAGATGCCTCCAAGCATCCATAGGTTAAATGCTAAGAAACAGATCCACAAATGAAAGCAAGTCTGTTTTTGCTCTTATGTTGTTGGGCAAGTAAGACATCTAGACTTCAAGCTATCCCTAGGAGACCTGGTGCCCTCCTTATTCCAGCCGACACACATGGCCTCACCAAAAGCAGAAACCACGGCTTGGTTGATAAATAGTAACTGAGTACTTCAATGTTTGCAATCTGAAAAAGGTATTTAAAAGGAACAGGTGAAACTCTAGATACATCATGCAAGGAGGCTTATCTAACATTGAAGCTGGAAAGGAGGCAAGAAGATTCCTAGACCACACCAAGTAGCTGATAGTTGGCTCTCACCAAAGGGAGGTTACAATGTTCTAGAGACTCACCTGCCCTAAGGGAGGGAGAGGAGGCACCTGGGGCTTCGTGGAAATCTCCAGGCCTGCTTGTCTTCAGAGCCTTGAAGAGGCTACCTAGCCCGTGGGCAAAATCACAGAAGTGGCAAGTCTACAGGAAATTTGTAGATAAATCGATGGAAGCAGGGAAGAAAGTGGGGTATGCTTGATTGAGGGACAACAGAGCTGGCCCCAGCATACTGAGGGCTGCAGAGGGAAGCGTGCATTTGTGGAAGGAGCTTTCCTGTGAGGCTATGCCTCAAGGAAGGAGAGTGTATTCAGTTGGCCCTTGGAGGACAGGGTCCTTCCTCCTCCACGAGGCTGGATGTGTGCAAGTGTCCGCAGGGCAGCCGCCAAAGTCTGACTACCTGCTCCTCTCTTTTCTTTCCTAGACACTTCCAACGGACTCAGACCCCAGCAATATCTTTCCCTGGCACTGCGCGTGGCTGATCAAAGCGAGAAGCTTTGCGAACTCCCCAGAGGGTGCACGCTTCCCATCTAACCTTTGGTGAAGGGAAGTGACGGCCTGGTCACGGTGCGCCTGTCAGCCTGCAGCCGCGCCCTGGCTCACACTGGGGCGGGTTGTGGGGGATACTGATGGGGGGCGCCCCTTTCCCAGGCTGTCTGAGCCTTGCTGGGAGACTGTGCTGGGGAAGAGGCAGGGGCAGAGCCAGTTCCAAGGGGTGTAGGACGCCAAGCAAGACGGGCCTACCCTTTCGCGAACATCGAAGCACTTCGTGGAGACCAAACAGAGTTTGCCCCTTCCCCAAGCTGTCACGGCCCCGCGGGTCTTGGGACTGCGGGGGCAAACCGCGTCCTCGAGTCCCGGCGCCCGGGAGGGCCGGCAGCCTCAAGGACCAGGCCCGGCACCAAGGGCTGCCACTCCTTCCGCGCCGAGGGCGGGATCCCGGGGGTCCCCCAGTCCCGCGCCGTCTCCCCTAGCTCGGCGCACTGGGTCCGAGGCGGCCGGTGTGAGGTCTCAGCTGGCCGCACCTCGTACAAGAAGGGAAAAGACCAGAGGCCGCAGACGTCTCCTCCCAGTCTGGAGGTGGGACGCACTAGGGTGTAGAAAGGTCGGGATGTCCCCCCACCCCAAACCCACACGCGCTTGCGAGCACACACGCAGACACAGAGACACGCGCGCGCGCACACGCACACGCACACACGTACGCTTTGCTCCCCTGGCCTGAGAGCTGGAGAGGGGGCGCTTTGGAAAACTTGGCTGATTCGCCGGATGACCATGTGCGCTCAAGACTGTACCCGCCAAACATAACCTTAATTTTACAAGATATTTTTCCCCATAACTTTTCTGCAAATGAGTCAGAACAGAACCCAGTTTCCGAGGCAGCCCAGTCTGGTTTGCTAAATTTCTCAAAATGTACCAGGTGGCTCTGAGCCTCCAAATCCTCCACCGCGCGGTGGCCGCGGCCGCCCTCACCCGGCTCCATGCGCGCAAACGGAAGGGCGCGAGGTTTGCGCGGAGAGCCAGGCAGCCCGGGCGCCTCCAGCGGGGCGGCGCAGCTCGAGACCCGGCGACCCGCCGGCAGGGGCGTCCAGTCCCGCGCCACACTTGCCAGAAAATAGCCCGCCTGACCACAGCCGGCCCTGGCGCTTGCACATTAAGAAACTCAAATTAAGAAGTGGGTGAATTGGGAAAGGAGGGAGCCGGGGGCGTTTGCACCGTGTATCTCAGGTATGAGCACTTTTCACTGACATTGATGCAACTGCATTAGAGTTAATGGCAGCAGCCTGCTTCTCATTATTAATTGTCTTTGTGTTTGGATAAAGTATGTAATCTTCTTCTCAACCACACCATTAAAATAGGTTGCCTTTTCAATTAAGAACTGTCGTGAGCACAGCAGTCAATTTTCCTAATGAAGATGCATTATATTTTCACTTTTTTTTAAATAATGGAAAATCCCAGTTTTTCATTAGACACGATTACAGAGAAATACAAGAGGGCTCCTCTAAAATTCATGCGGTCATGTAGTGCATTAAACGCCAGGCTTTTAAATAAATTGAAATTTCTGCAGATAAAAGAAAAGCATGGCTATCAAATATGTTGAAACACGCTTCATTCAGATTTCTAAAAGCAAACATGATAAGTTCGTTTTTCCAAATGAGCTTAACAGTTACAACAGTTTTTAAAAGTACAGTGACTGCCTGAAAATACATTATAAACTTTGGGGGGGGGGGGTCCCTTCTAGTTTACGGATGATTTGCAGATCTTAAACTAAGCGCTGAATGTTGGAAATGCACTATGCACATTTATATAATGTTCGGCCTTTGAACAAATATCTCGGATTAATCGTTCAGCAGCACAGACTGTCTGGACTGTGCACCTACAATTAGTTTTTATTTGTTTGTTTGTTTATTTCCTTTCTTCCTTGCTTTCATTTTCTTTTCTTTTCTCTTTTAAGACAAACTGAAAGCCAGTGACCCTGGTAGAACTGTTTAAAATTCTATGCCTTTGAGATAAGCAACTTTTCCGTTGTTGCAAAAAAATTAAAAATTGCAAAATTCTAATTTTGAAGTTTTAAAATTGGTCAGAAATATTCATTCCTGAATCCGAAAATGGAAAGTTTGCATTCATGCACAAAAATGAAAAAATATGTGTTATTTATTCTCTAATCTTGAGAATTTGGGAGCATGTAGTGAAAGGGATCTGTCAAGATTTATGTTTTCTTTGTTAATAAAAAATTAAGGTTGCTATCTTTTGCATATGAAATACTGTTTCAAACAAACAATTTCTGTCTTTTTCTTTCTCCATTCAATGTGAATACTCTCATAGGAGCCACATTAGGGAATACTGTTTGAGAGAAAAATAAGTCAAATTCTTCTAAGTAGAAAAAAAAAGTTCCCAACAACAGCCAGACTTTTTCTTTGTAAGGCAACATCAGTTGGTTTCTTGTAGACATGATCTTTTCCAGGTTTTAGGTGTTATGTCTTTTAAAAATTGAACTCTTTTTTTTTTTTTTTTTTTTTTATCAACCAGTCTCTTAAAATGATCTGCAAAGAGTGGGAAATTAGATTTTCGATTAAAACCTTATCCCATCTCGAAGGATTACTTTATATTGATTCTTAAATATGGCTACAATTGATGGACTCTAATTAAAAATCCAAAGGAAAAGTCTGTCGTGCCCATATAAAAGAAGCTTTTCATATACGGGAAATAAAGCTTGTAAAAGGTTACAAATAAAAGATTAGAGATTTATCCAAACTAGTTTAAAGCTTCGCTGTGGTTTTCTTTTCTTCTTTTTTCCTTTCTTACAAAACCATTCCTGGGTCTTTTTTTCCCCAGTTTTAAATGAAGTTTGCAAACAGGCAAGATATTGGACTGTAATGGTTGTTTTATATCAGCTCTGTAAGCTCAAGGCTGCTGCCTGCAGTAGAATTGATTTCAAGGAAACTTCAGGACCAGGAGATGAAAATTATGTAAACTGACAGCTACCACCCTTCATCAATCCATCCACATTCCCGTCCATACCGTCCTAACACACACACACACACACACACACAGACCCTGCCTCACACTTCTCTCTGTCTCACATCCACACTTGCCCTGCCTATCCCTCACCCTAACCTTGCTCTGCACACACCCTTGGTCACCACACTCTAAGGGACAGAGGCACAGCTCCCCGCTCACACTCCGCTCATAAATGTCTCACAGCCCCACATCTCGCACTTGTCACACAATCTTAATCCGTTTCATTCCGGAACAACATGGTCCTCTTTTCCTCTTTTTCGAATTTGGAGTTTGCCTCCCTACTCTTTTATCAAGACAGCCCAATCCTATCTTTGAAGTTGTTTCTTTCTCCCTTACCCTCTTTTTGAGGCAACTGCAGTGCAGGGAGTGAGAGACCCAAGCTTAATTTGTAAGTGATCTATTGCCTTATTTTTTCCCCTAAATTTTGTCTGCATTTCCAATCTTAAATCTTTGTTAAAAAAAATAAGGTTAATCTCCTCAAAGTTTATAATAAAGACATATCTAAAAACCTAATGAAAAAATGACTTCTTTCTAGGTATTATGGTGCTTCTACGGCAAAATGTAGTCCCTCACTGTCCACTGAATTGCTGAAAAGATTGGAAATTAATGTTCATATTTCTGAAGTCAGTGTTAAGGAAGTCTAACTGGCTCCTTTCCCCCAAGAGGCTGCGTTCTCACGGAATATGGGTTTTGTTCTTCTTTTTTAATTAGCCTGGAAGAATCCCGGGATGTCTTGTCTCCCCTCCCCCTCCCCTACTCCCCCCCCACCAAAGTTAATAAACTTGGAGGAAAGTTTGGAATATTTTAAACTGGCCTGGCTTGTGCGGTGGAGAAATTGAGCCTAGTTAGTGCCAGGCATGAATCTTAATTTCAAAATATGAATATCAGACATATTCTAGAAACTGCACACAAGCTCTGACAAATAATTTGATTCCCTTCGTATTGGTTTTAATTTAGCTTCTGAATGCTTATATCTCATATGCATAGCAAAATAATTGTGCAAGTGGCAATTAAAAACCATCCACTTTTTAATAAAAATTATTTAAAAACACAAAGCATGCTACCATAAGTCATATTCATAGAAAAAAATGTTAAAGACACAGGACACAGAAAAAAAGTTAAACACAGAAATACAATGAACAGATACTAGGTAAATTGGAAGTTCAAGAACTTACTGAAAATCAAGAGTTAGACTTTTCATCCAAAGAGTCTTTTTCTCCCACCAAGCATCTAAGGTTTTCAGTAAAAGAGCCCAGCCCCCTTCCCCCAAAGCCAGTGGCTTTTGTCCTGACCTAGAATAGGGTTTGTGGGGACTGTACCTGAGCCGGGCTGTCTGCAATTTCCAAATTGACAAGAAGAGACTGGAAGATAAAGAGCATGTTCTTACAGGTGAAGAGCAATTTTGCAACTTTTCAAGGAGACACCCAGGAGAAAGCTTGCCTGCTACCAACTGCTGCAGAGTCTGGGCAGAATTCCTCTAGAAAGAAAAAGAAAGTCTTTCCCCCCCCGTCCCCCCCCCCCCGTCTGCCTCTCTCTGTCTCTAGTTCTCTTTCTCCTCTCTGTCTCTCTCTCTCAGATCCAATCTTTTAAGAGCTTCAGCACATTGCTAAGCTAAAGGGAAATTCTCTTTGATAAAGCAGTGTTTCCAGCTTCTGGGTTTTAAAACCTAAATCTATATTCAAATCTGGCTGAAGGTGTGTTCTGGGATTTATGAAAGCCTCTTAAAGGGGTAAATTTACCAAACCGTGACAAAATCATCACAATCTTACTTTAGACATCTGAAGTGGATGAGAATTTTAAAGAGACCCTTGTTTATTTAACACTGTCCATTTCCAACTCGTAGTTTATTGGCCCTGTATTTCTGCGAAGTTATTAGACTAGAGGGCAAAGGAGAAGCGGGAGCTGTCTGCTGCCGGCCGCTGGAAGGGCAAAACCCTCTCACGCCCCACCATGCATAAATCTGCCCCTGTCGAATAGAACAGGGGGATTTTTAGGGAGATTCAGCTGCCCCCGCCATCTGGGAGGACATCGCAAACCTCTACACTGGGCTTGAAAGGTTTCCCTGGACACTGGACCCTACAGCAAATGGATCTCCCAGTCCAAAATGGTTTAGTTAGTTTAGCTCACAAGCGCATGTTCTGATAATTCTCCATCCCACCCCATGCCCCCTGTCCCCAAGGCCTTCCTCCGGCCTTCCCCTCTGCCAGATCCACAACGTCCATTTTTCTTTTTCGGCTCTTTTATGCTTTAAACATCATTGTGATCAAACTGGGGGAAATGTTGTCTTTTCTAGGGGTAGGAAGGAGACTCTGCTTCAGGCGATCGAGGTGGATTTGCCTTTCCTTCATCGAAAGCATCGTGACTCTGACCAAGCGCACCCAACCAGTGCCTCCGACAGCCAGCGCCACGAGGGCAATAACGCCTGGGGCATTGGTACCCCCTCCCCACAACCATCCCTATTAAAGTCTTCAGGGGCGGCCGCCAGGTGTTTCAGTACAGTGGGGGTGGGGTGAGAAAAAAGGTCGGTACTCACCCTCCCCCCCGCCCGGGCCCCTAGAAAGTCTTGACTCCTGGGAACGCGACAGCCAGCGGGTCTCCGGACTGGAGCTGCTGCAGAGGGCTGGGAAGGAGCTGGGCGGGCTCCGGGCCCCTCGGAGGCTCGAGGGGCCGCCAGGGCCCAAAGCTCTAGAGACACCTGTGACAGGGGCCGCTGCCGCGGAGTCCCCAGCCCCAGGCCGAGCCCGAGCCGGAGCCCAGCCCGGCTGCCGAGAGCTTGCTGCCTCGTGCGCACTCCCGTAATTCGTTAATTGCTATAAATCCCAAGGACGGCCACATTTGATTACACATACAGTATAAGAACCGACAACAAAGCGACGAATTAATTACCAACTTCATTAACATAGGTCCCCAAATTAAAGGCAGCGAGCTGTTTCTTTGGGCCCACTAGCCGTGGTGGTGATGGTAGTTGGTGGTGGGTGGGTGGCGGGGGGTGGGGTATTTAGGAAGAGATTTTATTTTTCTTTTCCTGCACTGGGTGTTGTGAAGCAAGAGCTGTCTTCCGCTCCCACCCCCACCCAGCTTATTCACACACACTCAGCAGTTCCACTGCCACCCCCCACCCCATACTCCGCCCAGTCTGTTTTTGCTTTTCTAGGGACTCGGATCCGTTTGAAACCTGTCCGGTCCCTGCTGTCTATGCCAGGCAAAAAAGTTGGGCTGGGGGTCGCACTCTCCGGCTCGGGCCCCTAGGTCCCATCACTTCCCAGCCTCACGGCTCGCAGCCCGGGGGTCGGGCGGCGCCAGCCCAGGTAGCTCCAGGCCTCGCAGTGTCGGGCGTTTGGTGGCGTTTGTTCTAACACAGAAACTGTTTCCAACGGGGGCCTCCCTCGTTCGCTCCCTTCCCCGATATCTTGTCGAGCTCACACTCGCATCCTCGAGGCCTGATGTGGCCCCAGCTACTTCTCCTAAATGGGCCCTGAGATTAGATTCCGGGGTTCGTGTTCCTGCAGTCTGTCGTGGGCTTGTCAATTCCAAAAAACCCCAGGAGCCTACCAGAAGCCGGGGTCTCTCACTTGGGGATCATTTATTTATATGTGTAAGGATATTTATAAGGGTGTAGGGAATAGAGAAGACACTGAGTTTTAGAAAATAGTTTGTTCTTGGACTTGTGTATCTTTCTCTCTCTCTTTTCCCTACATGCCCACATCGCACTCCCAGGCCTCCCTCATTTACCCTTTCTGGCCGTCAGCGTGCTCTGGCACTGTCTGAGACAGCATAGTAGTGTTTTTGAGTTTCAGTCTGACTTGCTTTCTGCCTGTCATCCACACACTTATTGCTGGGGTTGAATGTGATAACCCAGTCACTCCCTATCCCCCGCCATTCTCCAGCATTTACTTAAATATTTTTATCTTCCATCTTACATTGCATGGGTTTCCTTTCTTTCCTTCGCTAAAAACAACAACAACAACAAAAAAAAAAAAAAAAAAAAAAAAGAGGAAAGGAAATTTCGGAGTAAATGAAGCAGGGGAAAAGAGGGTAAGAGAAGAACTCCCTGTCCATCATTTTAATTATACAGTTAGTTCACATGCTCCGGCCCATAATGTATATTTTAAGCAAAGCCCAGTGTCTTTAAAGAACATTCTGGTAATGTCGGAGGCCTGGATTTGTTGCCTGCTCGTCCCCCCGTGCAGCAGCGGCCTGTTTTCCTCCCCCTGTTGTGTGTTTTTATTATTTTCCCTCTGGCTTAGATGTGTCAATCATTCTCTCCCTGCCATTGGTTGGAGAGTTTGCGTCAAAAAGTTGCCAGAGAGGCGCTTTCTCAGCAAATCTCCCTGAGAGCGGGACCGGCCTCAGCTCCAACTCAGCCTCCACTGTGATTAAAAATAAAAATTGCTAGAGCAGCCCTCACTCACCACATCTACTTTGTATGTATTGCAGAGGGGCCCACGCGTGTTTAGAACTCTAGCCGCCTTCATTTTCCGTTCTTTAAAAAAAATTTTTTTTGGTTGTGTTTGACTTTTCGTGGAAGGGTGAAGACTGCAAGGTTTCTAACTCAATACTCTTGATTTCTTTTAGGATAGCTGGCTATTTGGAATTTAAAGGATATTTGACTTTTTCTAACCTCCCATGAGGCTGTAAGGTAAGTGTCCGTCTGTCTTGTCTATATCCATATCTACGTGTCCCCGTGTCTGTCGGCCATCACCCCAGTACCTCCAATAGACCGACCGACGCCCCTCTGCGAACGTGGAGTTCTGTAGGCGGATGTATTTTTTCTCTTACAAATTTTGAGGTGTGATAACGATCGTTGCAAAAAGAAAAATGTGATCTAGAGATGAGAGCGGTAGTGGGAGAGAGGCAGAGAACGTGCTCCTGGGGGTCGTCGGTTCTGCAAAACGTCGTCGAAACGCTGCGAGTGTAATCTGGGGTGTTTTGGAAGGTTTTGTTTGTGGTTTTGTTTTTTTGTCAACGCCGTTCTGGGCTTCTCCCGCGATCTTTGCGTTTTGGCCCCCAGATTGGGTTGGGGTCGTTTGGATGGATCCCAGGGACCTTTTTAGAGTCCGAGACAAAAAGATGCAGATGTAACTAGATGGATGGATTGAAACAACAATAATAAAAAGCCAGGCGCCTCCTTGGGCCCGCGCGCCGGAAGCCCGATTCGCTTGCGGGTCGGCCTGGGCCGGGGGCCGCCGCTCGAGCCCCTGTCGGCCCCTGATGAACGTGAGCGGAAACCGGAGCGGATAACCGAGGAGGCTGGGAGCGCTGGCTTCTCGTCTGCCCCGGCGCTCACTGCTCGCTCTCTTTGGCCTCCTCTCCCTCAGCCTAGCACAGCTCGGTTGTCTGTTTCTCCCAAAAGCTTCCAGATCTCCTTTTTGTTTTTAAATACCCGCCACTCCCCAAAATCCAAACCACCCTGGGTTGTAATTACGCAGCCTCCCAACCCCCGGTTGTCGTGGTCCCCGACTCTGGTCACCAGGCCGAGCGAACGTGAAGAGTGTTTTTTCAACATGACTTTGCCGGGTCGCGGCCCGCCCCACGTAGCCCTCCGCGCGCACCTGGGGCGGGCAGAAGTGGCAGCTAGTGGCCCCTGCTCCGCCCGAGGCCGCGGCCGGGCCAGGGACCGGAATCCTCCCGCTGGGACCGCGGCCCCTCAGCCGTGCTCTGGCGGGGAGAGGCAGGGCTCGCCCGCGCACCCCCTTCCCAGGCTCCAGGACAATGAGGTGTCGTGGCTCGGGGCCGGGCGGGGGCCGAAGGGTTCGCCGAGGCCCAGCCTGCGCCATGGGTCGGCCCAGTGAGAACCATCCGAAGGTCCCTGCCAGCGCCGGGCGCAGGCAACGGGTAGCTCTGCAAACTCCCAAGAAGTCTTCGCGTTGTTGCGTTCAAGTGACTCTTGAAATCGATGCCCGATTTCGGGACATATTTTTGGAAACCCAAGTCCCCTGTCAGGATTCCACCCAGTTGGCTTTTGCTTCCTTCACAGACAGAACTGGTGCGCGGGGAGCGAGGGCCGAGCGGCGCTGACCCTGCGGTGGTGGATTGCTTGGGGAGGGGACGGGGAAGTCGCTCCTAGAAATTCTCCCCTCCATCCTAGTGCTTCGGGGTCAGGATTTCTCCTGCTCAGCTCGGGACTTTTTACAAGCACCAAAAGTTATTAGCAACAGAGAGGGGAGTAGGAGAGGAAACTCCTCCCCCCAGAGTAAGGTAGACACCCAGACCTCAGCGCTAACACCGGGGCTTTCTCCCAACGATAATTAATAGTCAAGGCCAACCCTTTTGGCACGTTTCTTCCTCCCTCCCTCGCGGGTGGCAGAGTTATTTGATTCCCCGAGGCCAGAAACTTTCACTCGAGTTCGCCGGAGAGAGGCCAGCGCCGGCCGTTTTCCGCGGTGCCCACACGTCTCCTTTTTCTTTCTTTCCTCCTCTTCGTCGTCTTCCCAGCCGCAGGCCAGTCGCCGGTCCGCGTAGTTTTGTTTCCTTTCCATCATGCAGAAAATTAATCAGCCCGGACGAGAAGCAGAGCGGAGCATGGCGGCCTGTAATTAAGGGACGTGTGCCCCTCGGATTATCTCGTTAGTTTATCAAGAAAACATTTATTATAATTAATTCTCGGACGAGGTAATTATTGTTGAGCGAGGACACAGCAACTGGTAGATGGGCTTCTTGGAAGAAAAAAAAAAAAACAAGGCGTGGGGGAGGGGGAAGCGACAGATTGCACGAATTGACCGTTAGATATAAGGCTGCGCGGGGGACGCGGGCAGTGGAGCGGGACCTCGGGCGCCAGGCCTGCGGGGCTGCGGGGCTGTGGGGCTGCGGGGCTGCCGGGCAGGGACGCGGGACCCAGGCACTCGCGCCCGGAGGTGCGGTCGCCGACCGGCTGCCGGGACTCGCCGCGCGACCGCGGTCAGCTTCTAGGTATGAGTTCTCCAGAGGCCACCTCGTGAGCAGTCACAGTGAGGAGTGGATTTTTCAAAAGTTATTTCTTTTCCCCCTTCTGGACCCTGCTTCGAGAGGAAAAGAGCTTTGAAAGTTAGATTGAAGGGCCCATGCCTTCTATGCACAGTGCATACCTAGGCCGGTTGTGGAGAGAATCTCTTAGTTTTGGGTTTTGGTTTTCCTCTTTTCCTTTTAAAGGTGGATCCAGGAGCAAAAGTGAAAATAGTCTATTCTGAGAATTTTAGCCATTTTGCAATGGTAAGGGCAAAGGAGCCCCTGGAAAGATCTCGGCCCTGGTGCTTTCTGTGTGTTACTGCTTTTTATGTTGGAATGTGCTACTTTATTGTATGATGTGTCAGGCATTTCTAATTGGGTGAGAGCTCGACATGTAAGAACATTTCCATATTTCTCAAGGGTACATCTGATACGATTTTACGATTCTCTATAGCACTGTAGTTCAGAACTTTGCAAGGTAGTATGATTAAACAAAAAATCTCCAATCTCCAGTTTAGAGGCTGTTTAAATACATATACAACTGTATTTTAAAGCAGTCGTATATGTGTTTAAACAACCTCTAAGCTGGAGATTTTTGTTTATTTTCGCAGCCTCCAAAGAACAGCATTTTGAAAAGGAAAGACAATGCAAAAACATAAAGTCTGTATTGTAGGAGCCACTAAATTAGTTTCACTGAGGATAATAGAAACTCCTCCAAGAAAGACATTTATAAAATTATATTAAATTAGATCTTAGGGTAGAAAAGCATGACTTTTGTGCACTGAATTTAAATCAGAAAGAAGTTGCAGTTACTGAGTTTCATTTATGGACTTTTGTGCCTTGCTGTCTTAAGCAACGTAAATATGAAAACCCGGAGTCCTTCAAACTCAGTAAGACCTTTATCTTGTATCCGCCATTTTGAAGCAATCTCTCACGGTGTCAAAGTTTCAAAGTAGAGATCCTTGCATATAAGTGCCACACTTTAGGAAAATAAAGGCCAGACTTGCAAACTGCCAGTCTATATTAACATCTACTTTGAATATCTTTGCTGGGGTGGAGTGGGGGTAGCTCAGCTGAAGAAAGTAAATAACTTTTCTTTTTCTTCCTTTTTCCCCTTGAGCTCTTTTTCTTATAGGATTGTAGGAAACTTGAAAGGTAGGGAGAAATTCTATTAGTTTCACAACTTTGGGTGTTTGTGTATCTACTTTCTTCAAAACTAAAATGTGCAAAAGGCAGTTAGAGTTAACAGGAAACTCTGCTGCAGCTGCGAGGACCCAAATGTCTGAAAATTTGCCTCCCGCAGGATCTGCAGCCTCCACACATCAAAATCAACAGGGAAGCAACTTGCACTACAAATGTGGGGTCCCGTCATTATCTGATTGGTGGGATTCTAACTTTACTTCACAATTTCTGGCAAGCCCTGTGCCAATCTTGAAGACTTTTTTGCAATATGCTTAAATATTTGATGGGTGTCTATTAAAAGTTAAATACTTGTTTGTTTAGCTTTCGTTCCTTAGACACATATAATCAAGGTTCTCCAAAACCCTAATAAATCTGTTACTTACCTCGAAATCTAATTACCCAGACTACTAATTAGGTGAAAATGATTACCGGAAATGACTTCAAATGTGGAATAATAGTGGTTGAGCGGTTTTTCCAAGTTTGTCGTTTAGTAAGTTGGTATTTTAGATGTTAAACGCATTGACATTTTAGGTTCGCAGCAGTTGAAAGTGGTAAAAAGCTAAGATAATTAAAATCTCTGCCATGGAAAGGCAACAGTCTGGGGAGAGGTAGATTTCTTGAATTGTTTCTTTGTTTCTCACCAATGGGCTTTGTTATCAGCATTATTTATTTAGCCAAAGAGTTCTTTGTCTCCGCAAATGGCCCCAATCAAGTTTTGTTTGAGACAATTAGCTAGTGCCAGCCAATGAGTCCTATGCAAATGTAGGGATAGGAATGCAATGTGTGCATTTGAAGGCATGGGGTTTTGTTCTTGGGGAAGGCAGATTGTAATTGCTTTCTTCGGGTACTTTTTTTTTTTTAAGTTTAGGGTGGGGGTGGGGAAGACAGGTTTATCTGGTCTCCCTCCATCCCCTCTAGTTCCAGAGCAGCTGGGGGTGGGGGTGGGGATGGGGGTGGGGGGAGTGTCTGCAAGTCCTTTAAAAGCCTCTGCCTCGCCTAGCCCTTGCTCTTTTTAAGTTAGTGGTGGAAAGTGGAAGAGCTGCTGCCTCCGAAGCAGTAAACCAGCCCCTCTGTTTGTTTGTTTGCTTTGCCCTTAGTTCCACTGCTCCAAACCCACCCACCAAGGACTCTGAACCTGTCCACCCCTGGCGCATCAAGATCTTCCAGCTGGGTACCCCCGATTTGGGCCGACTTTGCACCTCCAAACAACCTTAGCATGATGTCTTATCTTAAGCAACCGCCTTACGCAGTCAATGGGCTGAGTCTGACCACTTCGGGTATGGACTTGCTGCACCCCTCCGTGGGCTACCCGGGTAAGTGAGCCCTGCTGCACTCCCGCACACCCCTTCTCCACGCCCATCCTCCGGGGATGCAACACCCTGTTCCCATGGAACACGGGGGTTGGCAGTCACACTGTCCCCACCCAGCTTCAGGCTAGGTCTCCTCTAGGTTTGCCTTCTGAGGAAGCAGTCCCAGGGCATTTACTGACCAAGCAGAGAACAGGGGTTGGGAAAAGTGAGTAGGTGGGTCTGCAACTATTACAATCACATCACTTTATTCTTAATTCAAGTAAATAAGGATTGGCATCAGAGTGGGATGAGGAACATTACTGTCCTTGTCATTTGAGCAAAAGACCCCTGCCCATATCTCAATGACCAATTCCTCAGAAGTGTCCTCTTGGAGAAGCTGAGTTTTCCCTCCGTAAGTCCTTAGCACCCTCGGGCTTTGCAGTTGTTCCCTCCATGCCCAGGCCTTCCCCTATGACCTCCAGAGCCTGCTTTAATCCCAAGAGGCGTGACTTGCTCCAAATGCGAGTGCTTTCCTTTCCGATCAGATCTGTTTAAAAATCCTCCCAGAAGTATGAACTATGTCCCCATTTTAAAGATGGAAGAACAAAGGCCCATGGTGTGCTAAAAACCATGGGAACAGGATCCAGATTTCCCCCATCAATTCGAGCTGCCAGTCTGTCCTCGGAGATCCTTTGACTTCATGGAATAGCCTTTTTGTGTTGTGGTTTGGGGGTTGATCTTGGATAACTTTTTTGTGTGTCTTTTAAAAAATGTTTCATTTGTTAACTTTCCAAGTGATGCTCTGATTGGAGCAATCTCAACACCAAGAAGAGTAGGGAAAGAAGCAGCATGTGTCCTGGGTCCCTGGGGAGCAAGGCTGGGGAGACGGTGGGGAGAGCATTGGTAGGCTCCCGGCTGAAGGGCTGTGAGGAACGGGGGACTGCTGCGGGGTGGAGGGCAGGGGCGTCGGAGAACCCGCGGTAACGCCTATGACTGAGAAACTGCTCCCCCACCCTAAAGGGCCCTGGGCTTCTTGTCCCGCAGCCACCCCCCGGAAACAGCGCCGGGAGAGGACGACGTTCACTCGGGCGCAGCTAGATGTGCTGGAAGCACTGTTTGCCAAGACCCGGTACCCAGACATCTTCATGCGAGAGGAGGTGGCACTGAAAATCAACTTGCCCGAGTCCAGGGTGCAGGTAGGGCAGATGCAGGCAGAGCCATCCTTCCTGATCATGCCACCCTTCCCCAGAGTATGGGACTGTGGAGAGCCCCAAGTCTTTCAGAGGACTGAAGGAAGGCTTGACATTCTCCTTCACTCACTAAGGGGCCAGGAAACTATTCTCCTTCTGCCCTTTTTTGCTTGCCCATCAACACTTAATCCTGTAAGCAAGGGTCTTCAAGGCCCGGGTGGCTGGTGGACAGAGACCCAACCTTGAGCAGGTTTCAAGAGTAGTCACGTGGTGTTGTAACCCTTCCCTTCCTCTGTATAGAAATTCTCTCCTATTCTCATGGACTTGTCGTGTGAAAGCAGCTCAGCTCTTGAACAGTCCAAATATTTTTACAGATGAAAACATAGAGTAAATGACTTGCTCAAGGTCATAACTAAGTTTGGTGGCAGAATCAGGGTATAAATGCAGCTGGTGCTTTTACCAAATAAATCAACACAAAAAGAATGTATTTTCCTTGACTTCTTAGGGATTGAAGAGAATTTTCTAGTTCTGAGCCATTTAACAGATAAAATATCTACATAATGTCTCTAGTGACACCCCTCTTGTTTTAGTTCCCCTAAACTTGACCTTAAACTGGAGAGGGAAGGTCAACTCCAGCTTGCCTTGTGGAGTGAGCTCTGTACAGAATTCTCTGCAAAGTGTTTAGCACATAAACCACATACATACCTGGGCCTCTCCTTCAGCTAGAATATGTTTATGAAAGCGACAGACATCAGTGTCAGTTGCAAATTGGGAAAGGGGCTTTTTCAAAGTAGGTTAGAGGAAGTTTTAGCACTTGTAAGGCTTGAACCAATGTCCTCACTAGGAGAAAACAAATGGCCCCAAATGGTTGGTGGTCTTGAGTTTGGCCTTGGTGGCATCACTTTTACCACAGTTACGGCACCCATACAGAGAGCTCATTCAAAAGTTCAGCTAAGGATTTGTCCTCCAGAAAATGCCAGTAGTTTCTCTTCTAAGCCCCCTCGTACACCAATCATAGCTCCTTCATTGCAGAACATGAACAGGACTGGTAAAGAGAATTGTCAAGATTGCAGCAGGGGGTTGAAGTGGTAAGTCAGTAAACACAGCACAGGAGACTGAGTCTATGTGCTGAGTGGCACTACTCTAAAGACACAGACTCGAGTCTCAGAGACTAGCAGGTCTGTGCTCCAGCTCAAAGCAGAGTGCATGTAAGTCACTCCTTTTACCACAAAGAAGCTTTTAGCAAGTAGTGGCTTTCAGACCTCTTTCTTCAACAAGATCATGTCTTCCCCTTGGAGCTTTCTTTTGTGAGTTTTTCTAAGAGAGACAGAAGGGTGATGGAACCAACCAACCTCCATATTAGCAGTTGCTTCCTGGAAGATGAACTGTAAATGAATTTAGGCTGTTCCTATTAGCATGTAACAACAGAATTGCTTTCTCTCACTTCTCATGTATTTCCTTCCAAAAGACATAGATACATTCCATTCCTCTGTGAGAGTGTTCCAAAATATAGCTGGGTCTATGTGTATGTGTGTGTTAGAGGCGAAATAAGATAGGAAAGTGATGTGGAGAGTTTTTAGCTATATGATTTGGGGGATTATCTTAAATGTTATTCTGGGCAAGAAATAAGGCAGTGTCAAGTGTTTTTAGACAGAGCCTCCCCAACTTCCTTACAACTCCAGGAGTTTATATGAGAGTGCCACATAATAGGTCTTCAGTGGCAGGGGAAATTGTGTGTTTAGCTGATCTGCCCATGTAGGGTAGATTTATAATACGGGAGCCATTCTTGTCCTTAAGGAATTATCAAAACTGTGTTAAAGAAGTTTCTTTCCCTTCCAAGGTATGGTTTAAGAATCGAAGAGCTAAGTGCCGCCAACAACAGCAACAACAGCAGAATGGAGGTCAAAACAAAGTGAGACCTGCCAAAAAGAAGACATCTCCAGCTCGGGAAGTGAGTTCAGAGAGTGGAACAAGTGGCCAATTCACTCCCCCCTCTAGCACCTCAGTCCCGACCATTGCCAGCAGCAGTGCTCCTGTGTCTATCTGGAGCCCAGCTTCCATCTCCCCACTGTCAGATCCCTTGTCCACCTCCTCTTCCTGCATGCAGAGGTCCTATCCCATGACCTACACTCAGGCTTCAGGTTATAGTCAAGGATATGCTGGCTCAACTTCCTACTTTGGGGGCATGGACTGTGGATCATATTTGACCCCTATGCATCACCAGCTTCCCGGACCAGGGGCCACACTCAGTCCCATGGGTACCAATGCAGTCACCAGCCATCTCAATCAGTCCCCAGCTTCTCTTTCCACCCAGGGATATGGAGCTTCAAGCTTGG